>NC_141993.1:80313435-80623644 GCF_049901715.1 Pseudonaja textilis
TTAACTCTTGAGATATATTTAAAATAATCCCTGAAAGTTGGCAACTTGTTTATAAGGAAAGTTGTTTAAATTGAACTGTGCCATCACAATATAGTTCAGGCCACCTTCTGCAACAAAAAAAACTTTTCCTTAATTACTCAGCCTTACTCCAATATTCTGTGCTTGTGAAAAATATTCAAGCAAAACCAAAATTATGCTTTAAGACTGAAGAGGCCCTCATTAACTAAATGTGCAGGTAGAACTACTTTGGAATGGGGAAAAGCAGAGATTAATTTCAATCTCTGCCTGTCCAAAATCCCAAGTAGAAGAGTCTGGGGAAGGCTACATCTATTTGTTTCAATAGCTCCAGTGTAATACCTCCAGTGCAATTGTTTATATTGTTTGGATGAATAATAGAAGCTCTTTGAATCATCATCTTTGAAAATGGTTGCTTGGGATTAAATTATAAGAAATCTTGAAGAGGCAATTTATGTTGTATTCAGTCTTTTAGTTAGTTGTTTGAATCACCATACTATTTTTCAGAGCAATAATTTTCCATTTGGATTCAAGACATTGTAGATGCTTTGTGGATGCAGATTTTGTGGGATGTCTGTACTAATTAGGAAGATGTGATTTAATCTATGGAGTTTGCTGCACTGTATGGCACTGGATGCTGGGTAGCAACAACAGGGATTGAAAGCTATCTCCATGCCATGGAAATGCAAATGCTCCATTGGATATCAGGCATCTCCCTTCTTCACCAAATCACAAATGACACCATTCAACAACGTTTTGATGTAGCACCAATTATAGAGAAGATGAGAGAAGGCTGACTCCACTGGTATGGACATGTCCAGAGAGCAGCACCTTCCACCGTGGCCAACACTGTCTACCAACTAGAAGTCAATGGCCAGCAACCTTGCAGGCATCCAAAATAGAGATGGTAAGACACCATCAACAAAGATATGCAAGCCATGGGCCTGCACTGTGGAGATGCAGCTGACCATGCAAAGTGGCATTCAATGATCTGAAAAGTGGATCCTGCACCTGTGGGACTATGCTAGAGGGAGGAGGAGGAGAAAGAGGAGGAGAAAGAGGAGGAGGAGGAGGAGGAGGAGGAGGAGGAGGAGGAGGAGGAGGAGGAGGAGGAGGAGTTGTTTGCTGCACGTTCAGCCTATTTTAGATCTAAAATGCAGGGTTAAACAATGGGATTATCAACAAATAACCTATCCATATTTTTATTCCTTCCATTCCATCATATTTGATTCCTAGTAACTGCCTGGACAGATCCCTGTAGTTTTCTTAGCATTGTTTTTCAGTAGTAGTTTCTCTCTAGAGCAGAGAGAAAGTGACTGGCTCAAAGTTAGCCCACTGTCTTCATGCATAAGGCAGAACTAGAACTCATAGTTTCTCAGTTTCTAGCCTGATGTCTTAACCACTACACCAGATTGGATCTCACATTTATTTTAAGCTTGATCAAAAAAAACCAACAGGACTGAAATGATGATGCTTTATGGATTTGTTTATAGCTAAGAGATAGGATATGGAAAGAAGAAAACATTTGTTGCAATTTAAGAGGAGGTAACAAATGTTACAAAATTATTTCTTGTTGTGATCAAGGTTGAAAATATGCTCTCATTGTAAACTGCCCAAAATGTGCTTTAAAGGCTACCACAATTCCTGGTGCAAAAATTATAAAAAGCATAGAGGGGGATTGTATTTTTCCTTTGAATAAATTCCAGGAGTGGGATTTGTTGATTTCTGGAGTAAAGCATTGCTTGGCTACTATTGTGAGTGTTGCAAACAATTTGAAATCATATTGTTTGAGCATGTTTTTGCCCTTAGTTGTTCTTGGTGGTTTATTGTGCTACTTGTTTTATTTTTTTCTTTGTTTTCTTTGGATTGTTAGTTATCCATTAGGATTGGAGCAGCACATAAATATTAGCAATTAATTAGCACTTAGGTCATTGAAAGGCAAATTCAAGTTCTACATAGACAATTATCTATTCAGTGCTGACAGTTTGTCTGCATGTGTGACTAACCCAGCAATATTTTATCTCTGATTTTTCTAAAAAATAAATCAATTCAACCCACCAAATCTTGACAAACATTTGAGATAAAGATGAATAGTTACAATGACTCATCTCTGAGACATGCAGCATTATTCTAATAATGAATTATATTAGTGTTCTTTTCCCTGAAATATTACTTGCATACATAGCACACATGCACAGGACTTGCAGAGGAAGAATAATTTTAAAGAATATATAACCTCATTAATTCTTCTAATAGTGATTAATTAGGAAACTTTCAAATATATCATGTCTCACGTTTCCAAGGAATGTTGTTGGAGTCTTCAGAACATAAGTCTACCTAGTTCGCAAATGTCTTAAACATACAGCTGATGTATAAATTGAATTGTTTTTTACATTGATACAAATCTGTATTTCATCTATTGTGTGCAACTGTTTCCCTCAAAACAAATGCAGTGGAGAGCTCTTTCAAAAACTTTATTCGCTACTTTGCTATCCTGATCACACTCTCCCATTGTGAATTCAAATGAGGTCTCTGAAATTTAAGGGGAGACTTTGGGCACCTAATTAAACCCCCAAATAGACAGGTTCCTACAAGCTGGTCATGATAATGTTATGTATAGTGTGAATTTTCACCGAAGAGAAAATGTTAGCAGGACAAACAAGCTATAAGAGTAAGTTTAGATAATGTACGTATATAATGTACCCATATTCCTTAAAACACAGTGAACATCAGAAATGTTGTTATTACTTTGCTTAATGCATAAGGAGGCCGCGTTGTGCAATCTCAGGTTTTTGTTTTTGTTTTGTAAATTTCTCATCTTCTCTTTTAAAAAAACACAGCGGAAGTGTCAGGATGGGTGCAGAAAGTGCAAGAAGTGTTCTTTTGTTTTTTTTAATTTTTCAAGAGTTTACTAAAATTACCATGTACCTGTCTGTGATGGCAATGTGGAAGTCCATTGTTACTTTGAAGAGTTTAGTGACGTGTTTTGATTTTTCTTTCATACTAAAAACCATCTAAAAGTTTAGAGCTTATTCTGAGCCAACCTTTTTCCTTTTGTTTACTGTATAAAGGAGAAGTAGGGGAGGGGAAAAAATCTTCACATAACTTCCAAACTTTTCTCACCATGACAGTCAAAGACATTTAATTCCTTTTCCAGAGTTATGTAGCACACTGTCAAGATTGGGTCTTGCAATCTCCTGACCATAAAACAACCATGAGGTCATGGTTCCATGTTTTGATAAAATCCTTGGGGTTTTTCTTTATTGGGAGCTTCTGCATGAAACCTGGATACTGTGGAAATTGGTTATTCTTAGAGATCTTGCTCTCATTATTAAGTTGCTCCTGGTAACTTGTAAGAGATTTGGGTATTATCTTGCTTGATATGTATGGTTTTTATGTTATGCTTTTAAATCTGTTTGCTTCAGCTAATAATCAAGCTTAAAACACCTTTATTCATTTGAACATTCATTATCTCTTTTATTCTCCTTTTTATTCTCTTTTTTATTTATATTATTTATTTGGCCAAGGGTAGTTAGTCACTCAAGGAATTTGTCTCCAGTACACTGAGAGCTTCTGTACTGGAGACAAATTCTTTGTGTGTCTAACCACACTTGGCCAAATAAATAATGTATAAATCTCTGGATCCAAAAGATCCAATTGACACCTGATCACTGTCTTGACATTTGACAAAACAATATTTCACAAAAATAAGTAGGTGAGACAGAAAGTATATCTGTAGAGATGATTACAATACTTAAGTGAGCAAGGAGGAAATTGTAGGAGTATTTATCCTGGAAATATAGCATACAACTTCAGTGTCATGGTCACCAATTATTCATCATCTGAGACTTAGCACTTAAGTGAAATTTTTCAGCACTAGAGACAGACTCTGAATATTCTTAGTATGCAAACAGAACATTGAATATTTATCACTTATTAAAAAAAAACAAAAATTGACTTTTCTTAAGAGGGAAGTCATTGAGTTTCTTGAAAAACTTGTAGTTTCAACTTAGTTACTGAATTAACCCATTTTCTGGTGTTCAGAATCTGTCAAAACATAAATAAAAACTTTGCAATATTAGAACACCATAGACCAGTGGTTCTCAATCTTTTCTTCACTGTAGATTCCTTTTGTGCCATGACCACAGACCACCAAGACTTAACTCAAGGTTTAAACCATAACATTTCTTCAAACCTTCGTGGACCCCTTGTGATGAAATTGTAGCTCCCCAGGGCTCCCCAGGCCACAGGTTGAGAATCACTACCATAGACCACATAGAAATCTAACCAAAGTTAATATAAAACTAATTTAGCATGTTTCACAAAAGCACCTATTAATAACATGTTATATTTGAACCTCAGTCTAAGTAATCCATTTGATATTCCAATTTATCGCTCTATCACTCTAAGAAGTAAAGCAAAAGAAATTTGAAATATGCAGATCTTTAAAGCTGTGTCATTCAGTCTTAGTCAAAAAGATACCCAAGAACTTTGAATGATTCATCCTATCAGATAAGCAGCCTTTTTCAGACTGTCCAGTGATGTGAACAATAGGGAAGACCAAAATAATGGAGGGAAATATCAAGAAAGGGCTTAGGAATTGACTCAGTTTTGAGAACATGGGTTTAACTAATGTTAAACCACCCAATTTGGTGGGTAGTAGCTTGCATTATACATGATGCTTGGTGAGGCTGAAAACCTGCACAGACCTGGACCAAATGTATATTTATCTTGAAATGTCACAATTGTCTAAACATGTTTAGTCAAGCTAGGCTCTTTATAAAGAAGAGATGAGATGTCTCAAGAAGAAGGGTTATTGTTTTTGTTTTACTTTTCTGTCTCTTTCAGCTAGCGAAACATAAAGCAATCAAAGCCCCAGGGTAGAGTCCAAGTTCTCAGAAGCAAGCAGGCACATTATGAGATGCCAGGCATGACAAATCAATCCTGTTAAATTTTCAAGCAGCATTAATATTACTTTTAAACCCCAAAGCTTTCATTTCTACACTTCACAGCAAAGTAAAGAGCTTTCTGGCAAGTAAAGAATGAATTAATCATCATTTTGACATTAATCATCCCCTGAATTCAGGTCTCAAGTAAATGTGAATATAAGGAATTTAGCATCTGACAGCTAACTTTTGACAGGAGACTTTTAGAAATGTGTTCCTCCAATACAGGCACTTATTACATAGGGACAATGTTCTTACTTTGGGAAGAACAATAAGCAGCCCGTCCAGCAAAATATATTCCCCTAAGCAGTGGAAGTAGATTGGATAATTGCGCATTAGAAGTTTGATTTGGTGCCAGTTTGCTGTTGTTTTTCATGGTTTAATTTGTTTACTTTTATAGTTTTAATGTGATTTTATGTGTTGTTTTAACTTTTGATTGGGAGCTGCCCAGAGTAGGTTGGAAGATGGATGGAAGCGTAAATGTTTTAAATAAATAAATAAAGTAACACTGTAGAAAAAGTGCACAGAAGAGCAACCAGGATGATTAGGGGACTGGAGACTAAAACATACAATGAATGGTTACAGGAACTGGGTATGACTAGTCTAGTAAAGAGAAGGATCAGAGGAGACATGATAGGACTATTCCAATATTTGAGGAAGGAGGTCAAGCTATTTTTCAAGGCACTTGAAGACCAGGTATTGAATAATAGATGGAAATTGATCAAGAAGAGATTTGACCTAGAAATAAGGACTTTTTTTCTGATGGTGAGAACAATCAATCAATGGAACAGCTTGCTTTTGGAAGTTGTGGGAGCTTCATCACGGGAGGCTTTCAAGAAGATATTGGGCTGCCATTTGTCAGAAATGGTGTAGGATCTCCTGCTTGGGTGGGTGAGTTGGACTAGATGACCAACAAGAATCCTTCCAACTCTGTTAATCTGTAATACCATAATCCAATTCAACTAATCAATTAATTCAATCAATCCTACTTCTGATTGCAGTATGAAAATGTACTGGTTTCACATAGTATATATGGACATTAAAGTGGAGAATTTTGTTGAATATTTATATATATATACACACACAACAAAAACACATCAAGAGAGAGTGGGCTTTGAGCATTACAGCAATAAAAAAGCATTGATCTGCTACATAAACTGCAATTAAAAAGGTCACATTCCACGCTGAGATTATTAGGAAATGACTCCAGCAAAACTGCTAATGTTATAATATTATACGCCTCCATCACAGAGGTGGTATTCAGCCAGTTCTGACAGATTCTGAAGAACTGGTAGTGGAAATTTTGAGTAGTTTGGAGAACCGGCAAATGCCACCTCTGACTGGCCCTGCCCACATCTATTCTCTGCCTCCGAGTCCCAGCTGATCGGCTGGGTCTTCTTTTGTTGCCCTCCACAGCAGAATGGAGCTGGAAAGCAGGTTAGTGGGATGGGGGAGGGGAGGGGAATTTTACAATAACCTTCCCTGTCTAGTCCACCAAGTCACACCACACCCACCAAGCCATACCATGCTCACCAAGCCACACCCACAGAACCGGTAGTAAAAAAAAAATGATCAGTATAAATCCAGTCACTGTTTCCGTTTTTCTTTTAAAGATACTGCCAAGCTAACAAAGCTTCAGAAGGTGGTCCCCCAGAACATTGTTTTATGATGAAGAAGCTAGGAGTTTAATATCTATTTTTTAGTTTGAAAAGAAGTGAGGTTTCACAGTTGTGATAAACATGCATGCAACTATCCCTAATGTGGAAAAGAAGGGCAGAAAATGTAACCCATCAAAAGGAAATTTAATTAAATTCAAAATGTTGAACATTTCAACAGGATCATATAAACAGACATGCTGGATAACGTATACACACACACACACACACACACACACATACATATATATAATGTCTGGAGAAGGTCTTAATCTTAAAGTTTACTTGTATAAAATCAAAGAAATGCATGCAAATGTAAAATTTTAATGAGAGAAAACAATGAAGTCTCAGTAATTTAAGCTAGCTGTTGCAAGATCTTTATATGTATTGGTATATGTATTAAGTTGGCTGTGTAAATGGATAATAATTTATTGGGCTGAATTAATCTCCATTAGTTTTATTCAGCATGCATTTAGGTCTGCTAAAAGCCAACAAATATATATTGGTTTCGATGTTCTTCTTTCTGGCTGAATCTAATATTAATTTGATCCATGCTAAGCTCCTTCTGCAAAAATTTTGCCCCTCACTGCTGCATTATCTTCTGTAGCTGTGTGCAACTACCAGTTGCAATCAAAATGTCATGTTTTCCCTGTTATGTTTATCTTTTTGTTTCAGTGTGCTTACGTTAATAAAAACTATATTGATGAAGGGAGGAGGGAGGAGGAGGAGGTAAAGGAGTAGCAGAAGAAGCAAAAAGCGGAGGAGGAGGACTTTCTTTGAGCACAGAGCTGCTACAGAGAAGGCATACTGTGCAACCTGAGGAACATGAATTGCATAATGTGTTCACTTAAGATGAACTGAGTATCTATAGTATGCTGTGTCCTGGATTATATTATCTGCCAGAAATATGTTTCATCCTTTTCTCACATACTTTGCAAATCTCTCACAACCACCTTATCCTATCATGCTTGATTAATTGTGGGAAATCCCTGTGTTGTTACATTACTAATTGTAGTCTTTATTCTATTGTTACTTTAATTTTTTTTCACAAGAACAATCTTTTTTTAACTTTCTTTTTCACTCAGAGTCTGTCTTAATTGGTGTAGTCTACAAATAATGTACATAAGTATATAAATAAGTAGCCAATAATCCCAATGCTTAAGTCAAAAGTTCAATGCTAAATACTGATCTCTCTCTCTCTCTCTCTCTCTCTCTCTGTGTGTGTGTGTGTGTGTGTGTGTGTGCCACACATATCCTACTGGATTTTGCAGCTCTGTTTGAACATATGTAATCTCTGCCTTTCAAAAATTAGGTTTATTACTACAGGCTGCTTTCTCCTTGAGATGAAAAAGTATAATAAATGTGTTTAACGAGTGACATGCACACATGAAAATGGATGCCATTACAACAGTATGTTGTTTGTTTACTTGTTTTTAAAAGAAAAATATAGTTCATTGTTTCTGAAACATTGTGTAGAAATGAGTAAACTAGATCACTGAAATAAAGTCTAATCATCAACACAATCTTTAAAAGAATTCGAAATCCTTTAAACTGTAGACAAAAGCCAATAAACCTTCTAAGGAAGGAAATCAATACAAAGTCTTAAAGGTTTCTCTCCCTCTTACACAGACAGCAAGCTTTCTTTCTGAAGCTGTTTTCCCTGTGTCTTTGACAATACCCACAAAGCTGGATTCTTCCTTCCGCTTGCACGAATCCATCACTAAGGTAAAGGCAATTAAGATGTCTCATCTCACAGTGATATAAGCATTTCTTTCATGTGAAACAATCAGGAATGAATAATTCACTGTTTTCAGGGGTGTTTGAAAGTATTTATTGATGAGCCTGTATTGACAGTTTGATTGATGATTTAAATGCAGTCATAGTATTATTTTGTGCGTGGTTCTTTCAAAAGAAAGTCCCATTGAACTCATGGGGCTAACTCCCAAGATGGTAAATATAAGATTTGAGGCTTAAGTCTTCTGTTTCAGGATTCAGAATAAGGAGGTTTCCAAATTCAGGCATAAAAGTATTTTTTCACCCATTCATTGGAAGAGCAGTTGTAAGATTGTTTTTAGCACACCAGGTCAATATCAAATATCCCTTGCATTTAATATTCCAAGATATACCATGCTGTTCATGGGGGTCAGGAAAAGATTCTACACAGCTCTTTTTTGTCCAGATGAAAAAGTATTTGTCTTTTATGAACTATGAAACAACTCAGGGAGAACAGACAATATTTGTGTGCTGAAGTGGAGAAAGGTGATAAGCTAAGGCAGTCTTCCTTCAGTCCCAGATTTAAACTTGGAAATTATCTAGTCTTGGAAAATCAATGGATCCAAGTCTTAAGGTTTCTTGTGATTTAAAAAATGGATAATGCTTACCTGTGTTTAATGTTTTCAAAAGACTGCATATGAACTTTTTGGTCTTAAGATTTTTTTTTAACTCCTGTGATTTAGTCCTGTCCAGCTGAAGCTCCATTTTGGATTTAAGGAAATTTGGAAAGAACTGTAATAATGGACAACATAATTGCAATATTATATTATATTCCCAAAATGTGAAATTTGCTCTTCCTCCCCCCCCTCCCCCCGTATCAAGTCTGTGGCTCAGCAAAGGATAATCCTAATAAATGAAAATAAATATATCTTCCTGATATTAAAGAATAGATTTAAGATGTTCTAAAGCCTTTCTGAAAAAACTTTCTATTTGAAAAATGAAAAAAAATGTAGCTTTGTTTCTGAATAGTCTACGTTTAATTATAAGTTTCAGGATTGAATTAATCCCTTATCCTTAACAAATTGATATGACATGAATTGTTTGTGTAATGTTACATATAAATATAATATTATGTATTATTTTTTTCTCTTTGAATGGCTAGCTTATTTTAATCACTACATTGTAAATAGGATTTTAAACATCATATAATCCTTATGTATTTTTCATGGTACTTTTTATGACTCATTAATATTTTTTTGGCAAAACCATTTTTTTAAATGTAGAAAAACTGAATCAAAAAGAAACTTCTAATTTAAGGATTCTTTTTAGGATAGACACATTTTTAGCACTGTTCTATAACTATTCTCTGTCTTCACCATGTTAGGTATTTTATTTAGTGTTTGGCAGTGAGACAATAAAACAGGCAATGGAGCACCGAGCATGAGGGAAGGAGAAATGGCTTTTCCTCTTTCTTCTCCCTGCTCCTCCTCCTTCCCTTGTGCCAGCCGCTCCGTTGCCCGTTTCTCCATTGTAGAATAGCACCCAGGATCTACTTTGATAGTGTGTGTGTGTGTGTGTGTGTGTGTGTGTGTGTGTGTATGTGTAATTTAACAACCATTCTTCCAGGGTTAAATTGGCTGTCATGGGAGGCTCATCCCACATGTGCGGTGGACCTGTAGGATGGCGATGGGCCCTACCTCTCATGACAGCCAACCTAACTCCAGGCGAACCAATTGTTAAATTATTTGAAACTGCTTATACCACCCAGGACAAATGGTTGTTCAATCTTTTGTTGAAAACCTCCAGCATGAGAGCAGACACACCTCCGGGAGGCAAGCTGTTTCATTGATTAATCATTCCTACTGTCGGGAAATTCCTCCTTACTTCCAGGTTGAGTCTGACAAGATTCCACCTATTGTTTTTTGTCCTGCCTTCTGATGTCCTAGAGAATATGTCAGTCACCTCTTTTCTGTGACAGCCCTTCAAGTATTGGAAGAGAACTACTAATACTTCTCTTTGATAGGCTAGATATACTTAGCTCCCTCAACTGTTCATCATATGCTTTAGCCTCCAGAAACCTTATCATTTTTGTTGCTCTTCTCTGAAGTCTTTCTTGGGCCTCGGGATCCTTTTTTTTTTTTTTTTTTTTTTGCATCATGGTGACCAGAACTGGATGTGGTATTCCAAGTGTGGTCTCACCAGTACAGTATAAGGCAGTACTATAACTTCCTGTGATCATGAACCTATCCCTCTGTTGATGCAACCTAAGCTTTTTGGGGCAGCTGCAGAACATTGTTGACTCATGCTTTAGCAATGATCCACCAGGATGCCTAGATCACTTTTACTATTGTTGAGCCAAGTACCTCCTCTTCTATACCTATTTGGTTTTTCCTGCCTACAGGACCTTACTTTCCTCACCATTGAATAGATAACATTATATACTGTATTTAAGGATATTTTTCAGGATATTTAGCAAGGTTTTAAGATATCATATATAGAAATAGAATTTCTGTTGAAACATTTCTTTGTCCTGGTGGAAGATGCTAAAGTGTCCTGAAGTATTCTTTTTGGTATTTTAATCTTATCTGTTCATGCTAAGGGCAACTAGTTGCTAGAAATACATACAACTCCATCAAATACAAAGAATTTAGATCATTCTTCTTCAGTAGAGCAATAAAGCTGTAAATTGCTGTTCCACATACCTTCCGAACCCTGTCATTACATTTGAGAATTCAAGGTTATTCCATAATATATTTTTAAAATCCCTTCAATTTAAGGTAGGATTATCATTCCAATTTCCACTTAGGCTTCAAACATTCCATGAAATTAATAGATAAGAACAAGATCTTATATGCTGGCCATATTAGCTGAAACTTTGTTCAATTTCATATGCTACTGGGGAGTTATTAGTCAAAGTCCCTGCACCCACTTTGCATTGCTCTTTCAGGTTAACTTTGGGTGAAAAAATCCCCAGGATCAGCCTAATGAAATTGTTCCTAATGCATCTGAACAAGGCATAGCATTTCTCCCAAATTCCATTTAGTGTAACAGTTATATAAGCAGAACCTCATTTGTTTGTTTGTTTCTGAAATGAACCAGAAAAGAAATTCATAACTCTATTTAATCCTTTTACATGAGTCATAGGCATAGAATCATGATCACGTCCTTAGATCCTAAAGATGCATTTTGAGGCCCTGGAGAGTATGCCACATTCTTCTCAGAAAACAGTCCAGATCTTCTCTTTGTCTTATCAAGTGCTTCCACCATTTGTAGGAAGAAAGTTCGGAGGTATCAAAACTACTAAATGTCAAATCTTTTTTCTTTAAATTGAAGCCTTATTGTTTTTCTTGCTTTCCTTCTTCCATTCTTTCACTCATGCTGTATGGAAAAATAAAAGGGGAAACCTCCATTCCTTCAATGGCAAATGGACAAAAGAAAATAAAAAGCAATATCTATGTTCCTTCAAAGATTCCCAAAGCAGCATGCTGTCTAGGATATCAATAGTAGCATCCAGGCAGTGGTCTAAGAAAAGGAAAGTAGGAAGCATTTAAAGTTCCACAATCAACATTTCTATGTTTTTGGTTTGAAATGTTTCATAGAACATAGTTTAATATAATTGGAAGGGACCTTGGAGGTCCTAGTCCAACCTCCTAGTTGTCCAAATGGTTGTCCAGTCTCTTTTTGAAAGTCTCCAGTGATGGAGAACCCACAACTGCTGAAGCCAAACTATTCCATGGATTGCTGGCTATAACCATTTGGAATTTTATTCTTAGTTCTAGGTAGCTTCTCTCCTTGATTAGTTTTCATCCATTGTTTCTTGCTTTGCCTTTTGGTGCTTTTGAAAATAATTTGACTCCCTCAACTTTTTAGGAGCCTCTCAAATATTGGAACATTACTATCATGTCTTCTTCTGTTCTTTTCTTTTTTTAAAATAAATTTTATTAAGTTTTCAAACTTAAAAAAAAACTTAAAATAAAACTTTATACATTGTTATCAACATCAAGACATCTTTTGTATCTCCTTACATTTTTCAGTATATGTATTTACTTATTCCTTTACCATTACATCTTACTCTTGCTATAAATCAAAATCTTTTATTCTTACACATCAATCTTCTCTATGGTATATTTACAGGGATGGGATCCAAATGGTGTAACTATCGGTTCTATCTATTAGCATCATGTGCGCATGCGCAAGTCATGTGAGTGCAATTTACGACCTGCTGAGCTGCCCGGACAGCTGAGCAGCACTGTGTGCAAGTGTGCAGCGGTTGGAAAAGCTCTTTTTTTCCTGTTTTTTCAACTGCAGCTGTGTCGCGCAAAGCAGCTGCAGTTGAAAAAGCAGGAAATAAAGGTGAGGTAAGAGCCCAGATGGCGGGTCGGTTCTATATCTGCTGCTCTTCAGAGCAACCGGTTCTACAGAGGTGGACAGAACTGGTAGAAACCCACCCCTGTATATTTACATATTTACACATTCCCTCATTCTTTTCCTAATTGCCATTTTATTTTCTTTTTATTTCTAAACCACTCATACCAGGCATCCCAGGCCCTATAGTAAATTAAATCTTCTCTTCTCTTTTATTTTCATCATTAGCCTGTCCATCTCTATACAATATATTATTATCTTTTTTAGAACCATGCCTTCTGGTGGAACCCCTTTTTCTTTCCAGAGTTGTGTGTATGAAATCCTTGCAGCTGTTAATATGTGTAACATGATATATCTATCTGTTTTATTGCATTTTTGTGTTATTATACCTAATAAAGTTTCTGGATTAAATTCAATTTTCTGATTTGTGATTTCTTCTAGCCAGTGTCTAATTGTATTCCAATATTTTTTCACCTCCTGGCATGTCCACCAGGTATGGAAATCAATGCCCTTTTCTTTTCCACATTTCCAACAATTTGGGTCTGAGTTAAACATTTTTGCCAGTCTAGCGGGAGGAAGGTGCCATCTGTAGAACATTTTATATTGATTTTCCCTGTATGCTGTAGATGTAATTAATTTGTAATTTAATCCCCACATTCTCTCCCAATTTTCCATGTCTATATTATGGCTAACGTTTTCTTCTTTTCATTAGACTAGGCATACCTAATTCCTGTAACCATTCTTCATATATTTTAGCCTCCAGACCCGTAATCATTCTTGTTACTCTTCTCTGAACTCATTCCAGAGTCTCAACCTCTTTTTTATATTGTAATGACCAGAACTGGATACAAAATTGAATGTTGTGCCAAGTAATGGACTGAACTGTATGTCTTTTTGAAACTTCACTTCACTGTGTGATTCCTATGGAACCTAGATTTCTGTTGTTCATTCCATACTTCAAAATATGATCCTGTTCTTTGGATTTGTTATACTGAATTGTCAATACAGCCAGATGAGGGCTTTCATTTTGAATTTCATTATGAATGGCTACGAATATCTACTACACATTTAATTAAGACTGATCAATGATCATAATTGATCATCTCTAACCAGAATTAACATAAACAATTTGTTCATCACTTGTTCCATGCAAACATCCATAGGATAATCTCCTGGTTGATTATTCTATTGACATGCTGGACTCATTAAAATGATAAGTTGTAATTTATAAAAGAGACCCCACAGTCCTATAAATAAATTAGTAAATTAATAAATGGGCAATTAAGTAATTTTTTTGCTGGAACCTAGGACTGAATATTTCATTACAGGCTGATGTAATTCACTGAAAAGGATCCAGGTAGTACAATACAATTTTAGAGTAATCTTTTGCAAGAGATCTGTATTTATTTGCTGAACAATCCAATTCTACTGAAAAATATGCTCTAACGAGAAAAAAATATGCGAGGAAGAAATGCAAGAAGAAACAGAAAAAAGACTTTCTTTCTCTTTCTTTCTTTCTTCCTTCCTTCCTTCCTTCCTTCCTTCCTTCCTTCCTTCCTTCCTTCCTTCCTTCCTTCCTTCCTTCCTTCCTTCCTACAATAGCATTCATATATATATATTGAGCCCCATAGTGCTTTACAGCACTTTCTAGCCAGTTTACAATGTCAGCATATTGCCCCCAACAATCTGGGTCCTCATTTTACCAACTCTGGAAGAATGGAAGGCTGAGTCAATCTTGAGACCTGTCAGGATCGAACTCCTGGCAGTGAGCAGAGTCTACCTGCAATACTGCACTTAACCATTGCATCATCAGTGCTTCTTCATTTAGTATTAGAAATTAGGGTGGCTTAGGTTACATTTTTTATTTAACCCTGTTCTTCCTCTCCTTAGTCAATTTCTAAACCCTTTCTTGACATTTATCTCCATTACTTTGGTCATTATCCACACCACTGGGTGTTCTTGAACTCCCTGTCCAATTTCAGCATCTAAACAAAGGCCTGTTGCCAAAACAGCAAACAAACAAGCAAACAAAAATATTACATAGATAATAACATCCAAATATAAGATGAACTTATTAGGACAGTGGTTCCCAACCTTTTTTTCGCCCCGCACCCCTAAAGAAATTTCACTTGAACCTCGCACCCCCTGAAATTTAGACTTTAGGAACTACTGACCGCGTTAAATATATGGTAGGATTGAATCTTTTCAGCTATGTATGTGACAGCCACTAAATAACGATACTTAACTCTAAAATGAAAACAAAGTTAATCCATTGCATAATAAATAAAAATGCCAACATATAGCCAATATCCTATTATTTACCTGGACTTTTCTCGCACCCCCTGGAATATTGTCTCGAGCACCCCAGGTTGGGAACCCCTGTATTAGGACATAGTGACTATGCAAATTAGTGTGCAAATCTTTTGAAGCAGTCTTTCAAAGCCATAGCAGTCATACAAAAACACCTAGTCCCAAACAACTGATACACTAGTGATGATAGTGTTAATGCAGAGCTTTCTATGTTACTCTGTATCTTCTTATTCTTCTCACATACATACCTTATTTTCCTCCATTCATTCCCAGCGTTTAAAATCCTTTTTCTCTCTGTGATATTCAAAGCTTTTTGAGTCAGGGCTAACTTAACTCATTCTAAGTAATCCAGAGCATCAGTTTCTTTCAATAACAGAGCACAGGGTATAAGAAGCTGGAGCCAAGGAAAATGTAACACTCTTTTGATAAGAGGATGGAGACAGGGGAAGACATGTAAGGAGGCCTTTAGCAGTAAGTACAAGAATAGGCCAGGCCAGGTGTAAGAACAGGAGGCAAGATATGAAAAATAGAATTAAGGCTTTAGAGACAAGCAAGAGATTTGGTGAGGGAGAGAAGTTGCAAGAAGGAATAAATAAAAGGCAGAAGGAGATAAGGCATCTCCCTATTTTATCTTATCTTCAAGAGATAAAAGGCATCAAAAAGAGAAAGATCTGGGGAAGAAAATTATAGTAACCCGAAAGTGGTACAGGAGATGTGGCAGCAGTACTTTGATATCAGAAAGGACCAGTGAAGAGGGGAGATTATAAAAATAGGGCTGAAAGCCTTGCTGAAGATAAAATGGATGGCATTGTGGACCTCCAAGGAGGATGAAGTGGAGATAAACAGGAGATCAAGATTGTTGTATGATAGTTGGACTCTGCTTATGTGTTTGGTAGACTGGACAAGGAAATCACAAGGGGGTTGCACACAAATGGAATTTAAAAGGGGAAGTTTGTTGCTTGTTGAAAAAGAGAAGAACAAGACACGGAGATGGCAGAAGCTGAGAGATGGAAAGGCCATTTAGTCCAACTGAGTCCAACTCTTGCTCAGAGAAGTGATCCAAATTAAATATCTCAAATACATCTACTCGGATCTACCTGAATATATTCAGTGAAGAGGAACCCATCACATCTCTGAGACTTCTTTGCTTCGTTGGACAAACTGTTAGAAACTTTGGGATTGTTATGTCTTCACAAATGAAAGTTTTGTTTGTTGATAGTGTTACATAGATGGAGTCTAGGATACCCAGGCCTCAAGACAGAAGGACTAAAGCACATCTTGCCCTCTGATCTTTCTACATTTCATTGATAACTATCTAGATTGCTCAAGTTCTATCCTATTAAAATCTGTTTTTTTTTAATCTTTGTCATTTGTTTATTGCCATTAACCTGTTTTAATCAATGTGAGTGGCTGGAAACAATATTGAATTTTGAAAAACAATGATAAATTACAAGTTGTTTAGTTATGTGCCATCAAGTCAGTGTTGATACTTAGTGACCACATTTTCTATATGGTGTATGCTGAAAAGAAAAATAAATAAATTATACATCTCTTGAGTCCAGGCTTTATTCTAATTATTCCCATCTGGAATACTGTAATTCTACTTTACAATTTCTCAATAGATGATAGATAGATAGATAGATAGATAGATAGATAGATAGATAGATAGATAGATAGATAGATAGATAGATAATGGACGGATGGAAGGATGGATGGATGAGAGAAAGAGAGGGAGGGAGGGAGGGAGAGAGAGAGAGAGAGAGAGATGTAGATGTAGATGTAGATATTGCCAATAGCCAATATCTGGTATAACCATAATTTCTCAAAAATGGTCAGATTTCAATGTCTTGGAGCATAATTTAACATTACATTAAGATAATCAACATTTTAAAAATTTCCCATAAATCTTTATATGAAATTATATATGTTAAAACTTTATTGATATCATTGACTAACAGGACCAAGACATATTTGTTGATGACATCTCAAATTTTTAATATCATTTAGTATCTGTTCAAATATAAGCCCAGTATATTTAAAATATAATATTTTCATAAATTCATTTTAATCTTAAATCCAGTTAAACTAATTTGACATTTTTAAAGACCTGGAGCTATTAAATGTTCCATTATTGGATGTTCCAATTCTTTATTCCATAACCTGTAAATGTCATTAATATCAAGCTTGAAATTGGTTCTTAGTTCTTTATATATATATATGATGTGGGTTTAGTTTCAAATGTTGACTCCATCAGAGATGAAAGTCCTTCAGGATTTTTGGAAGCAGCCAGATTAAACCATCAAAATGTGCTTACACTAATTATATTGATGTTGCTGTGAATTAGCGAGGCAAAATTCTATTTGAAGTTGAGAAAAATCCTTAAAATAATCATTACAGGGTAATTGATTTAAATAACCATTCCAGATTATGTACACAGTTTCCAATACAAGATTTTGCCTTTATTTTTGAATTAGAGTGCTTCCATAAAATTAAGCATATATGGACCTCAGGGTCAGATTAAGGTGAACTGAAGCTCCAAATGTAGCAGACAAATATATATGTTTAACTGACAAGCTATTAAGATTCAATAAATGCTGAAAATTAAATTTAAGTGTAACAATGGAAGAGTTAAGGTCATGATAGCTAGGAGGGAAAACTCTGTGTCCCTACTTCTCTTCATGTCCTGATCACATTATTATTTTGCTTAATGATTAATTCAGGACTGTTGGATCTTAGCATCAAAATCCAATCTGTCACAGGGATCAGTCATTGTCTTGTTGCTTGCAGGCTCAAAGAAAATACCCTTTCTCTTGCATGTTGATCCAAGGAGTTTGCAGGACATTAATAGAAGTAAACAAACAAACAACAAAACTTTCCAGCAAAGCCCACAAAAGTGGGTAACCCGGTAAATTTTCATTCCATATACATGTACCTGAAAAAAATACAAGCCCAATTATATTTTTGAGAAATTGATAACTTAAAGCCACCATCCTCAAAAGATTTGAAAAATCTTAACTGATTTACACAACCTTAATTAATATTGACAGTTGGGAATAAATGTGTGATCCTGGCAAAACAAGGAAAATGACTTCCTATCAGTTTTCTGCTGATATCTTCCATTTGAGATGCCTGTGGAGATTTTCAGTCATCCAGGTCATAGTTGTCTCAAAGGTGCTTTTTCAGAAAGTAACTGGATTGTTTTTTTTTACTCAGAAAGATGTTTTGCTTCTCATCCAAGAAGCTTCACCAGAACCAATGAACGAGAACCTCAAGGAAAAAAACAGTCCACCTTTGAGATTCCACATGGGATCTACTGAAAATTTGTATTGTTGTTATCATTATTGAAGGTTTTATCTAAATACTTCAATACTCTTGAAGGTATATGAGCATTTGTCATAAATTTATCCCTTTGTGAAGGAAGGTTGGTGGTGCTTTCATATAAAAACAAATTAAAAACTTGTTTTAATAGCATAAATTCTTGCTAATACAAGGCAGGTATTCTGTGAATACTCATGTGCTCATCAATCTAAGGAAAAGGTTTAAGATATAGCACATGTGATGAGCTACAGCATGCAACTTGCTCACTGCATTCCTTTGGTGGTCTTCAAAATTAAACTGGGCTGAAAAGATCTTGATCACATCAAAAAGCTAGCATTTTCAGTAATCATTTGCTAGTAATAACAGAATGACGAAGTTGGAAAGGATATGGAAGTCTTCTAATCCATCCGCCTGCTCAGGCTATACCATTTCAGACAAATGGTTGTCCAATCTCTTCTTAGAAACCTCTGGTGTTGGTACATCCACATTTTTGGAGGCAAGTCATTCCATTGATTAATTGTTCTAACTGTTAGGAAATTTCTCCTGTTAGTTTCCACCCATTGCTTCTTGTCCTGCCTTCAGGTGCTTTGGAGAATCTTTATGGCAGCCCCTTAGATATTGGAACATTGCTATTGCCTAGTGGTCATCCAGACTTTGACATCACAGGTAGGATTCCCTCCTTCCTGGCTTCAAGAGGATACATGATTCAAGCTGTATTTGCAAGGACTTCATTGTTTTTGCAACTTCAATAGTTTTTTTGCAGGACAAGTATAGCACCACTTTACAACTTATAAAAGCAGCCCTTTTTTTCAGACTTCTGGGAGAGCCTTCAACCCCCACCCACCCCACAAAAGCTACTTTAACCATCATACAGATAATCTTGTTTAAATACCTTTCAACCCTAAATTGGGAATCTTCAATGACTAGCAAAAAGGTGCTGTGCTCATACCAAGCATTTTCAAAATGTGCACAGCTCTAAAAATATAGAGCCATATCATCATTCCTCTCTCAGTTTTTCTCTTATTGAATAGATTGAATCAGAAAAGAGGTTTTTTTTCCCTTATAGAACTTCATATAATCTAAATTCTTCAGACCCAAGTTTTATAATTCCCCAGGGTAAAGATCACAAAGTCTGGCCTGCTGTCTGTTTTTGCCCATAACCTAAGAATGGATGGGCAAGCAGATGAGAGGTCACCAGGCTGAAGCTTCAGCTGATCTGGGACAGGGCTGAGGGAGGTGTCCTGAGGAGTGATAGCAGCCTATCAGGAGCCTCATTGCTAATAGGTTGGTGCCATCCAATGGCTGCCATACTCCTTGGAGTGCTGAACAAATCCTTGGATGCAAAGGAGGGGAAGGATCTGGCCCCCTACAAATAAAGTTTTTCAAGCCCTTCCCTAATTCTTTTCAAGCCCTGCCCTTTCAAGTAAAGTTTTATTTATTGGAAATAAAGAATGGGGAAGGATGCAGGGTTGATTTCATTTCATCAGTAATGGAAACATTTGGGATGCCAATGGAACTTGCAGCTTCACAAAGCCTAATTTAACTGATGAGTTCCCTGCTAGTACTAATCTAAATACATAAATTCATTGTGGTAGCACAGTGATTGCAAGCTTATTGTATTCTCCATCATGTGGGAAGGCTAATTTTTGACTTTTTGGAGTTTGCTTGTGGATCTCTGACTCCTGATTAGGATGTGCTAATTAGTCTAAATCATCTTAGATTGTAGGTTGCATGCATTTTTCTGTTTTTGGGGCTGTTATAATTATTATCATTTTTAAAGCCAGAAATTGAAGGGGTGCATTTGTTCGTAGGAAAAATCTAGGCAGTTTTCCATTGAATAAAAGAAATATATTCTTTCTCTCCCTCTCAGAACCTCTCAACACACACACTACATCTACAAGGTTTGATTGGCAGTGTTCAGCACTGTTTTCTGCCAACATATTTTGTCATCTATCCAGCTTTGCCAACAGCCTTGGCATTCTTACCTAACCTCCCTTCCAAGTACTCTTTGCAAACATTTTTTAAGAGGAATCGAATCAATCAGAATAGATCTGGAAGTAACATATAACAGATAATCAGAGTTGGAAGGACCTTATAGGTTATATAAGTCCAACCCTCCGCCCAAACGGGAGACCCTGCACCATCTCTGACAAATGGCAGTCCAATCTCTCGTTGAAAGTCTCAAGTGATGGTGCTCCTACAACTTCTGAGGGCAAGCTGTTCCATTGGTTGATTGTTCTCACTGTCAGAAAATTTCTCCTTATTTCCAGGTTAAATCTCTCCTTGTTCAGTTTCTATTATTCCTTTTCTGGCCTACAGGTGCTTTAGAAAATAGCTGGACCCCTTCCTCTCTGTGGCAGCCCCTCAAATATTGGAAGACTGCTGTCCTGTCTCCCCTGGTCCTTCTCTTCACTAGACTAGCCATGCCCAGTTCCTGTAACTGTTCTTCAAATGTTTTAGTCTCCAGTCCCCTAATCATCCTGATTGCTCTTCTCTATACTCTTTCTAGAGTCTCAACATCTTCTTTATAATATGGTGAACAAAACTAGATGCAGTACTCTAGATGTAGTCTTACTGAGGCTTTATATAGTGGTATTAGTACCTCACTTGATCTTGATTGTATCCCTCTGGTAATTCAATTTAGGATTGCATTAGCTTTTTTGGCTGCTGTTGCACATTAGGCCAAGGGACCTTGGAGGTCTTCTAGTTCAACCCCCTGCTCAAGCAGGAGACCCTATACCATTTCAGATAGCTGTCTGTCTAGTCTTTTCTTAAAAACCTCCAGTGATTAAGCACCCACCACTTCCGAAGGCAAGCTGTTCCACTGGTTAATTATCCTCAATGTTAGGTTCTTCTTAATTCCAAGTTGCTTCTATTCTTGATTAGTTTCCATCCATTAGTTTCTGGTTCTGAAATAATAAAAACTAGACAATCCTTCCTGCTTTATTATTCTTTCCTACTCAGTAGGAAAGTTGGAAATTATTTGATAATGAACAAAGGGTCTTGGCCTTCATCAGGATAATGGGACCAAATTTGATATGGAATAAACTCCTCCGCTGCAAATAATCAGATTTAAAAGTTGCCCAGATTCAACAGGATAACTATGGAGAAGGGGAATTCTAAGGAGGCCTCCCTCCTCTTTCCCAATCATATGACCTGGAGCAGGAGTCTCCAAAGTTGTCAGCTTTAAGATTTGTGGACTTCAACCCCAAGCATGGCTGGCTGAGGAAGTCTGTGAGTTGAAGTCCACATGTCTTAAAGTTGCAACGTTTAAAGTTCCCTGACTTAGAGTTCTGTGTATACCCAACACAAAACAACTTGAGGGGAGAGCAGAAGTACATGCCCAAAGACATCAGATATTTCTTGTGAAAAAATAGATCTGCACAGATGGTTTATGAGATGAGGTATTCCAGTTCATATTTTCTGTTGATGCAAGACACTACATCCTAATTCCATCTCCATCAACACTCTAAATACCACCATATATTCGGGTCGATACATCTATAGAGTAATGGTTTCAGTCTTTTTATGTTTCCTTTCTGGAATTCAAAATGTTTCTGTGCAGTCTGCAGAGCCATCACTTACTTATTTATTTTAACCATGTTTTTCTCTTGTAAACTGTTTCTTGTTTTTCATTTCAAGAAATAAACAATACATAAGTTTGTATTTATGACAGTATGAAAGAAGGACTATATTTTTATAAGATAGCAAAACAGCTTCAGCTTCTCATAAATGAATAGTTCTCAAATGCGTTAAGGAGAAGAAATTTGAGTGGGGAAGAGAATAGTTTCTCACCGAATAGAGCTTTGTAATATCATTTTTATTCCAGAATATTTACAGAAGTGTACTTCTTTACCAGTCATTTATAAAGGCATAATTAAAATGAACAGCAAAAAAAGGATTTTTTCACCTATTTAGTGAATTTCTACAGTAAATGTCTATTTCTTTCTCTATTTATATGTTCTAATCTAAAAGGCTAAGTTTGCATTTTTTTTTGCTAAGTTTCTGACCACATCAGGGTATTATGTTCTATATATTAAAATGATACAAGAACCCAAGGTCGAAATTATCTGGAGATGTGTCAGTTGAAATAAAAATAGTTTCACTCCCTATTGTCTGCAATGAATAGTAGGTAAGCACTTTGATCTGCATTTGAAGATGAAAAACATACCTAAACATACAAAACAGGGCATGTGGTACTTGATCACACTCAAAAGTTTTCCTAAAGGAGATAGTTACAATAATTGAAGAGGCAAGAGAGAGAGTCTTGAGCACAAGTTCAGTTTTTTTTCATTATATTCACTGCATTTATCTTTTCTGGCTTTTCCACTCCAGAAAAAATGCTGGAGGTATGAAAACTGCCAACAAAGGGTACAGACTTATCTTCCTTTCATGCAAGAGAAAATAAAGTCCTTTGATTGCTCCTTAGTTCATTGCTTGTTAATGTAAAGTTCACTGTCTGCTAATGTTATTTATACATGAGTGTTGAAAACTGATCAGATAATTGCTCCAACAAATTCTGTTTACACAGGACTTACAGGGATCTGAGTGATGTACAACTTCCCTTTATGAAATTGGGATTAAAAACTATATAAATCACATTTTAATACTAATTATTATGATTCTGAAAGAATCTTAAATATGAGATTTAATAATATTGTAAAAATGTATTATTAATCAGAGAAAATAATAAAATGCCAACCTGCATATAGAAGTAGAATGACTATGGCAAAAAGCAAAGAAAAAAGCAAAGATAATACCAATAATAATAGGCAACTTGGATACAATCCCAAAACATCTGGAGCACTTGAACGGCAACGGCATTGACAAAATCACCATCAGTCAATTGCAGAAGGCAGTTTTACTTGGAGATAATGTCAGCCAGAATGTTTTCCCAGACATTTGGACCAATTTAATATTTCAAAGCACATTGCTTATTCGAACAAGATCAGTGCTCACCTATTCCTTGCCGAACTGGGGATAGATTGCATGATCCTTCCAGAAGTTTGAATGACAAATTCCCATGATTGTTAGGCTAGATGAGAACTGAGGCACAAAATGTTTAATATATTGCCTTCCCATTGATCAGGGAAAATAACAAAATGCCAACCTGCATATAGGAGTAGAATGACTATGGCAAAAAGCAAAGAAAAAAAACAAAGATAATACCAATAATAATAGGCAACCTAGTGTTTAGATTGTTTTTATATTATAGTCTACTACTTGACCATAGCAAATTAAAGTAGAGAGAATTTGATGTTTCCCATCATTCCAACCACAGACAAATGGCATTTACTCCTTCATTTTATTTCAAGAACTGTCTTCAGCAGCCATTGCTCCATCTCCATGCAAAATTGGTCATGAATTTGCAACCAGGGTCAACTGCAACTAGATGCTATCGTTCATTATTTCTCCCTCTCAATAATAATTCCATCAACATTAAAGTTTACCTACAACATTCTTTGAAACATTATCAGCTAGTCTAGATCAGTCTCATAGGGCAATATTATTGATCCATAAATGTCATTATTATTCAGGACCACTTATACTTATACCCCAAAAAGCAGCATAAAAGATTGGGGAGAGTGTAAACTAAGATGGACTAAGATGCCATATGAGGAAGTCAAAATTCTTTCTCAATCCTTCATCTGGAAAATGTCCAGACATATGTCTCTTACACAGCAGTTGTTCCAGTGATGCGCTGCAGTCTTTACAGCTGAATAGCCAATTTCACTCAGAACTTACATGAATTGTGGCCACATCATCCAGCATGATGTATTGCTGATCTCACTAACACTACAGATAACTCCCAGGGGCACTAGATTAAATCATAAGGTGAGCCATTATCTAAGAGCCCTATGTCAAGGCAATATTTTCATATGTTAGATACTATCAGATAAGTGGGATACACTTTTGCAGAAGGTGCAGTGAAATCAAGAGAAACGGAAAGGGCCAGGCCAAATTCCTAAAGTCCTAGCAAACTGTTTGAGATAGAATAGACTGTGGATTCCTATCATTACTTTACAGTATCAACCAAGGCAATATTTTTGGTTCAAAACAGCTGTCAATCACTTGCAGATGCCTTATGTGAAAGATGCTTGCATTTACAAGATTTCCTGCTTGCATTTACAAGATTTCCTCCCAGGTCTACATAAGGGTAGAAACTTTCTGAGGACTTGGAGACTGCTTTCAGACCATCAGTGTAAAACTCTCCTGATTAATCTCAATGAGGATGGGGGTTAGGGAAGGAGGAGAACGGAAGGTTTAGACAGGGATGTCAAACTGGCAGCCTGCAGGCCAGATGCATCATGAACAGGCCATGCCCACTCCAGCTCCACAAATGGGGAAAACATCACAAAATGTCACATGATGGCAACATGATGCCATGAGTTTGACAACTGTGTTTTAAAGGGTGGACTATTCGATCATTCCAGTTAACAGTTGAGACCAATCCTACAGAGCCAAGAAGGGGCAGACAAACCAAAGATTTCTATTTGGGGGGAGGGGGACGACAATGTCAGGCTATTAAATTTTGTTTGGTGGGGGAAGGGGTGGACATAGCTGTAGAAGTAAACATTATGCATTGAGGCAACCCCCTTTATTAAAGAAAATCTCCAGTCTTTCATTCCGTTAATTCACATTAATAGTTAATGCATGGGACTAATTGAATTGTAAAGAGCAATGCCTTTTTGTGGGATTTTTTTGTTTGCCTGTCAAAACCCCACATATATTTAGTTGAAATTTTCAGCTCTACTTAAGCCAAAGAAATATTCTTTACTCTTAGCAATCTCTTTTGATGATTCTGTGCTTATAAATATAACCTGGGTGGTTATAGCAGAGTCAAGAAATAATTGAGGAAAAAACAGTTTGATGCAAACTGGTAGGATTTTGCGAGGCAGGCATGTAAGAGAATAAAATCTGGTTGCAAAGCGTGTAACAGGAGGAAGTTAGGCTCAAGGAGGAATAAGAATCTCTGGAGAGAGCAAGACTCTGGAGATTAAAGGAGAGGGAAAGTGGCTGCTGTTAGACAGCTTGAAGTCAATAAGGAAAACAGAATTAGGGACCTCCGGAAAGAGAGGGATTTGACTGACGATGTTGAGAGGCAAAATGCAAAAGTCTGGGATTAAACTCCACATCTAAAACTGTGCATAAGTGAGCACAAACTTTCCAACAGGTCCAACTAGACTCAGGGTAATAAAAGGCAAAGGCAAAGGCAAGATAAATGAGATAGATGGATGGAGGGAGAGAGAGAGACAGAGACAGAGACAGAGACAGAGAGAAGCAGCGAGATAGAGAAGATATAATGACATGACAAAAAATAAGAAAGACCACACCCACTCATACACACAGGCAAAACACCAGAATATAAACTGACAGCAAACAGCACTCCTTACTGACACTTCTGTCTGCCTCTCTCTCCCACCCTCCCTCCCTCCCTCCCTCCATCCATCCATCCATCTATCTCATTTATCTTGCCTTTGCATTTGCCTTTTATTACCCTGAGTCTAGTTGGACCTGTTGGAAAGTTTGTGCTCACTTATGCACAGTTTTAGATGTGGAGTTTAATCCCAGACTTTTTCATTTTGCCTCTCAACATCGTCAGTCAAATCCCTCTCTTTCCGGAGGTCCCTAATTCTGTTTTCCTTATTGACTTCAAGCTGTCTAATAGCAGCCACTTTCCCTCTCCTTTAATCTCCAGAGTCTTGCTCTCTCCAGAGATTCTTATCCCTCCTTGAGCCCAACTTCCTCCTGTTACACGCTTTGCAACCAGATTTTATTCTCTTACATGCCTGCCTCACAAAATCCTACCAGTTTGCATCAAACTGTTTTTTCTCAATTATTTCTGGACTCTGCTATAACCACCCAGGTTATATTTATAAGCACAGAATCATCAAAAGAGATTGCTAAGTGTAAAGAATATTTCTTTGGCTAAATGCAGTTAAGTAGAGCTGAAAATTTCAACTAAATATATGTGGGGTTTTGACAGGCAAACAACAAAAAAATCCAAAAAAAACAACAAAAAACAAAAAGGCATTGCTCTTTACAATTCAATTAGTCCCATGCATTAACTATTAATGTGAATTAATGGATTGAAAGACTGGAGATTTTCTTTAATAAAGGGGGTTGCCTCAATGCATAATGTTTACTTCTACAGCTATGTCCACCCCTTCCCCTGCCAAACAAAATTTAATAGCCTGACATTGTCTCCCCCAAATAGAAATCTTTGGTTTGTCTGCCCCTTCTTGGCTGTGTAGGATTGGTCCCAACTGTAAACTGGAATGATCTAATAGTCCACCCTTTAAAACACAGGTGTCAAACTCACGGCATCATGTTGCCAGCATGTGACATTTTGTGATGTTTTTCCCATTTGTGGAGCTGGAGTGGGCATATATATTTAAATCCTGGATACCATGGGAGAGGGAGAAGACAATAATCTTTCCATGCTTCTAATGGTTGAAAACTTTGCAACAGACTTGTTTCAAAGTGAATTTAAAGGACCTGGAGTGATTTCAAGCTTGGAGTACCTTGTTGTAGCCGGAACAGTGGTTGTGTTAAAGTATCATTAAGCCCTATTCATAGGTTCTTAGACTTATATGATCTGAAGAGAATAGGG
The DNA here is from genome assembly GCF_049901715.1 of Pseudonaja textilis. Classification (NCBI taxonomy): domain Eukaryota; kingdom Metazoa; phylum Chordata; class Lepidosauria; order Squamata; family Elapidae; genus Pseudonaja; species Pseudonaja textilis. Next base: position 80,340,372 of record NC_141993.1, read on the forward strand.
TTAGCAGGCAGCCAAACTACTATTCTGCATTAGCATTGTAATATCTTGGCTAACGTAACATCATCATACATTAAATAAATAAATAAAAATGGTTTCTGAACAATGTATAAGGACTCAAACTGGGGAAGGAGATGGGGATGCCCTGTAGGCATTCAGTAGATTTCATCCTTTGGAGTCAATATTTAGTCCATTGTGTTCTCTATTTTAATCCAGACAGAAGAAGAAATTTGGACATCATTAAGTGAAGTTGGACTTAAAGAACTGAAGGACACATCCTCCATTTGTGAATATTTCATGGAAATGTGTTAAATTTATATTTCACCAACAAAGAAATAAAGGGGGACTGGTATAGATCTATTTCAAGCTATTTAGCTCTCGTTAGCTAGCCATACCCTTCTGGCATTCGAACCCAGGCTACCTGCATATTAGGTAGATGTATTAAGCTCTAAGTCTAAGCCATGGACTCTCCTGCCTTTGTCAGCTATACCAGAGATTAAGTGGGTTTTTTTTTTTTAATCAGGGCAATCTGGTCTACCCAAATACTGCTTCCATTTTTGCCTTTCAACCTTCTCTAAACCTTGAAATAGATCTATACAAGTCTCCCTTTATTCTTTGTTGGTAAAATATAAATTTAACACAAAAATAGTTTGTCGTGAAAGCGACTGCCTGCGATGGCTCCTGAATTGGGCCTGAAAAGAGGAAGCGGAAGCAGCATGCTCTGTCCCATAATTGGGTAGACCAGGTTGTCCTGATTTAAAAACAAACAAACACTTATTTCATGGAATTTGTAGAAGGAAATCTGGTAGAAAAGTGGGAGAATTTTTCTTCAGCAGGCTAGTTTTAGACTTTTCTATACTGATTATCAAGAACTGGAAGGTACTTCTTTATTTCAGTAAACAGGTTTTCAGTGACTTTGATTACAATAATAAGGCTTGTGGTCCCATTCAATTGAACATGAATAGGAACATTTTTCAGAGTTTCATCTACCACTGGGGTGCAAAGGAAGAAGAACAAATTGGATAAACCATAAGGACCATAAATGTAGTTGTGATTTGGGGAATTCGTGTATCGCAAGGAAATGTATCAAGACATCCTCAAAAGATTTTCAGACTAGATCAAATCAGTTTAGAAGGAAAGGCTACTGGTTCAAAGAATCAGAGGCAAATTGATGAAAAGAATAAATGGGAAGATAACATGGCGTCTTTGAGGCCCTCCTGTTGAGCAAACAGCTCACAGTAGCTCTGGCAATTGTCCAGAGGCATTTAGAGATAGCAAGAAAGGGAAGCAAATGCTGAAAATACACAATGATGTGATGCAAAATCTTTCCCTTTTGTATACATGTCATCTTATGCCACCTTGAGAGGCAAAATGCAGAACAATGGCATGGCAATTGTGCATTGCCACAACACTGCACCCAACATTTTCTGGGAAGCATCAAATACCATAGACACCTCTACTGTTGTCCCTTCAACTCTTTCCATTCAAAATATGACCCCTGCTAAAAATTTACCACCAGGTTGGGAACTAAGAATTATTGCCTCATTAATGAGTTATAGATGCATAGGTAAAATTTCAACGTTCAAGAATTCAAACTGGCTATCTGTTATGATCTGTCACCATGAAAATTACAATTCTGGCTAACGATTCAAAGTGCAAGGGAACGTGGCTAGGTTTTCACCAAGATGGTTCAAACTAGAGCAATGAAATGCAGCCATATGTAAAACTACACACTCATTAGTACTGCGCTGTACATGTGGAGCCAAATTAACATCCATTCATTGTCATTACTTAGGTGAAGGCAGCTGGTTCTTCACTGTAAACAAATGAAGCCAAGTTTTAGATTTACAGTCTGTTCTTTCTGTGAATCTCAAGGATTATTTATTAGATCTGCATTATACGAATTTCTTCATTACCCTGGGAGAAAAGAGTAATCAATTCTTCCAGGATCAGCATATTTCACTTCTCACCATACAGAGTCCATTAGTGCTCATCTCCTCCTACTCAGAGAAATTCAAAAATCTAGCTGCAACATCTTTGATGCTTTGAAGTGTAGCAATAATAATAAGAAAAATCAGATCCTTCCCTCCTGCAAATAATAATTTCCATCACCAATATGTTATAAAGATGAAGGAAGATGAAATATTAGACTCCCAAGTGCATTAAAAAAAAAGTTACAAACACACAGTATAAGGGATGTAATTTTCATCAGGAAAATGGTAGAGTACCAAGGACACAAGATGGAACGTAAGTTTTTATAAATATGCAACGAAGTAAGAATGGTTATCCAAGGACTGAATTCTCAATGTATTTATGTAGTTTTTAGGATTCTCTCTTGGTTATATTAAAAAGTTTTTATCCACATTTCTTTTAGACTAATTATTAATATGAAAATCTTAACAAGCTCTTTTAGTAAATTAGTTTTGTGGAAACTTAGAGACTCTTCATTTGATCTATGGAAAATTAAATGTAGATACTTTTTGATATGAGCACCATGTAACATTGAAGAGACCTATTTGGGTTCATTATGTACTTGATTGGCCTGTTTGTTGTTAAAAAGAATATAATTGGAAGGGACCCTAGGGGTCTTCTAGTCCAGCCCTGGACTCAAGCAGGAAACTCTATACCATTCCAGACAATGGCTGTGCAGTCTCTTCTTAAAAGTTTCCAGTGATAAGAGTACTCACAGCTGCTGAAGCTATTCCCCTGGTTAATTCTTCTCACTGTCGGGAAATTTCTGCTTAGTTCTAGGTTGGTTCTCTCCTTGATTAGTTTGCATTCATTGATTCTTGTCCTATCTTCAGATCCTTTGGAGAATAGGTTGATCTCCCCTCTTCTTTGTGGAAGCTCCTTAGATATTGGAACACTGCTATTATGTCATCCCTAGCCCTTCAACTAGACATACACAATTCCTGAAACTATTCTCCGTATGTTTTAGCTTCCAGTTCCTTAATTATTTTTCTTGCTTTTCTCTGCACTCTTTCCAGAATCTCAGCATCTTTTTTATATCGTATTGATCATACACTGGATACAATATTCCAGGTGTGATGTTACCAAGGCATTCTAAAGTAACACCTACACTTTGGAGGTCTTGGAGATCAGAGGACCAGAAGTCTTTCTTTCTCTGCCAGAATGGGACAGCCTCTTGGATCAGGATGCCTGGCAGGGTCCCAAAGACTCATTTCTGGTGGAGTTTGGGGGAGAAAAAGAAAGACTTTTGCTGCTTTCCTTGCATGCAGCCAAAAGCAGAAGAAGAAAGAAGCAGAAAGAAGCAGCCCAGTGGCCAGGTGAGGTGATTGGGGCCCTTTCCCCCTCCCCTCACTGCCTCATGTTGTTCACAATGCAAGCGATGCAAGCCTTGTGTTCCCGCAGGCCATGTGCACGGCACAGCCTTGTGTTCCTATGCAGCCTGGATTAATTGCTTTGGGGGCTGTGGTAGGGGTGACATTTCTCTGTGGATCACCAAAATTTTCTCACGGACCACCAGTGGTCCCCAGCCCACTGGTCGGCAATCACTGCTCTAGCCCAGCCCATTGCTCAAGCAGGGGACCCTATATCATTTCAGGCAAATGATTGTCCAGTCTCTTCATCTCCAGTGATGAAACCCCCACAACTTCTGAAGGTAAGCTATTCCACTGATTCATTGTCCTCACTATTAGGAAGTTTATCCTTAGTTTCAGGTTGCTTCTCTCCTTGGTTAGTTTCCAGCCAAAGTGTCCTACAGATGCTTTAGTAAATAAGTTGATCTCCTCCTCTTTGTGGCAACCTCTGAAATATTGGAATACTGCTATCAAGTCTCTCCTAATTCTTCTTTTCTCTAAACTAGCCAAACCCAAATCCTGCAGCTGTTCTTCATATGTTTTAGTCTCCAGGTCTTTGTTAGGAATAACATAGGTTACCTAACGTAGTTTGGGTAAAATAATATATATAAACTATGATTGTAAGTTTAAGTGTGTGTCACTTTAAAACTGCAAAGCATGTAATTTTGGGTGCGGTGTGAAACCACCATAAGAGGGAGCAAGAGAACCTGATTGATTGCTGACAATTACTGGATTGCATGGATTGATGGTTTGTTAACTGCGTATTTCCCCTACTGCTGAGTTGCTGAAGGAAGAGAGGAGTTTTTGACTTCTTCATATCTCTACTGCGAGGAGATATATTACTGGACTGATATTTGTAAGTTTACTGACCTCTCTTTTTCGACACTGGAATTTGCAACTGAATAATCCCGGATGGACTGAACTAGTGAATGATATATGGACTGCTTGACTATGATATAACTCTTATTGGAATAAAACTATTTAATTAGCACTGTGTATCTGTTTTACTGAGTGTAAGCTACAAAAATGTTTATCTCACATATTTTGCCTGCCTGCCTGCCTGCCCTGCAGATCCTGCTAGGGTGTATCCCTAACAGTCTTTAATCATCTTAGTTGCTCTTCTCTGCACTTTTTCCAAAGTTTTAACAGCTAGGTGTGGTTGTCTAGAGGTAGAGCTCTCACCCCACAATTAGAAGGCTGTAGTTTGATCCCAGGTAGAGGCTAATATTTGCTCCTGCTTAAGCAAGGAGTTGGATCAGATGACCTCCAAGGTCCGTTCCAACTCTGTTATTCTATGTTCTAAGAATCTAAGCAAAATAAATGTCTGAATCTTTTTTTTTTTTTTGTAACATGATGAGCAAAACTGGATACAATATTGCAAGTGTGGCCTAACAAGGCTTTAGAAAGTGGTACTAATACTTCACGTGATTTGATTCTATGTCTCTGTTTATACAACCAAGGATTGTATTAGCTTTTATTGACTGCTGCTTTACACTCCTGGCTCATATTTAAGTAATATATTAATATAAACATATACTTGTATATGTTTGTATTTCTATGATTCAATTTGTGCTGAATTATTTTAAATTTCTATATATTAGTACTTTAAAAGCTGCTTTGACTTTCTTGTATAGTGCTTCAGGATCTATTTCATATGGGAAGCGGTTTATAAATGACTTAACTGAATGAATAAGAACTTAATATAATTGTTCACCAGAGTGCAGTAATTTTCTGCAGTACAAGAAAGTAATATACGCCTTTTAAGCTCTATAAAAAACACACAATTTGCTGACTTTGGTTTCCTAACAGAGATATTTTGCCTTGTTAAATGCAGACTTAAAAGTAGCAATTAATGAATAACCCTCTAATTCCCCCACAACACAGACAAACTGACCCTAAGGTGCAGTTTTTAATGAAGAAGTTTAATTGCAATATACTTGCCATTGTAATAAACTAAAACATTGCTTTAAAGTGTAATTGTTGAAAGAACATTTCTTTGTATCTGTTGTTGAAACATCATCTAGTTAATTAGCTATCCCCATCCTGTTTTTGCTAATGCACTTCTTTCAGTCTGCCTTGTAAATGCATATTAATGTCATTCAGAATGTAAACTGTTTTAAAATTCCCTTTATTTGCAGCAGAAATATTTCCAGTGGAAATTATTTTTCACAGAAATATTAGTAAGAAAATAAGGAATGTATTTATTGGTTGGTTTTATTTGTTTATAAGCTAATTTGCTAGTGATACAAATTTAAGGATGGTAGAACAAAATCAGTCTAGGGTAAGGCTCTGTATTTTCAGTGGTAAAACAGTATGAGTGCCTTCCATCCACAATGGGAGCTAAAATCATCCGTGTTAGGAGATGATGTAAACCAAAATAAATAATGTGTTTACCCACATTAAGGCTAAACTACTTTTATTAATATTGATTATAGAATCACAACGTTGCAAGTTTGTGCTTTACTCTCTCCTCATCCCCTGTTATTTTGTTGTTGTTGTTGTTGTTAGTTGCGAAGTCGTGTCTGACCCATCGCAACCCCATGGACAACATTCCTCCAGGCCTTCCTGTCCTCTACCATCTTCTGGAGTCCATTTAAGCTCACGCTGACTGCTTCAGTGACTCCATCCAGCCACTTCATTTTCTGTCGTCCGATTCTTCTTTTGCCCTCAATTGTTCCCAGCCATGGGGTCTTCTCCAGTGAGTCCTTCCTTCTCATTAGTTGGCCAAACTATTTGAGTTTCATCTTCAGGATCTGGCCTTCTAAAGAGCAGTCAGGGTTTATCTCCTGTAGGGCTGACCGGTTTGATCGCTTTGCAGTCCAAGGAACTCGCAGGAGTCTTCTCCAGCACCATAATTCAAAGGCCTCAATTCTTTGGCACTCAGCCTTTCTTATGGTCCAGCTTTCACAGCCATACATTGCAACTGGGAAAACCATAGCCTTGATCAGTGATGGGAATCACATTTTTTATTACCGGTTCTGTGGGTGTGGCTTGGTGGGCATGCCAGGGGAAGGATACTGTAAAATCTCCAGTCAGAGGTGGTATTTGCTAGTTCTCTGAACTACTCAAAATTTTCGCTACCAGTTCTCCAGAACTGGTCAGAACCTGCTGAATTACCACTTCTGGCCTTGACTATATGCACTTTTGTTTGCAGGGTGATGTCTCTGCTTTTTAGTATGCTGTCTAGATTTGCCATAGCTTTCCTCTCCAGGAATACTCATTATACCTCACTGTTATACTCATCGGAATTAGGGAGGTTTCTGCCTGAGTCTTCCGTGCATGAATTCTTCTTGTTTTTGAGTTAACCATGCTTCTCCCTTGCTGTTTTGGGTCTGGCCTATCTTTGGCAAGCTCTTCTTTCTCTACAGTCTGCTGATGTGATGTTATGTGGGGATAACTTTGGAGACAGGAGAGAAACAAGGTAGGCAATGGTCAGAGAAGAGGCAGTTAATATTTCAGAAGAAATGGGGGCATGGCAAACATCTCAGAAAGGACCTTCCTAATTATTTTGACTGCAAAAGCAAAGGAGGAAAATATGTACTTTAAACTTGCAGTATTTTGTTAATGTAACTTTAAAGATAGAGCTAGTACTTGTGCATCTGTATTAGTTCACAAGATTGACATCTACCTTCTATGGTACGACGTCTACTCACTATCATAGTGGAGATAACCATGAGCTGTACTAGGAAGAGACATGTAGAGATAACCACAAACATGCTCCTTCAATTGGATTCTACCCAATATCATTGCTTTTGGGTGCTGCATAGTATATCATTAAGGTTATATTCACTACCTGACTCCGTTGTTTACAGTCTCAAACCCTCACAGCTTCAACCTCAAACTGTCTACCGTGGACCTTACCCCATTCATAAGAGGCCCTTAAAGGGGCCTGCATAAGTGCATCAGTGTGCCTACTGTCCCTATCTTACTGTCCCCATTTATCTGTATTTACTTCCTTTGTTCATGTTTATGTTCATGTACATGTTTGACAAAATAAATAAATAAATAATAAATGTAATGTTAGATCCAAAGTTCATTGATATTGAAGTAATGAGGAAGAAAAAATGGTTACTTCAAATGGTTCATGCAATTTTAGTAAAGGTGTATAGTATAGAGATATGATAGCCAGGAGAAAGATCAAAGCAGCTATGGAAAAAGCATATGGCACGTTGTTTATGTGTGCAGCATCTGCAGTGTGTGGGAAATATCCATGGCAATGGTAAAGAAGCATTAGAATAGCAATTAGCAATAGCATTTAGACTTATATACCATTTCATAGTACTTTACACTCCTCTGTAAGCGGTGTACAGAGTCATTATATTGCTCCCAGCCATCCTCATTTTACCGACCTCAGAAGAATGGAAGACTTAATCAATCTTAAGCTGATCAGAATTGAACTCCTGGCAGTGGAATGCAGAGTTAGCCTGCAATACTGCATTCTAACTACTGTGCCACCATGTCTTATAGAAGTGGGTTACTAAATTTTAAAATCTCTGCATAGGCCTGTTTAATGTGGTTGAAATAGTTGACCGGTAACATAAGGTTATTCCTGTTGCTTGTACATAAAAGACATCAAGCAAGCAGGCCATTAGTGCTATTGAGTTACAACTACACCTCAGCTAGTAACAGATTCAAACTATTATGTGCTCAAATAATAGACAAAGCCATCATGGACTTATGGAAGCTGTTACTTGGAAGGGAGGTAAGAAAAAATTCATGGGGATAAATATTATACTTAATTTTTGATGTTTGGTATAGCATGTATGACTAGAAAGTTTGGAGCATCATTATATTCCCTTCAATAAATATACCCTTGCTGATTTGAATTGCTCCATGACAGGGCTTAATAAAACACTTAGAAAAGAAATATGTTTGTCATCTATAATCAACAAATCCAGATTATTTAATTATAGCTAATGTCAACTGCCAAAGGAATAGTAAGTGTTTTGTAGTTTACAGGTAATACTTGTTTTGCATGCTGTAGTCGTGCCTTTGCTCATCTGAATTGCCACATGCTTTTCCTGAGCTGTCCTTCACTAATTTCTAGTGACATTACTGAATCCTTTTCCTCGACTTCAGTGCCCTCCCTTTGACTTGTGCTTTCGTCACTGGAGTAATGCAGCTGACAAGTGTATATATGGAAGCTGACACAACTCATTGATATATATTGTTCTCTCAGAGAGCAATTTGCCCAAAGATCATAGCCTACTTAGCTATTTGTCTTACACCTAGCTGGACAGGCATAACTGCATAGCTCATCCATCAGCCTTCAGAGGGATAGCTTGGTGGGAATTTTGAAATGCACAATGAGAAAACAAGTGATGTATAATCAAGATGAGATAAAAGGTGACATGTCTTGGAAACAAAGGGTCATGGCTAGCTGTAGACTGTTGAGTCCCAGAAGACTTTATGAGGCAATGGAAGATCTAAAATTTCATCAGCAGTTTTGACACATTGTGGTAGTCCTTCAAATATTAACCAAGAAAGGGAGAGGTAGAGTGTATAAAGCCCTCAATCCTAATTATGGGGAAGGGCAATATTATTCCTGTTATAAGAGTGGTCTAACCTGGCTTTTGTAGAAATGTGGGACCTGCAAAGAATTCTTACTAGACAACTATCCCACATTGCTTGTGTCCTAAGCAACAAATGGAGGTTATGGCCTTACTATGGTTCATTTTCTTAGCACCCGTGTCCATATGCATCAGTTAGGTATAGACCAGAGGTGATATTCAGCAGGTTCTGACCAGTTCTCGGTAGTGGAAATTTTGAGTAGTTCTGAGAACTGGCAAATACCACCTCTGACTGGTCCCACCCCCATGTATTCTCTGCCTCCTGAGTCCCAGCTGATTGGCTGGGTTTTCTTTTGCTGCCCTACACAGGAGAACAGAGCTGGAAAGCAGGTTAGTGGGGTAGAGAAGGAATGGGGATTTTGCAGTAACCTCCCCCCAGGACTGAGGAGGGAATGAAGATTTTGCAGTATCCTTGCCCTGCCACGCCCACCAAACCACACCCACCAAGCCACACCATCAGTGATGGGATTCAGCCAGTTCACACCACTTCGGGAGAACCAGTTGTTAACTTTCTGAGCAGTTTGATGAACTGGTTGTTGGAAGAAATCATTACGTCAGAGAACTGGTTGTTAAATTATTTGAATCCACCACTGCACACCACACCCACCAAGCCATGCCCACAGAACCGGTAGTAAAAAAATTTGAATCCCACCTCTAGTATAGACACAGGTTTTGTAAACTGCCAGTTCACAAATGAAAAGCAGTATTTCATTCATAAGTGGCTTTTGCAATGTGATGATAGCTCTTCCTATAGTACTGTGGTTAACACTGTTTTGTGGTATATCACAGTTGCACTTCCCAAGCATTATGTCAGGTCCATAGCAAAGGAAAAAGTAGTAATCTCACGGTTTATTGTGATTATGATAATTACTGAGGCGTCAACTATAATTCCTAATCCATCTTGGAGACAGATAATTGTGCCATATATCCCAGTTTAAGAAACCTGCAGTCCATGTGGACACTCCACAAATCATGGACCTCCCAGGACTCTACTTGAAATCCCCTGAGATCTGCTAAATTGGACAGCAAGATCACACAACATGAAGCAATTCAATTTATCTTGCAAATGGTGAAATACAATCAGAATGTAAAAATTGAATTAGAGTTGTATTTCATAGAACTTGCAGAGAATCTGCAGAATTGTTATTTAGATACATAAGAATATTAAAACATTATGAGCTGTAAGAAAACTTGATTTGGAATGGATTTTTTTAAAGGAATTCTAAAAATTAAATGGAAAAAGACAGATTCCGGTGGTCTTTTTGTTTTAAATGTCAAACAATCCCATAGATGAGCTTAGGATTCACCAACTCCATCATAATATTGGTAATTTATGTTTCCAAATCTTTTTTTTAAATAATGGTTGCTCAACATTATATTTGTTGACATCGTTTCTTTGGCTTCATTTCAAAATACTTTTGCAATAATCAGCTCAGTTCTCTAGGAAATGTCCTTCTGCCAAATTCATATGTATGAAAGCGAACAGACTAAAAAAGATGGTTAGAGAACTTCCACAGTGGCAGCAAAAAGGATTAAGGAAAGCAGATGTTCTCATCCATGTTTAATTCAGGTTTCATGCAAAACTATTTACTCATGCTTTGGCCAGCTGTACATAATGCTTATTCTCAGACATGTGGTGTTTGTCAGCAAAAAAAAAAAAAAATCCTTCACATTGGATTGGGAAGATACATAACATGAATGGAATGGAATGGAATGGAATGGAATAGAATAGAATAGAATAGAATAGAATAGAATAGAATAGAATAGAATAGAATAGAATAGAATAGAATAGAATAGAATTTCTTTATTGATCAAGTATGAGTGGACTCACAAGGAATTTGTCTCTGGTACATAAGTTCTCAGTGTGTGTGTGTGTGTGTGTGTGTGTATGTGTACAACTGATAAATCATAAATCATAAGATACAGTCATAAACCATAAGATACAACCACAAAGTGATGGTCATAAGATACTAATACAAGTAGGTAATAGGAAAGATGGGAAGGATAATAGTAATATAGTCTGACTTTATCATTAGATATCCTTAGGCATAAGACAGTGCTGGAATTATGTGTGTAACAGAGTGATGGCGTGAGGGGGAAAAACTGTCTTTGTGTCTAGTTTTAGCATGCAATGTCCTATAGCGCTGTTTTGAGAGGAGGAGTTGAAACAGTTTAAGTCCAGGGTGTGAGGAGTCTGTAGATTTTCTTAGCCCTCTTTCTGGCTCGTGCAGTATACAGGTCCTCAATGGAAGGCAGGCTGGTTGAAATTGTTTTTCTACAACTATCTGTTGTAGCCTGTGCCTGTCCTGTTTGGTTGCTGCACTAACCAGACAGTTATAGAAGTACAAATGACACTGAACAATTCCTCTGTAGAACCGTATCAGCAGCTCCTTGGGCAGTCTGAGCTTTCTGAGTGATTTACTATCTGAAGAACCTCCATGCAACCCCCAAATATATGAACCTGTCCCATTCTGCCACCACCCAGAACAAAGTGTCACATATTGCATGAAAATACGTGACAGAAATTCTGGTTCAAGTAGTTGTCTTATGGACTCATATTTCAATACCCTCTTGTGGTGTTTGTGTTATGAAAATATAATCTGACACTTCAGCATGAAACAAATTAGTTCACTTCTGCTGGATAATTATTGTGCCTTCCACCGCCATGTCACCCTATGGGGCATGACTTGTCATTGGAAACAGCAAGGATCAAGATTGGGAGAAGGACCATTGAACAAAGCTTTTCAATAGCGTACCACACGTTTAAGGTTAAGGGAGTGCTCTGAAGCCAAGAGAAAGCTCTCTGTTTTTAATAAGCACAGAGCGCTGCCATAAATCTCCAGAGGTTTTATGAGATTTTATTTGCCACATTATTTTGTGCAATGATAGCTTGATGAACACTGTAATAATTCCTCCTTTATGACTTTGGCCTTATGTCATTTAAGGATGTCGGAATAACTCACCAAAAATACAGAGGACAATAATATTTAAGATGCTTATATATCGAGAGGTTCCATTCCTTTAATGGTAATGTCACATTTCTGCTTCTATTGTTATTATTTCTTTTCCCATGGACCTCATGGCGATTACTAAAAGCTGCTTAAAGATGGCAGGAAAATGGACCTTCTACAATTTGCCAGGAAAATATCAAATATAGCAAATATCCCAAGATGGCCAATGTTTCAAGGATTTTTCAGGAATAAATTCAACTGCTCTCAGATTCTATTTTCCCTGCCCAAATTCTCATCAATCTCTTTTCCTAGTCTTTTACAGTTCCTCCATGTTTATAAATTCTAAAAAAAAAAAAGAGTTGGAGTTATAGAAACTTCTGCTGATCATGTAGGCTTTATTCCAGAATTCAGATTCAATTTTAGATGGCCCAAAAAAGTTTTAGAATAGAATAGAATAATAATAGGGTTGGAAGGGACCTTGGAGGTCTTCTCGTCCAACCCCCTGTTCAAGCAAGATATCCTATACCATTCTTGGCAAATGGGTGTCCAGTCTCTTTTAAAAGCCTCCAGTGATGGAGCAGCCACAACTTCTGTAGGCAAGTTGATTATTTTTTTTAACTGTCAGGAAATTTCTCCATAGTTCTAGGTTGCTTCTCTCTTTGGTTAGTTTCCATCCATTGTTTCTTGTCTTGCTTTTTGGTGCTTTGGAAAATAGTTTGACTCCCCCCTTGTTTTCGTTGGAGTCCCTCAAATATTGGAATGCTGCTATCATGTCTCCCCTAGTCCTTCTTTTCATTAGGCTAGACATAACCAATTCCTGTAGCCATTCTTCATAGGTTTTCATCAATGGAATTGAAGAATTTTAACTTTATGAGATGGAATAATTTTGTGAGTATGGAATATGAGTCATCTAAGACTCTTTATAGCAATTTTGTTATCAGACAAGGATGGACAAATGCTGCTATTTCTTGTGACTCAGGGATTCAACGATTCAACTTTTCCTTCCTTTCTTTACATATATACATACAAAGTTACTGCTGACCACATAAGGATTTTGAATACAGATAAAGGTACCAATGTGATATTATAACTATGTCCTTGCAGAAATATGTTCATTATTAAATTATCTTGTTTGAAATTATCCTGCTGTAGGGACAATGTCTTCTTTTTGAGGAGTTACAGTAGATGCAATATATATACTTCCCAGAATCAATTGAAGTTAGAGTTGCTGATGCCTAAATTAATTTAATTAAATATAACATACAGTACTTGGCTAGAAATAGCCTTTGGCTTGGCCAGTAGGAACTTCATTTTTATCCCTATATTCCCAAAATGTTTTAGTAATGTAGCAGCACAATTGAACTCCACAATTTTTTTGCTAAGCAAGAAAGTTGTGAAGTGAGTTTTCCCTCATTTTGCAACCTTTCTTGCCACAGTTGTTCAGTGAATCATTGCAGTTGTAATATGGTTGTTCAGAGAATCTATTTTCTCCATTGACTTTGTTTGTCAGAAGGTTGCCAAGGGTGATCACATGACCTGGGGACACTGCAAGCATCATAAATACATGCCAGTTGCCATGCGCTCGAATTTTGATCATGTGACCATGGAGATGCTGCAACAGTTGTAAATGTGGAAAATGGTCATAAGTTACTTTTTCCAACACTGTTGTTAACTTTGGACATTCACTAAACAAATGGTTGTAAGGTGAGGACTACCTGTACACCTTGTTTACTAGGTATTTTCATAAGAATAGAAGATACTGTGATTCAAGGAAAAAAGTAAAACTTTATGCCCAAATTTATTTAGGGGAAACAAAAGAGGGGGAAAAGAACATTCTATTAGGTCTCACAGAATGGTACTGTCTTATTTTCTTAAAAATGTGGGAGAGAAACCGAGCTTTTCTGTAGAAAATACTATGTTACATAATTTTCCTTCAATTCAGTGGGACCAACAAAATTGTAAATATGGCTTGGGTCACAGACTTCTAATTAATTATACCAAAATACAGAATACTAATATTATTTAATGGAATCAAGAAGTAGTTGTTGTTTTTGAGAAAAATATGCTGGAGAAAACAAAGGAAAAAAGAAATTGCATATGCTTTTAAAAGACCTCATTACTGAAGTTTAAAAGGCTAGTGATGATGAGCATTTGGTGATCAGATTTTAGAGTTAAAATATGAGTTTCTGATACTTACAATAATGGGACAGTGACAACATAAATCAGCCTTCCATCCTACCGAGGTGAGTAAAATGAGGACCCAGATTGTTGGGGGCAATATGCTAACTCTGAAAACCACTTTGAAAGGGCTGTAAAGCACTATAAAGCAGTATATAAGTATAAGTGCTAATGCTATTGCTATAAAGCTATGCTTGCACTTTTACACATGCCCATTATGTAGTGCAAAGTTAACAGGACAGAGAGTCACTTAAATTTGGTTACTGTGCTTTGTAGAAATGGATGTAAATGTGGCAACAATTTAAACAAAAATAAAATATGACTATGTTGTACAATATTTCACAAAACATAGGGGCCTCTTTCATAAGTAATACTAAACTGGAGCAAGCAACTTGTTCAGAAATTGCCACTGTCTGCTTCTCAGCTGCCCTTTCAGATCACTGTTTATAAAATCAGTGTGAAAACTATACAGGTTGTCTTTAACATACAACCACAATTGACCCCCAAAATTATGTTGCTTAGCAAGACATTTCAGTGAATTTTGCTCCATTTGAGAACTTTCTTCCCATAGCTGTTCAGTGAATCATTTATTATTTATTTTATTTATTTATTTTGTCAAAAGCTTACAATACAATAGATATAAGAATAAACATAAGTTCAAATGTAAGAAATAGGAACTAATATTTGGGGACAATAGGACAGGGATGGCAGGCACGATTGTACACTTATGCATGCCCCTTACAGACCTCTTAGAAATGGGGTGAAGTCAATAGAGGTTAGTTTGAGGGTAAAGGAGTGGGGGTTTGATCATGTGACAACAGATTGAGGTAGTGAGTTCCAGACATTGACATCATGGCAGTTGTTAAGTTAATAGCATGCTTATGAAGTGAATCTGGCTTCCCCATTAACTTTGCTGATCAGATGGACTCAAAAGTTGATAACCAGAACCTGGGACCATCATAAATATGAAGCCATTGCCAAGTGTCTGGATTTTGATCACATGACTATGGGGCTGCTCCAATGGTCAGGTATGAAAAATGGTCAGGGAACACTTTTCTGTAATTTTGAATGGTTTCTAAATGAATGGCTGTAAGTCAAGGACTACCTGTAGTGCAAAGAATAAAATAAAGATTTTTTAAAAAGAAAATTAAAATTGGCTCAAAAATTAGGGGAAAAATATCCTCATTCCAATGGTATGCATGGTGCTTCCTCTTACCAACACTCACTTGATATTCTTCCTTTCTTGCCTGCCACTTTTTTTTTTTACTTATTGTGCACATTCCCACTGAAATCTGCCCATGGCTGCTAACTGATAAATCAAACATCGAGGATAAAATTATACCAAACGCTAAGAAACATTAAAAACATCAAGCTAATTTAAATCATTTACAAACAGCAACAGTTGACAAGCAATAAAACTCACAGTTACAATCGTAAAGTCCTGCGTGGCAATCTTAAACACACACACAAACACACACACACTCACTTTCTTCTTAAACCAAGCTTCAAGGAGTGGGAAGGGAAACAGAACTTCAAAGGGATCCATAGACCTTGTGATATTATTGATGGAGACCTGACCTTGATTGATTCTCTGCTTGCTCCTCTCCAGGTTGGTCCTTCAAGCTAATTCTTCATCGAAAATTCAAAGAACAGTGCTTATGTCAATACATTTTACATTCAGTGCAGATTCTACACTAAATAAACATGGAGATCCGATTAAAACATCACATGTTGAACTCCAGGTTGTATTTTCTTAACTCCCTGACATGCTTCTTCTTCTCAAATCTTTAAGTCTAGTTATAATCTTGCTAGGAACAATCTTCTTGAGAAGTTTTCTGTGAAAACTCTCTTGAAATATATCTATGATCCTGAACCAATCCAGTTCAGTCCAGACCAGCTTTTGAGGTTTTAATGGACTGGATTGGTTCAGTGTAATAGATATATTTCAAAAAAAAATTTCATAAGAAAACTTCTCAGGAAGATGAGCTTTCGAGGCCTTAGTGTGATTTTGATAAATCTTGGGCATTTTGATCATCTTTTGATTTTTTTAAAATGGCCCCTCTCACCTGATTTTAAAAACTGCTAATTTCTTGTGTAGGAAGCTGCTTGCAGGATGTGTTAAGAAATTCCCATTAGAAGGATGGAAAACTACATGCACAGTGAACATTTTTCTATCGTGAATAATTCTGGAACAAGCCATCTTGGGTATTCTTACACAGAATACCCCATTAAAATGTTTTCTTTATGAAATTGCATCAAAATCCAAACAGACAAATATGGAAAATAAGAAACACACAGTTGAAAGAAACTAGTTATTATTTTCCTCTTAGAGACACATTACTTGTCATTTTAAACCCTGCATGAAATAGCTGCATATTCATTTGACCAGTTGATAGCAGATGACCTTTTCCTTCTGGCGAATGTAGCATTCATTGCATCCTGACCTTAAGTGGCTGATACCCATCTCTTTTTAATTAATTGAATGATTAAAAACATTGTTGCTGTGATTAAACACCTTACCTCTCAGGCAACATGCACAAACTAATGTTATGTATTATTAAGATTGTGAGATCTATGCAGATACTACATAAGCATATTTAAGACATGATTCCAAATGTCTAGTAGAACAGCCTCCTTAGCAAAAGCTATACACATGATGCTTCTACATTTTTGGAAAGGAATATGAATCGGAATTGAAAAACTCACTTTCTCTGTCTGACTCTGAAATGAAAAAAAAACCATTCATGCAAGAAGTGGGTAAATTGATTATATTTTTTATAATGCCAAGCCTAAGTTGATTCCATCCCATTTTATCAACCTTAACTGTTTCTTAAAGCATTGCATGAAGGTTTATATACATTTTCATAGCAATTTTTATTTTGCACATTATGGTATTCTGCCGTGTTTACCACTTAAATCACAGACCTTTTCTTGTTACATTCCTTTTTTGCACTAATTTCCCATCTTATATAAGTATTTGCGTGCAGACTTTTCAAATAAAATAATTTGGGTGGCTGATTTTCCTTAATGCATTCTTAACATATGTCTTGATTAGAGGGTGACATTTCACAATGCCACACTGAAAGGCTATTTCTTCCATCAAAATGAAGCAGCCTCTCTGGGTTTAAATATTTAAGGAACACATTTTTGCACAAAGTTGTTTCTAAGGGTTGCTAATTGATTTAAAAGCCATTCTCCCTCTTTCTTTACCCCTTTGCCCTCTTTTTGTACTACCCATGGGTGTCAAGAGAAGGAGGTAAGAGAAGGGAAAAAACAGGTCTTTTTTCTAACTAAGCACCAGAAAGAGACCCCACCATAGAAGGTTAATTTTACTTCGTGGGACTAAGGGCCAAAGCTATGGTAGTGATCAGTTGTACTGCAGGAGAAAACAGCAACTTTTTGGTGAATCTAGAATGAAGCTGCAGGAAGACGCACAATCATTGAACTTTAAAAAAAAAAAAACCACCATTGAACATCTACATGTTCAATATTCCCCAGAACAACTGGCAGTTCTTGGAAGCTTTCATCAGTGGCAAAGAAAAATGTGGAAAGAAAGATGGAATAAGCCTTTTTCTTCCTCTATATTTCTTGCTATAGGTGTCACAACAAGCGGGTAAAGAAAGTAGGAGAGAAATTGTATGGAATGGGTCCTTTGATTATTTCATGGGATCAAAAAATTGGAAAAGGACCTGGAAATCTCCTGTGACAAGTATTGACACCAAACATGCTGTTCACCACCTGCCTCTTTCCTCCTTCCATTTTTGGTGCTTAAAAAGCAGTATTGCAGACAAACTCTGCCCACAGACTGGAGTTTGATCCTGACTGGCTCAAAGTGCCTTTCAGCCTGCCGAGATTGGTAAAATATTGCCTCAGATTGTTGTGGGCAATATGCTGATATTGTAAACTACTCAGAGAGTGCTGTAAGGTATCCTGGAGCGGTAGATAAGTCTAGTCGCTATTATTATTGCTATTTGTTGTGGACAGGATCTCTGCTTTTCTTCATTGATGGAGCAGAAGAAAGACTGGAGGTGTGCTCAACAATTATTTTGGACAGCACAGTTTTCGTGGGTAGAAGCATTTTAGTGGTTCCATGCAGAAAAACATTCTGATGGGAATCCTGCCTTTGTGGCTTTTAACAGCTGCATGATTGTATTATAGAAATATTATTTAAGGTACTGTATAGAAACTGCTACACTAGCTCTTTTCAACTCCAAAGATTTACATCTTTGTTAATTAATATAAGCGAACATAATTATTTCCATGATTTCATCTGAAAGAAAACTCTTCTTTTGAGATCAAAGAAATCTTCTTTACATTAACAGTTTCCCAATGAGGAAAAAAGAAGTGCATGAATAGAAGGGAAGAAAAAATGTATCTGTGAAATGTCTTTAATGGTGGTAAGACTGACAATTAAAAGACTTAATGTTCATTGTATGGCACCTACCTTAGAATATTACCATTATTTCAAGGAAAATATTTTGCATTATTGATAGCTGAACTGTCTGTAGATTCATTCAGTGTCAGAGAGACATCTGTGATGTTATATGACCTGATCACAAAGTCTTTTACGGTTTGTTTTTTGTATTACTTCTTTCAAAGATTTATAAGCCAACTGTCTACATAAAGCTTCTGAAGATGGCTTATAACAAAATTCAAACTATAAGGCTACAATAAAATCAAGACAGCAACAAAAGGAGATGAAATCTGCAACTGAAACTATTTTAGTGATATATAGACCAGTGTAAACCTTGTTCATTTTACTAATCATATTAGCAAAGCAGAATTCTAATACATAAAAAAAGAAGTTGAAGAAAAAAGTCTGATCTTTATTCAAATTTTTCCTAATGTGGGATGCAAGTAGAGATATGAAATTTCTTTTAATTTACATGGCCTTTTACATAAATGTCCTAAAATAATATTTCAAGTTGTATGTTTTCTGCATAACAACATCCATGTTACTTTCTTATCAAGAGTACTCCAGTCAATCACCATTGCATTATTCTAGAACTGTATTTCTCAACCTTGGTAGCTTGAAAATGTATGAACTTACAAGTTCCTGAATATGTTCTACAACATGGGTGTCAAATTCGTGGTGTCATGTTGCCATCACATGATGTTTTGTGATGTTTTTCCCTTCACGGAGCTGGGGTGGGCATGGCCAGTGTGTGATGCATCCGGCCCATGGGCTGCCAGTTTGACACTCCTGTTCTAGAATATTTTTCCATTTTTAAAATCTGATCCATACCCTTAAGATTTTCTCATGGTTTCCCATCCAAATACTAATGACTTTTGGGGAAACTTATCAATATCAGCTTGGATAGTTTCCCTGTGATGACTGTATCTACATATTAAGTTCAATGTATATTTTGATTGTGAATGATTTTGATATATACAGGTCTATATTTTACATTACTGGGTTTGGAAGAATAATGCATGGAAATACAATCTGATTTTCTCTCCTAGAAGTTCTTATCAAAAGGCAAGGCAATTTTATATTATTCAGTCTTCTGAGCAATCATCTTAGATATGTTTTACATATTGCATGACCTAGATGTACAGCTACAGTATTTCAAAAGGAGTAAATAGCAGATGCAATTTTCAATGTATAAACAATACAGTACTGATATAAACAAGATTTCAATTGTAGATGTACAAAGCATGTCAATTTTACCTATTTTTAAGCATGAGTCTGTTCTAGTTTCTTCCTCATTCTGTAGATTAAAAAACCTGCACAAATATATAAACTCTATTCATATTTGTGGTCTCAATTTCCCCTATTGAATGCATTTAGCACTCAACATTATCAATATTTGAGTAACCCTTTGATCAGGAAATGCAGATAACTATATCATTTGGAAACAAAAATTGATCTAAAATCTTAATCTGGGAATGCTTATTGAACTGCACTTAAAATGCAGACCAAACTAAATTCTTTCCATCTGGCCTTTAAAAATTTCAAATATTATAAGTTGAGACTAAACTTCTCATGTTAAATCTTTGGCTTCATTTGGTGCTGCCAAAAAGACTCCATATAGCACAGCCTTGGTGGGGGAAAAAAACTGTTCCTACCTCAAAAGTGGTTCAGAATAAAACATTACTGAAAATTATAGCCAGCTTCTTTTTGACATTTGCTTCTTTGGTTGAGGTGAAATGCAATCCCTTTATTCCTTTAAATAAGTATGGACAAATACATTTCTCCATTGTCTTAGAAATAATGTTACTTTCCTAAACTGTACAAGGAGGTCAAGACATTTTCAGTTGCTTCTCTGTAGAGAATTAATGCTTCTTGGTTCTGATTATTATTTGAATATGGCTCATCTTCCAATAAAATGTTTGCATCAGAGGTGATATTCAGCAGGTTCTGACCAGTTCTGGAGAATTGGTAGCAGAAATTTTGAGTAGTTTGGAGTACTGCAAATACCACCTCTGACTGGCCCTGCCCTATCTATTCTCTGCCTCCCAAGTTCCAACTGAGTGTCTGGGTCTTCTTTTGTTGCCCTGCACAGGAGCAACATGGTCACATGAGCATGGTCACATAATCAAAAGTCAGATACTTGATCTCTAGCTCGTATTTATGATGGTTGCACTGTCCTGGGTTGTGTGATCACCTTTTGTGACTTTCTGACAAGCAAGGTCAGTGATGAAGCCAGATTCACTTTACAACCATGTTACTAACTTGATTCACTTAACCATGACAAGAAATGTGGTAAAATGGGGCAAACTCAATTTTCTCACCTAGCAACAAAAATTTTGGGCTCAACTCTGGTTGTAAATTGAGGATTGTCTTTATAGAAGAGGTAAAAGGTAAAGCTTTGTCTGTCAGTCATGCCCAACTTTAGGGCACAGTGGTCATCTCCATTTCTTGGCCAAGGGAGCCAATATTGTCCAAAAACAATTTCCATCGTCACGTGGCTAGCATGGTTATATGCCAAAGGTGCATGGAACACTATTATCTTCCCATCGAACTGGTATCTATTTACCTACTTGCATTTGCATGCTTTCTAAAAACTAGGTGGACAGTGTTGTGGTTCGCCGGCAGCCTATGCAGACGGCAGCGGAATTGGACATTGGGAAGAAAAGGGATCAGTCCAGGAGTCTGGAGAGCACTTGAATGAGGGTCCTATGTCCAAAGTAAAGATGGGACCAGGACCATCTGGGAGTGGGGTGCTGCCTTCTGAGCCTTTGGAGTCTGGCAGAAGCAAGGCAGAGGACCCAGGGGAGTCTGTTCCCAGTGTGCATGTGCATAGAACTGCTAGAAGGGAAGAGCAGCTGAAAGAAAAGGGGCGACTTGGGAGTAAGGCTGGGAGGTGATTGCCTCTCCCATAAGGTATAAAGGACAGGCAAAGATGATGAAACCTTTGCAGGAAGCAAAGTCATTTGTTTGGTTCAGACTCATTCTTGAAGCTCTTTGTACTTTGATTGGTTTTTGTTCTAGTTTATTTGACACTTCTGTTATTGGCAGCACTTCACAGGAAAGAAAGGTGGGTGCTTATCTCGAGGGACTGTGAGATTTATTACCGGTTGGGAATGAAAATAATTTCCAGCATTGCAATAAAACAAGACTTGTTTTTAAAATAAGTGTGAGTAATTATGGTCTCAGAAGCCTTGGTCAGAATAGGCAGGAGCTGGGGCAAGTAACAGGAGCTCACCCCATTGTGCAGAGCTTGGGTATCGAACATGGGCTGACAAGCTCAGCATCATTAACCACTGAGCCATCATGTCTGCTCTATATAGAAGAAGAGCAATTGAGTTTTCCCCAAAAACTGCAATGTCAACTTAACAGACTACCTGAATTCAGAACACTTCCAATGTTTCAGGTGCAAATGGCCTTTGACTTCAACTATTTACATATATCACTGACCATTGTTGACACAGAATAACTATTGGGAGGAAACATTAGTCGCACGAATTAAGACATTTTGTCAGTCATTATATACTGAACCAAGAATTAGCTTGAATCTTCTCTGTGATAGGAGGGTATCAATCTGGTTCAGTGGAGAAGTTTGAAGGGGAGAAAATGTCTCCAAATGATAGAGTTTTTTCACTCTGATGTAGTGCTATATTTTTTTTCTACTATCAAGGCTCTTAATGATTATCATTAACTGTGAACTCCTGTGGCATTTAAGTAAGTTTAAAGCATTAGCTACACAGGGACATCTGCAGAGGAATAAAAGATTATGGTGGCAGCCATCGTTGTGCAATGAAAGACCCACCTTGTTTTTATACGTGGCATATGTAAACAGTGGGCAAAGGCTTTGATGGCACAGTTGCAGCTGCCATTGTGTAACCATGCATTCCATCTGTAGAAACCTTTTGAGTTATAAATCACCTTTAGAATAAACTCTAAAGTCTAGTCAAAGCTAAAGAAGCTACTTGGATGAGAAGCAAAACATTTTCAAAGAAAAACCAGAAAGTCCAGGAAGTTGTGGGAGCACCATCACTTGAGACCTTCAAGAAGAGATCAGACTGCCATTTGGCAGAAATGGTGTAGGGTCTCCTGCTTGGGCGGGGGGTTGGACTAGATGAACTATAAGGTCCCTTCCAACTCTGATTATATGTTATCTGTATAGTTGCCTCTTGAAAAAGCCCCTTTGGGACAACCATGACCTGGATGATTGAGAGTCTCCATTGACTTTAGCTATGTACTTTGGGATGAACATCTTTTGAATGCTGTGAGAGTATGAATGGATTTCCAGAAAAAATGCAGACTGGAGGAACCATTTGCTCTTTAGTTTAAGATGCAAACAACACAGTCTCATCCCCAACAGTGTGTGCTTGTGTTCAACAGTGAAGAAACACAGGGCAGAAAACATCCTGCAGCCAAATAGTCTCCACATCCATTTGCACTACTCAGGTGACCCTGGGGCACAGGTAAACCTCTGAATGGCCTCAACAACTGTCTAAAAGAATGTAAATGACCAGCTGTATGCAAGGAGTATAACCTTTTCCATTTCCCACCATCCAGTCACAGCTGAAGAAGCTTCTTGGATGAAAAGCAAACGTGTTCAAAGAAAAACAAAAAAGTCCAGTTCCCTTATAAAAAAGCACCTTTGGGTCCTGGATGGCTGAGAATCTCCATAAACTTTTAGCAGTGTACTTTCGGGTGAACATCCTTCAAATGGTGTAGGAGTATGAATGGATTTCCAGAAACTATAGGAATCATTTGTGCTTCAGTTTGAGATGAAGACAACATGGACTCCTCTCCAACAGCCTGTGCCTGTCTTCAACAGTGAAGAAAAACAGGACAGAAAACATCCTGCATCTAGGAACATCCATTTGGACTACTCAGGTGACCCTGGATACACAGATGAATCTCCAAGTGGCCTCAACAACTCTCTAAAAAGAACACAAATGACCAGCTATCTGCAATGAGTATAAATTCCCTACCATCCAGTCAGAGCTGAAGAAGCTTCTTGGATGAGAAGTGAAATGTCTTCAAAGAAAAATAAGAAAACCCAGTTGCCTCTTAAAAAAAGCACCTTTGGGATAACCATGACTTGGATGACTGAGAATCTCCATAGACAAATAAACTCTAAAAGAAATGATGGGCTCTAGAATGTTAGTTCCAGCTACTTTGCCATCATTTTTGTTAACTCTCATAAAGTTCATCCGCTAATTATACCATGAAAATCGTTTTCAGAGGACATTTCCACATGGCACAATGAGCATGAATTATTAGATCATATTCAGGTATTATATATCTGGCTATAATCTTCCATGCCTCTGGCAATATGGTGATATACAGGTAATTGATGACTTACAGCCATTTTAGTAACCATTTGAAATGACAATGCATTGAAAAAAATTGATTTATTACTGGTCCTTGCATATATGACCATCACAGCATCCTCACAGTCATGGGATCAAAATTTTGTTGCTTGGCAACTGCCATGTATTTTTAATGTTTGCAGCATTCAAGAGTAATGTGGCCACAATTCGCAATCTTGCCTTCAACAAGCTTTCAACAAGCAATGTCAATAAGGAAGTTGGATTTG
Organism: Pseudonaja textilis; assembly: GCF_049901715.1. NCBI lineage: Eukaryota > Metazoa > Chordata > Lepidosauria > Squamata > Elapidae > Pseudonaja > Pseudonaja textilis. The sequence continues at coordinate 80,364,383 of NC_141993.1, forward strand.
CTTCACAACACCAGGATTCACTTAAAAACTGCAGCAATTCCCTTAACAACTGTGGAAAAAGAAGTGTTGTAAAATTGGGTACATTTAATAACTGCCTTGGCTTAGTAACAAAAATTCTTGTCCCAATCATGCATCAAAGACTACCAATACTCAAATTATGCATTACAGAAATGCTTTTAAGTAAACTCTGCTTTTTTACCGCTCAAAAAAGGTTCAGTAGCATTTCAATTATTTTTAAAGCAGCTCGAATGCATCTTCTTGAGGAACATATTCTAACCGTGGGTGTCTCAGATATGGTTCTGCATCAAGGAGTAGACATAATTGCGGTGGAAAATGAAATGAGGATTAACATTTTAAATCATTGGTCGAAATAATATTCTTTTTGCTGATTTGGTTTCTGGGTTTTACTAGATAATTTGATTCCTAAATAGAGAGGTTCTATTATGCAATGCCTGAACCAATACAAATATTCACAAGAAACATTATTAACTTTGGGCTATGATTAGGCCAAGGCAGAGCTAAGGCAGAGAGCCTTAGATATATTGAAGGGCAAGAATGACATACTTGCCTGCCAAGATGGATTTATCTTGGTAGTCCGCCTATTAATTCCATTGCAGCTACATATTTAAGTGAAATTTCACAAGTCAAGAGAACTATGCCAGCATGCTTTAATGCATTATCAATAGCTGTATTAGAATATAGATGAAGGGAAATCTCATATAAAGATCACCTTTGTCCAAGGCTCATCCCTTCTTACACAGTGGTTTAATAAAGATATCTGATATCTTTGATAGATCACAATATATATCTCCATTAATAATTACATTTCCAGGCATTCAAATTCTTTTTCTAATATCTGTTGCCTGATAATGTTGAAGTAATTTCATTAAATATCTTTAAATATAGTTATTCACAATGTTATCGAATCTAAACTTAGTATTAGTATTGTTTTATTGTGGCATTTAGTTTTTAGCAATTTTATCAACTGTGTGTTTAACCGTAGTAATAAAAAATCTGAAAGCCTCATGAAAACAACCTTCATCTCGATCCCAGATACAGTATAATAGAAGCAGATTACACTTGACTTCAATTTTTCTTATCATAAAGCCTTTTCCCTTTATTTTTTCTGATGTCTGTTTTGCTCTCCAAGAATTCTGTGAAGTCTCACTAACGATGTTGAAAATGACATAGTTAGAGCTCAGTTCTATCTACTCCTGTTGGTCATTTTTGAATTCTTTGGGCACATCCCCCCTCCCCTCTAAATGTTGGAAACCTCCTGTAATTATGATTTTGGTCTGAGATGCAGGAAAAATTGGCTTTCTGGCTTTCACAGAAGCATTCATTTTTATAATACCTGACAAGGGATTTGCAAAATGGCATGCAATGTGGCAATTTGGAATGCTTACATATAGAAACCTTGTGTACTTCTTAAAACACATTAAACTTTTTAAAAAGCCTAATGTGTTTTTTTTAAAGAATTGTAGATCTATGTTGTTTGTTTGTTTTTAAAAAAACAGGATTGCAATGTTATTAAAGGGAAAACTGACTTCAACCAAGAAAGACAGCCAGATTTTCCTAGCTGTGTTTGAAATAAGAGCATTGCCAATTTTCTCCTATTTTTGCCAGCTTTTTCGATGCTGGGGTGTGGGATGGGAGCTCTTAATGATTTCCATTGTTATTACTATTTTATATTCTCGATGGGATACTTTTGGGTGCTTTTAGCTGTAGCCACTGTAGCTTGCAATGCTGGGTTTTTTTCCCCCAGGACTTGCACTTTAAGATGTTTAGTGGATAGAGTGAAAAAATTGATCAAAGTTCAGCCAGATTCTTCTCCCAGGCTGAGTGGTAAGTCAGAGACAAAAGGGGCATGGATGAAGTAAAAGAGAAAGTGCCCCTTCCCCCATGTCCCTCCAAATGCTCCTGAAAACCTGCCATTTTGTCTTACAACTATGACTCAGGTTATAGAGCTTAAAAAAGGTCTGCTGGTTTTCTGAAACCTATACTCCAAATAGCCATCTTAATGAGGCAGAGGAAAATCATCTAGGAAGGAACTGTTTTGACCTGTTCTGACAGCTCTTTCCCACCTCACACTATATCTTAGTTTCACATTTGGCCAATTTGTCATGTCCCTCATCTATCATTTTTTAAATGTATGGTTTACTTATAGATACTTTAAGGGATCTGACATTTCATTCCCCCCACCAACCCATTTTATTGTTTATTTCTCCATAACTCATTTTTGGATCATGAAGAAAGCAAGAATTCAAAATTCCACATCCATTGCTGTGATGGCACCCTGATTGATAGGAAGGATAATATGCATAATTTCTAGGGTTTAAAAATATTATACTATAGCTGTCACTCCAGAATCTGTTCATGGTAATCAAGGCAACATGACTCTAAAATTGGATGGATGGACAAAGTATGGGAAGAGATTCTACTCCAAAAAAAAAAAAAAAACACCTTATAAGGCATAACATAATTAAGTGCATCTCTTAAAGAGGCCAAAGGAATAGGTTTCTTCAGATCCTGGATTTCAGATTACTTCTAAGAATGTTTCCAGAATGTCCAGCTAATATATATTTGTTTCTGTTCTTGCCATTAGCTTAGTTCTCACCTCTAATTTCCACATATTTGGCAGATGGTTTAAATCTGTCTCTCTGTGATCATGTAGAATGTAGAATATAGAATACTTTATTGGCCAAGTGTGATTGAATAAACAAGGAATTTGTCTTGGTGTAAATACTCTCAGTATACATAAAGAAAAGGTACATTCGTTAAGAATCAAGAATCATAACGTACAACACTTAATGATAGTGATAGGGTACAATCAACAATCAAATCATACTAGGAAACAGTCAATATAAATCATAAGAATACAAGCAACAAAGTTACAGTCCTACAATTACAAGTGAGAGGGGATGGATGATAAGGAGTGATGAGAAGATTAACAGTAATAGTAGTGTACACTTTGTACATAGTTGAACAGTGTTGAGGGAATTATTTGTTTAGCAGAGTCATGGCTTTCGGGAAAAAACTGTTCTTGTGTCTAGTTGTTCTGGTGTGCAGTGCTTTATAGCATCATTTTGAGGAAAGGAATTGAAACAGTTTATGTCCTGGATGTGAAGGGCCTGTAAATATTTTCACAGCCCTCTTTTTGACTCGTGCAGTATACAGGTCCTCAATTGAAGGCAGGTGGGTAGTAATTGTTTTTTCTGCAGTCCTAATTCTCCTCTGAAGTCTGTGTCTGCCCTGTTGGGTTGCAGAACCAAACCAGTTATAGAGGTGCAGATGATAGACTCAATAATTCCTCTGTAGAACTGTATCAGCAGCTCCTTGGGCAGTTTGAGCTTTCTGAGTTGGCACAGAAAGAACATTCTTTGTTGTGCTTTTTTGATGTGTTTTTGATGTTAGGTGTTCATTTTAGGTCATGTGATATAGTAGAACCTAGAAATTTGAAGGTCTCTACTGTTGATACTGTGTTGTCTAGTATTGCAAGAGGTGTAGTATGGAAGGGTTTCTTCTAAAGTCTACCACCATTTCTACGGTTTTGAGTGTATTCAGTTCCAGATTGTTCCGGTTATACCACAAGGCAAGTTGTATAACCTCCTGTCGAATGAAACCAATCACTGTTGTGTCATAAGCAAACTTCAGTATTTTAACAGATATTCAGTATTTTAACAGATAGGGAGAAGAAAAGTGGAGATTGCACACAACTGGGGAGGGGGGGCTGTGCTGATTGTACAGGTATCGGATGTGATTCCACCTAGCTTCACCTGCTGCTTCCTGTATGTTAGGAAACTTATGATCCACTTACAAGTGTGTTCAGATACTGCTAGTTGGTTTACTTAGAAGAGCGTGTGGAATGATGGTATTGAATGCTGAACTGAAGTCTACAAAGAGGAACCTTGTATAGGTATTTGGAGATTCAAGGTCTTGTAGGATGTAATGCAGAGCCATGTTAATAGCATCATCTGTCGATCTATTTGTTTGGTATGCAAACTGCATGTGATCCATGATGGCTTTCAGGTGGGACAGCACAAACCTTTCAAAGATTATCATAACTACAGATGTTAGAGCAACTGGTCTGTTCCTTGATGGAGGGCTTCTTTGGCACTGGGATGATGGTAGAATGTTTGAAGCAGGAAGGAACATAGCACATCTCTAGTGATCTATTGAAGATTTGGGTGAAGATGGGGGCCAATTAGTCAGCACAGACTTTTAAGCAAGAAGGAGTTATCTTGTCTGGCCCTGGTGCTTTTCCTGGCTTTCATCTGTGTAATAGATCTTGCACTTCTTTTTCTGTGATCACAAGAGGTTGTGAGGCCAATGGATTGGGGCCAGTTGTAGGAGGCTTGGCTGTTGTTGGTGTGTTTGAGATGTGGGTTGTGGAGATAGGTGGCTGTAGTTTCTTTTCAAACTTGCAGTAAAACACATTCAAGTCATCTGCTAGTTGTTGATTTCCTTCTGCCTAGGAAGGAGGTTTGCTGAAGCCAGTGATGTTTCTAAGAGTTTTCCACAAGTTTGCTGGTTCATTTATTGAGAATTGATTCTTTAGCTTTTCAGAGTAGCTTCTTTTTGCTGCTCTGATCTCTCTTGTTAATATGTTTCTGGCCTGGTTGTATAGCATTCTGTCCCCTTTTCTATAGGCTTCCTCTTTGGAATGGCGTAGCTGCTTAAGTTTAGCTGTGAACCAATGTTTATTGTTATTATATATTTTTATATATATTCTGCCATCTAGCAATCAATAAATTCATTTGGACATTCTTGGAAATAAAGCATTCAAATTTAACAGTTCTACTTACCAGCAAGCTAGCAAAATGTTGTTTAATCCATAATTTTAATATTAAACCATCTCAAAGCAGCTGACACTGCTACAGTTGACATTATCACAACATTTTCAAATTCTTCTTGTTGCGCATACCATTATCTTGTGAGTGTTGACCTTTTTCAAGTGTCTTGAACTCCACCTGCTCTATTCCCAAATGTTTCATTGTTGAAGATGTGAAGATGGCTTGCAAAAACACTTGGCTAGATTTCTACCAAAGCCTTCCCAGGGGCCTTGTTGTGTCCTGCTAAAGAATACCCTACACTACCTTCTTGATCAACATGAAAGGGTTAGAAATGCTCTTGACTTTGTACCTCCTATTTAAATTAAAATTCCTTCTGGAGGATATCTAATTTCTGAACAAAGCTAAATAGGTAGATCTTCCCTCTTTCTGTTATGTATGACCTTATCTTCAAACTATCTTAGCTAAGTTATCATCCCATGTATTCCTGAAGGCTGTCACATGATAACATTCAAAAGCCTCTGAAGTAGGTTTATGATTTTAGGAGCAACCTAAAAACTTAATTTTTTGAACAGTTCTTATTGTGGGGTGCTTCTTACAATTCATGCATAGAGAAGTTTGTCAATTAATATTTTAATTTCCTGGTCAATAATTCCTCAATCATGAATTAAATAAAGGAAAGGTTTTCCTATTAGGAAAAGAACTGCTATTATATACCAGTATAAATTAAAATGATCAATCCCAATTTTCTTAGAAAGGTCTTTCTTTACTGGATTACTATGTTTCACATTATCTACTACAGCAGAATAGCTTTTGAATTATTCTTGTCTTTTATCAGAGAGCCCTCTACTGACCCAAAATGTGTTCTGTGAGAGGCAATGTTTTATTAAATTGTCTGTTAAAACATATAAATATATCCTGATCAGCTAAGCTAGCTTTGCAAATCAAAAGTAATAATCATATATTTTTTTAAAAAAATAATGCTATTTAATCATACTGTTTTTTTAAAAAAACAATTGAAATCAAAGGACTGTACAATGTTATAAATAGATTGTCAGAAATGCATTTTCTTCAGTGCTAACTAAAAGTCCCTCCACATTTTTTTTTCTGTTATTGATTTAGCTATATATTTTCCTTGTTTGTCCTTTACAATATAACCACATCTAATTAGTGTGCAGGTGTCCCATTAATCTTTTATTCTTGTCTTCTACTCACTTGGCTGGGTGTAATTCCATATGATTACTGAAAAACAAGAAAAATACAGCCTGGAGTTAGAATGATGACATAGCAGAGAATAACGAAATTTAAATAAATAAAAAAGAATAATCAACTGGCAATAGATTCTCTATCTGCAACATGCTTACCCTATGAACACATGAAGGAAATAAATGAGATAGTCACCTGTTCTAAAGGGAAAATGATTTTACTGATTCATTTATTATTTCTTATATTCAGCCATTCTTATATATAACCATTGTGAATGGGCATTTTATCATTCAGAAGATATGTCTAAACATATTTCAAAAGGCTAGCTTTGGAACCTATAAATGAGAAAACAGTGGTCTTTGCTACATTATGTAGATGTTATGTAAGTTGTTGCAGTTATTATTCACCTTACCCAAAATAAATGCTCTAAGTATATTTAATATGTGAGTGAAAAAAGGTCACTAATTTGAAGTATAAAGCCCGTCTTTGTCTAGCTTTTATTTCATTATTAAGCACATGCCTTGTCTTTCATTCAGGAAGTCAAGAAAGCTTATATAACACTCTTTCTTTCAGTTTTACCCATAACCATCTGTGGGAAAAGATAGATTGAATGAAATTGACTTATTCTGTTGAGTATGGATTAAACTTGGGTCTCTTTGATTCTGCTCCAAAACATAATCTACTAGACCATGATGACTTTTGTCCGGATTAGCCTAACCATAAACTGATATGTATCATGGTTTAAGATCATGGCCTTGTTAATTTATTATGTAAAAGCAATGGCTGGAATCTCAGGACAACCTTTAAGAAACTTTTCAACAACCTTGTAAATTATATTAAATGATGTATGAAAATTCAGTCAGATTATAGTATTCTACTCTGCAGTCTCTCTCCAAAACCCTTATCCTCAGAAATTCCTTCCCTTAGATGAGTCTCTAATGTTTTTTGCCTCTGTACTCTGCGGGTGTGTCTTGCCCTACATTTATTCTGTTTTTTTAAAGACTTCTTCAGATATTTTTAAATCTGTCCTTTCCAGACAACTTTGCTATCCCATATTGTTTCAGATGCATCTGTTCAGGTTATTAAAAAAAAATAGTCCTTTGTTAAGATCAGATAATGCCGAGTTATTTGCAAAAGTGAATCTTCTAAAGATAGTTCTTTATCAGTTTATGTAAAACAAAGGAATGTGAAACATCTCATGAGTTTTAGTTTATTTTCCCCTGGCAATGAGGTGAATATGTGAGAAAGTGTGTATGCATGAAATATATTTAATGTTACCTTAAGATAAAAAAGAATACATTCTACGCTTCACTCCCTGACTTTCTTCTCTTTTTTTATTTATTCTTTTATGGCTTTTAAAATAATGACAGAGAAATGCGGGGGAAAGCTAACAAAGATTAAAAAATACATTGTGGGGAAAAAAGAAAAGAAAAAAATAGCTCTGACTTTTTTAAAAAAGTAAAAAAATACACTAAAGGAAAAGGATATATCATTCTGGCTGCAAATAGTTACAATTCTATATATAGGTACAGATAAACCAGTATATTATACATTTTATTTTCATTTCTATCTTTTCTCCTCTCTGTATCTATAAGTAATAGTAAAAGGGAAAAACAACTCTGGAAGCATTAATGAAATATTAAGTCAATTGATAGAGCATACTACTTTTCCAAAATCAACTCTTAGTAAAATAATAAAAGTAAGCAATTTTCTCCAACAAAAAAATGTTTTAGCTTATGCCTAAATGCCAATGGAGATTCTCAGTCATCCAGGTCATGGTTGTCCCCAAAGTGTTTCTTCAAAAGGCAATTGGACTTTCTTCATTTTTCTTCGAAGATGTTTTGCTTGTCAACCAAAAGCTTCTTCAGAACTGAACTGAAGAAGGTTCTTGGATGAAAAGTAAAATGTCTTCCAGGAAAAAACAAAGAAAGTCCAGTTGCCTTTTGAAAAAGTATCTTTGGGATACGTATCCCTAAATTTCATAAAGCCACTAGCATATGGATCAGGAAAACATGTTCCAAAAATAGAGTGCCATTGTTAAAAATACTTGATATTATGTCACTGCTTACCTATTTTCAATAGAATTTGCAAGAGGACATGTTCTCTTCTCTTCTCAATCTTTCCACATAAGCTGCATATTTTGAATCCTTGCTAATGAACAGTCAATGCGTCCCATTTCAAAAATCAAAATGACCTCATCTTTTACCTCCCATTCTCTCAATATCAAATGTTCCAAACCCAATCTTTCTACATATGGTCCAGCTAATAAGTAACAATCTCCACTGGTAACTTTAAAGTAGAGTTCTAGACTCTCTTAACCTGCTATCTATGCCAAGCTGTGTTGGTAGAAAATATCACTCAATAAATATCAACAACTGGAGAGAATTCAAACACTTGTTGAGTTTCCAAAGCAAGCTCACAATGAATCACTGACCTCCAGTAACTGGAACAAGTCAAGACCAAGTGCCTCAGTGTGACATACACTAGATCTTGTACAGAATGTTAATCAAAGACAGTTGAAACAAGCACACATATAGCAAGATTCCAAAAGAATTACAAACCATACAACTACAAGAGAGGAGGAATAGGTATCCTTTCAAATATGATGCAAACTATAGTTGTATCACATTTGAAATTCTCAAATACAGGAATTTTGATGTGTAGGAAATGCTGAGCATTTAATTGTTATCCTAACACAATAACCTTGAATTAGCTGAGGAAAGAGTAAAAGAGATAAGAAGGTAACCACCTTTTTGAGTCTGATATTTCTCCCAAAGGACACTCATTTTCTTTAAAAGAATGCAGAATAATTAACAAGATATCTATAAGCTAAGTATAGGGACATGGTGGCTCAGTGGCTAAGACGCTGAGCTTGTCGATCAGAAAGGTTGGAAGTTTGGCAGTTCAAATCCCTAGCACTGGATTCGGCCAACCTAGCAGTTCGAAAGCATGTAAAAATGCAAGTAGAAAAATAGGGACTACTTTGGAGGGAAGGTAACAGTGTTCCGTGCAGGGGTGGAATGCTACTGGTTCTGCCCGGCTCTATAGAACTGGTAGCTCTGAAGAGCAGCAGACACTGAATGTGTTTGCTGTTGTTTGGCCCACCCTCTCACCTGGGCTCTTACCTGTCCTTTATGTCCTGTTTTTTCAATCTCAGCTGCTTTGCATGGCACAGCTAAGGTTGAAAAAGCAGGAAAAAAGAGGCTTTTCAAATGCTATGCACGAGTGCGCAGCACTTTTCAGCTGTCTGGATGGCACAGCTTAATTGCTTTTTTACACATGCGTGCAGCAAAACATTACACTGAACTGGTAGTAACACCGGTTGAATCCCACCCCTGGTTCCATGTGCCTTCGTTGTTTAATCATGCCAGCCACACAACCACGGAAACATCTTCAGACAGTGCTGGATCTTCGGCTTTGTAAAGGAAATGAGCACCACCCCCTAGAGCCAGAAACAACTAGCACATATGAACGAGGGGAACCTTTACCTTATAAGCTAAGTAACCTACAGGGATTTAACAGCATTATAACACTGGTTGAAAAAAAAAATCTTGCACTATTGATCAACTGTTTCAGAATCTCATACAAACATATAATGCTTAAATAGTCCAGAAATTCTTTGTGCTGCTTGTTTGGGTGTCTGCATGGATGCAGGGACATTATGCTTCTCTCCCATTGAAATAAATGGTCCCTTTGTACTCTCAGCTGTTCCCTTCATTTGAAAAGTAAAGCTGTGCAGGCCATTTAATCTGATCTTCAAAACTACATTGCTATTCCAGGTGAGGCATCCATCATTAAAGCTGAAGTGCTTATCTGCTAGTCCAGATGCCTTAATGGGAACGTCGCTTATTTAAGGGCTCAGTGTTTGGTGGAAAGTACCCAGTGGATTATGTTAGAACGCACCTGAGTGTCTGATTTTTCTTTCTTTCTTTTCTTTTTCTTTCCAGTTGACAGGAGAAGCAATTTTGCAAATTGCTAGCAAGCCAGTTCTGCCTTTTAATGCCCTGGATATTGCATTGGAAGTTCAGAAGAACCTGCAAGGTAATTTCTGCCGTGGTCTAAGGAATTTCAGCAAATGTAATGATTTCCCTCTGCTTGAGATGACAAGTTCCTGCTTTTCTCTGCTGTAAACAAACAATGCATGCCTATTTTATTAATCCCAATATTTTTTTTTTTTTTTTAGCTGTGTGTCAGTGCTTGTGCCTTAGCGGTAAATTAAGTATCATTTTTAGCAAACTTATTAGAAACGTAAATGGTTTATATAGACACAGTTAAGCAATAATTACTGTAAACATTTCAGAGAATGATAAATACAATTTTAAGGGCTGCAGGCAGGATTTTTTTGTTTTTTGTTTCCCCTCTGGTTCTATACAGGGAAGCCGGCAAATAGGAAGAAAAAGAAAATGAGGCATTGAACTCCATGGTTCTTGAAGGCTGTGTAATTTTCCCAGTTTGAAAACTGGCCATCTTGCTTATTTATTGCAGCAGGTCATATTGGTAGCGGATCATTCCAGCTTGCCTCTCTTCTCACAGCCACTAGGAAGCAGGATAATTTAATGCCAAATAATTTGCCCGACTTGATTTATCGTCTCCTTCTTGAAAGCTCTGTATTAGAAATGAATGACCTTGATCTGGGTATTAGGATGAGAGGGCGATAAAAATTGGAAGATCTTTTCCTCCTCAAGGAAACCAAACAGAGGCCCAAGGATAACACAACTGTTTTATTTATTTTATTTATTTATTTTTGTCAATTGCTTACAAGATAATAGGTATAAGTAAAAACTTAGTTATGAATACATGGATACATATAACAAAAATAAAAAAAATAAAAGAAACAATAGGACAGGGACGGTAGGCACATTGGTGCGCTTATGCACGCCCCCTACAGACCTCTTAGGAAAGGGGTGAAGTCAATAGTAGACAGTCTAAGGTTAAAGTTTTTGGGGTTTGGGGAAGAAATCACAGAGTCAGGTAGGGTATTCCAGACATTGACTACTCTGTTGCTGAAGTCGTATTTCCTACAATCAAGTTTGGTGCAGTTAACCTTGAGTTTGTATCTATTGTTTGCTCTTGTATTGTTATGGTTGAAGCTGAAGTATTCATTGACAGGTAGGACATTGCAATGTATGATTTTATATACCATACTTAAATCAGACCGAAGATGGCATAATTCAAGATTTTCTAGTTCTAGAATTTCAAGTCTGGTGGCATAAGGTATTCTACAACGAGTAGAGGAGTAGAGAACTCTTCTTGTGAAATATTTTTGGACTTTCTCAACTGTGTTAATATCAGATACGTAATGTGGGTTCCAGACTGATGAACTTGTGTGTGTGTGTGTGTGTGTGTGTGTGTGTGTGGTGTGTGTGCAGAGTGCTGGACTGGAGCTTTGGAAATAAATCCAAAATTCACACTGAGACCTACCAGTTCTGTGACAAAAATCCAGTTGGCTACTAGATGGAAGTCGTGAGAGTATTTTTGCCGCTGCCATCTAGCAATTGTTCAGAGTTGGGCAAAGCAGATATTGTAAGCCTAATTTAACAATGTTCTTTCTGTGCCAACTTAGAAAGCTCAAACTGCCAAAGGAGCTGCTAATACAGTTCTACAGAGGAATTATTGAGTCTATCATCTGCACCTCTATAACTGTCTGGTTTGGTTTTGCAACCCAACAGGACAGACACAGACTCCAGAGAGTAATTAGGACTGCAGAAAAAAACAATTACTACCAACCTACCTTCCATCGAGGACCTGTATACTGCATGAGTCAAAAAGAGGGCTGTGAAAATACTTACAGACCCCTCACATCCTGGACATAAACTGTTTCAACTCTACTCTCAAAATGATGCTATAGAGCACCGCACACCAGAACTACTAGACACAAGGACAGTTTTTTCCCAAATGCCATCACTCTGCTAAACAAATAATTCTGTCAACACTGTCCAGTATTTACAAAGTCTGCACGACTATTACTATTAATCTTCTCATCACTCCTTATCATCCATCCACTCCCTCTTGTGACTGTATGACTGTATGACTTTGTCGCTTTTAGTCTTATTATTTATGCTGACTGTTTCCTAGTAGCAGGGGTGGGATTCTACCAGTTCGCATCCATTCGCTAGAACCGGTTGTTAACATTCTAAGCAGTTCAGAGAACTGGTTGTTAGAAGAAATTCCTGGCCTAATCCTGTAAGGAAGGCAGGAAGGAAACATTCTGGTGTTGCCTACAGAAACTGCCTCTCCATTAACCCTTATTACATTCTTGGCAGGACTAGATTTCCTTTCTCAAGAACTTCTCTGGAGTTTTTTTCCCCCCTCCTTTACTGGTACTTTGCTTGTGTGAAGTGACCATTCAAAGTTACAATGGCACTGAAAAAAGTGACTTATGACCATTTTTCACACTTACGACTGTTGCAGCATCCCCACAGTCATGAGAGGCCAGGCGAGGAGATTCGTGCCTCGATGTGAGTGATATTGCGTTGGCCACACCCAGCCAATAATATGACCACCAAGTTATGTCCACCCAGTCACATGACCACCAAGCCACACCTACCACCTAAGCCATGCCCATAGAACTGGTTGTTAAAAATTTGAATCCCACCCCTGCCTAATATGATTTGATTGCTTATTGAACCCTATGACTATCATTAAGTGTTGTACCTTATGATTCTTGACTCTTGATGAATGTATCTTTTCTTTTATGTACATTGAGAGTATTTGCACCAAGACAAATTCCTTGTGTGTTCAATCACGCTTGTCCAATAAAGAATTCTATTCTATTCTATTCTATTCTATTCTATTCTATTCTATTCTATTCTATTCTATTCTATTCTATTCTATAGGCTTACCATTCAACACTTTATTGTCATGGGGTTAAACAAAGGTAACCAAGTTAGTCACTGAATTAGCCTTCACTGCTAGTGGCTGGATTTATGCAGTTGTTTTGGCAGCATTCCAGATGACATATCCCATTGCCTTCTTCTGTTGTGTTGTTCTGACTAGCTACCAACCTTGGATATGGATTCCATGTGGTCCTCCTGCCCTCCAACTTAGGCTGACCCTGCTTAGCTTTTGATATCAACCAAGGTCAGCTAGTATTAGCTAAGGCCAAATCATATCAGACCAGTACAGGTAGTCCTTGACTTACGACCTCAATTGAGCCCAAAGCTTCTGTTGCTAAGTGAGACATTTGTTAAGTGAGTTTGGCCTCATTTTATGATTTTCCTTAACACAGTTGTTAAGTGAATCACTGCAGTTGTAAAATTAGTAATTGTCCCAAAATTTACCCAGTCTTAAAGGAGAAGTAGAAATCATAGTGGCTTGCTTTTTAGCCCAATACTTTAGCTCTCCCCAAAATTGGGTTTTAACTCCTCTGTTGCTTTATATAACAGCTCATTTCATTAACTGACCTTGAGGAAATGCTCTGTAATTTTTTGGTTTGACATCAGCCCAGGTTGCTGTTATTCAAGGAAAGTGAGCCCTGATTATAATAGGGCATTGCCCTTGCCATAAACTTTTTGTCTTCTCTGTATATAGGTTATATTGGGGACCCTATTTCAGATGAGAAGCACCACTCTTAATCTGAGTTTGGTCTTAATTCCACATGCATATTTTGTTTCTATGATAGATAATGGCTTGGAGCAACAACTCACTTTATTTTTGATTGCTTGTTGCAAATTGCACAAGGTAAAGATAATAAACAGATAGATACAGAAAATAGATGTTCATGAATATTTTGTATGCCAAGTATGATCTAGCATTGAGTTTTGACTTTTTTTGAAAAAAATGCATGATAATGAAGTTGCAATCTTGGTGATCTCTTGGATAGTAACGTATTTCCACATTGCTTGAATGTATGTTTCAGAGTGTATAATGAACAAAAAACCTATCCATGTTCTTCTGACTATTTTACAATTTATTTTGTGAAACTAATCTGAAACAGGGACCTATCTGCATAGAAAACTGAGAGAATGGGCAATATAAAGACCTGTAAGAGATTTCATTAAACAGAATTGCAAAAACAGCAGAGCAAAAGAATGTTATTTTATTGGTTTTAGAAGCCCCCCCCCCCAAAAAAAAAAATTCCCTTTCCTTGATAGCAAGTGGCTGAACCTAATGAACCTTCAATCAAAGGTAAAGAAAATTGTGAACTCAAGTCAACAAAGGCTGTTATACACTTAACAATAGAAATATTTTTTGTGTGATAAGCAGAGACAAAAACAATGCAATTCCTTTAAAAAAATAATTGGCTGAATGAAATTCATTTATTAGAACTTGTACACATACCCCATGTAATCTATAAGTAAAATACTTATAAAGACACTTGGTCAAAAGCAGTATAGAGTAATATACTCTGCACTAAGTAAAAACATATAGACAGGGCTTTTTCCTGATTTGCTTCCGAAACACCAGAAATACATTTCATTTACATTAAAAACAGGTTGTCTACTAGTCAGGATCCTAGGGAATATATATATTTGTAAACAAGCCAATCTAATTCTTACATTCTGGAATAAGAGATGGAGGAATCCTTCATAAGTCTTCCTACTGTGAAGTCTGGGACATCAACATTACATACTGAAAGGTTTTGTGATTGTGTGAGAAGTGAGGCTGCCTGCAAAATGGTCAGAATCTGGGCCGCTGGTGTCCTGTCTCTTTAAGACCTGTCAATAGCCAGCTCAACAATATCTGGCTGGGTGTGGTGGTATTGGACTTATGGTGTTAGTCTGGGAGTTTGAAAGAAGGTGGTTTGTGTTTGTTCAGGAAATTCACAATGTCTCAATCCACCTAAGGCAAATTTACTTATTGTTCTCCAGAGCAGTAGTCGAATAGGTAAAAAGTGGTATAGTAAACTGTGACTACCAATCTTTGAATACCTGTGAGAGTGTTACCTAGAGACCAGGTATGCTTGTCTTGGTTCTCTTGGGTTTTGGAGTCCACTAACCTGAGAATATGTAAAAGAACTCTGAACAGGAATATCTCTCGCTTCTTCTTCAGTGTATAGTATCTTTTTGTATATCTATATATCTTCATTTTCAGAAAATGAAAATAAATTGAGCTCAATTTTTGTTAGTAAATGAATGGTATAGTTGTCAACAATATAGAAGAGATTTGCCATTGGATACCTTAGGCATTTTTTTAAAAAAAATAAAAAAAATCTTATCTCTGAAATTTTGTGGTAGTCCAAGGGGTCTACTTACAAAGTCCAACCATGCTTACTCAACCCCATAGGATTGACCAAATAATAATCTCAGTTAAACCACAGCTTAGATCTATTCTGCTTTCTTACCCTTGTGTCTGTACAACGGTTGCACCCAAACATGGTGGTCATTGAAACATCCAGTTACTTCTGTTTTCCTTTCAAATCATCAAACACAAATTCTCTTTATTTCAGGAAGCAAGACATACCGTTTTAATAGTTCTAATAATCTCATGAGTGTCATAGGCTTCATTTTGCTATAACTCAAAGGGGAAAGTTTGAATTATCCTTTAAATTATCACAGGGGCTAAAACTGGCAGAATATGCCATTTAGAAATGCTTTCTAATATCAGCCGTAACAACTTTCAGCAACATTTTGAAGGGAGAGGAAAAAAATGAGGTTGTGTGCAAACAATATTTCACTAAAAAGAAAAGCATTTTCATTACCCTACAATTCCAGTTCCAAGGCCGTGTCTCTCTAAGTCAGGATTGATAATCTCATTTGGTTTATATTCAATTGTTAAATGAGTATAATCAAAGGTACTAGGAAAAAAACATGGTGTTGATTTCTGAATTATATGGCAAATATTTCATTGTAATTGCCGCATGTAACTAGATTTTAGATAGCTTTTCTTACTACGCTGGCTGGATATTTATTCTAGAGATTTGGAATGAATGCGGTAACATTTCTCTTATAATGGGCAACAATGGATTTTTTAACACTTGTAAAATATGTTTTCTGCCCTTAAGCATCTGTTTAATGATGGTGGTTTGTGTTTCAGAATATAACTGAGGTCACCATATCATAAGTAAAATGTTTTCCCCCTATGTTAGCTAAATCAGATTGACTGATTATGTGCCATCAGGTCTGATCTAACTCTTAGCAATCACATAAACTGCCCTAAATCAGGCCCTTCAATTCAAGTCATAATGCACCATTACTAATTTAATCCACATCTGCATTGCTGCTTGTTATCCTATTCTTTTCATTCAACCCACCTTTCCAACCAAGTGAACTTCTCATTATGTGCCTTAGCACAATGTGCACAAAATGTGATAATCTGAGCCTAGTCATTTGTACCTTGAGTCACAATTCTGAATTGATTTGTTCTATGATCTATTTGTTAGATTTCTTGGCTATCTGTGATATTTTCCAAAGTTCAAAAGCATTATAGAATATCATATAGTTTCCGTAGAGGGGAATATCATTGCTTGCACAATTCTGATCTTTTGAGTAAGCTACCTATCTTCATTTCTACCCTACCAATTGCTAATCTGTGGCATATTTTTTAAATCCCAGTTCCTTCACTAATGATCCCAAAGGTGCTTTTTCAGGAGGCAACTGGACTTTCTTGTTTTTTGTTTTGAAGGTGTTGCAGTTCTCATCCAAGAAGTTTCTTCAGCTCTGACAGGATAATGGGGAATGGAAGAATCTATCCTGTCGGAGCTGAATAAACTTCTTAGATGAGAAGCGAAATGTCTTCAGAAAAAAAAACAAGAAAGTCCAGTTGCCTCCTGAAAAAGCATCTTTGTGACGACCATGACCTGAATGACTGAGAATCTCTGCAGACTTCACTAGTGATAGTAACTTCAATATCTCTATAGACAATTCTAAGGTTGGTTGCTATGCTTGTTGTCAATAGTTTGTCTTCTTCTATATATTTAATCTTAGTCTCATTTTTATTGTTCTCATTAACTTCCATTATTAGAGCTTGCAGAAATTTGCATTTCCAGAAATAGAAGTGTCATAGTACATATTACTAATGTTTCTTCCTCCAGTTTTAAATCCATGCTTCCTAGATCCAGCATCTTGCAATATATATATATATTTATAATTTGAATAAAAAAGGAGAGATGGATGTACAATCAGGACCTAAAGTCACTCCAAACAATGAGATGAGGGGTATGCAAATTTAATAAATAAATTTAATAATAATAATAATAATAATAATAATAATAATAATAATAATAATATACATAGCTTTAACTTACTCCTATACCAACCTGGAGCCAATCTGGGATTTTAATTTTTCTAAGCATATTCTGCAACTTCACATCTTCAACAAAATCAAGGCCTTTCTGTAGTTGATGCAGCACAATATTGACTTTTTTTTTTTGTATTTTCTGGTTTTTTTTCTATCATGCATCAGCAATAATATATATTGTTTCTTGACCCTTTTCAATTTTTTAAAACAATTTAAATATCTGTCATCTCACTCTCCATGAAGTCTAATCTGCTGCAACCTTCTTTGGAAATAGATAACATGTGGATTAATAATATCTTATAATACTTTGCGCTCTCTATGAAGTCTTTCTTTGGTATTGGTATTTATGCTGATTTCTTTTAATCTCAGTATTTGATTAGAAGCTTTATTAATTGGTTGTCATAATTAAATAGTTATTCATCAGTTCCTGTAGCCTTCCATCTTTGTAGTTCTGAGATGACTTAATCTTCTAGTACTTGAGAGTCTTGCAAATAGGGGATATCTTAAAAGATATTTTAGATGTAGACATCTCTACCATAAACAACTTTCATATACTCCTTCCATCTTCATTTGATGTTCTTGAAATCAGTTACTATCTATGTATTAGCATTGATTCATGATTGGAGCAACTTTGGAGATATATTTGGAAGACTTTCCTTCCATTTCAGTGTCTTTACAGATGTTGGAATATTGTTCCTTTTCTCTTATAACACATCTTAAAAATGCTTTATTATATTTTTCCCTGCAGCCTTTATTATATTTTTCCATGCAGGTTCTCCTCTCTTCTTGGCAATTTCCACCATCTATGCTGACAACCAGTTTCTGTTTTCTGCTTCTTGGGTTTTGACTCCTTTCATATTTGTCCTTAAGAATTATATTATTTCATCCCATAGGTTTCTTTTCTTGTTTCCTTATCAGTGAGGTAAATAATTCAAAATAATTCTTAACATTCTCCTCCAAAATAGAGGATACATGCTCAAGATCATATTGTGGATACTGGTTGCTTTTGTCATTCTGCTTTAGCTTGATGTGGGAACTGAGCATAAACAGCTTATTATTTAAAATATTAATATCTTCCAATTCAATGGCTATCTGCTTGGGAAAATACCAGAGTATTTCAACTTTGATAAATATTTTTTTTAAAAGAGATTGATTTTTCACTCAGTGTTACAGTATGTTCCACAAATCTCTGTCTTCAAGCCCTTGCTTGTGGAATTAAAGTCCAATTAAAAGTCAGTGGAGTTGTTTTCTAAGTCAGGGGTGCAAAAAGTCTAGACTGAAGTCCAACATCCCTTCGGTGATGCCTAAAATTCCTAATTAGGCAGAACCACATTATTTGACCTCCATTTCCTCAAAGAAAATTTTTAAAGAATGTTGGGATTCAGCAATGAAGATACTGAAATAGGCTCAGGAGACCTGGATTCCAATCCAAACACACCTGTGAAGCTCACTAGATGGCTTTGGTTCAGTTGCTTCCTTTCTCAGTCCCGCCAACCTCATAGGGTTCCTGTTGTGAAAAATAGAATGGATAGGGGCAGGGGTGGGAAGCTACCAGTTCTGCCTGGCTCCATAGAACTGGTAGCTCTGAAGAGCAGCAGACACTGAACCGGTTCTGTATTCACTGTTGTTTGGCCCACCCACCTACCCGGGCTCTTACCTGTCCTTTATTTCCTGCTTTTTCAACCTCAGCTGCTTTGCGCAGCACAGCTGAGGTAGAAAAAGCAGGGGAAAAAAGGCTTTTCAAACTCTGTGCACCTGCACGCAGTGCTTTTCAGCTGTCTGGGAGGCACAGCTTAAGGGTAGTTACACGCATGCACAGCGTGTGTCTAGCACACGTGTGTACGAAGCACGCATGTGTGTGCAAAGCATAGTCACCGAACCGGTAGTAACACCAGTTGAATCCCACCCCTGGATAGGGGGGGGGGGGAAGGGAGGATAGAAGAATTGATTCCAAATTTGGAGGGAAAAAAATCTGTCCTTTTTCCTCTATCTAAATCACATTATCCAAGATTGAAGAACTGAATCTTGACTGATAATAGTTTTACGATATGGAAAACTTCGTAACAGTGAGAACAATTGACCAGTGGAATAGGTTGGCTTCAGAAGTTGTGGGTGCTTCATCACTGGAGCTTTTTAAGAAAAGACTGGACAGCCACTTGTCTAAATGGTATAGGGTCAACTGCCTGAGAAGGGGGTGAGACTAGAAGACCTCCAAAGTCCCTTCCAGCTCTATTCTGATTGATTGATTGACTAATGAAATCCATAAATTATAAATGTATGATCAGTATGACTTGTTTATAAAAAGAATGACTCTATATACAAAAAAAATTTGTTTATTGCCTACATATTATTTCTTTCTTTCCTTTTATCTAACATTTAACATTATGTTCATGAGAGAATGGATATGAACAATATTAGAAGAATGGTTATATCTGAAGAACAGATAGAAAAATTCATACAAAATATTTAGATTTAGGAAAACCACATATAAAAAGGCATATATCAGGGAAATTGAGTACAAAATGTCTACAAATTTAGTGTACAAAAATTGTACATAACACAGTGCATATACAGTAAATATTATTGCACATTTTAAGTTGCACATATTTTAAAAAAATAAACAGATTCAAATTTCCCCAACTCATGATATCTTAATTTATATCCCGGAAACCCAACATACACAGAGAGACAGAGACAGAGATTGCCGGGGGGGGGAGAAAGAGAGAGAGAAAGAGAGAAAGATGCACACATACACACACAATGTATAAGTGTATAGATGGATAATGGAGAGAGAGAGAGAGAGAGAGAGAGAGAGAGAGAGAGAGAGAGAGAGAAACTTACACTCAATAGATAAACCTACACTGCATGTTTCTAGTTGACATATATTTAAGCTGCCCTATGCTTTCCAGAAATCTACAGATCAAAACTTATTTATCTGCCAATGGTTTGGCTTGTATATTTTAGTACGACTCTTAATTTAAAAAATAAAAATAAAAAATCAATTATTAAATTCCTGCATTCAGCAAAAGAAATAATTTTAAAGCAACACATTTCAATGTGTTGTTCTTTTTCCAAGCAGATTATTATGACATAGTTTAAAAGAGACTTTCAGGTAAACTCAGCTATAGCTATTGGAACCATGGCCCATGTTGCAGTCAAGAGAGAGAATGGCACCTCCCTTTAATACTCAGTTGGGAATCTTCTAAAGAATCTTCTAGATCAGCATTCTGGTTGTGGAATTCTGGGTGTTGAAGTCCTCACATCTTCCACCTACCAAGACTACAGTAGTGGGATTCAATTTTTTTTACTACCGGTTCTGTGGGCATGGCTTGGTGGGCGTGGCAGGGGAAGGATACTGTAAAATCTCCAGTAAGAGGTTGTATTTGCTGGTTCTCTGAACTACTCAAAATTTCTGCTACCGGTTCTCCAGAACTGGTCAGAACCTGCTGAATACTACATCTGGGCAAGAAACACTGGCCTCGATACTAGGCTTAGACTAATTTGAAATCAGTATCCCAGACAGACTTTATGTTTTAAGCAGTATATGCTACAGATGGCAACTGTGTACAACTGGACTACTTCTTGTATACCACTGGAAATGTAGACAACATCCCAGACTAGCAGTCAATCCCTGTTGAGTTGTGTAAAACTCCTGAGTTGTGTATCATAATAAAATGAATCAGTAACCCAGCATTTCAATAAAGCTAAATATTTTTGTATTATATTCCTTTCTTAACAGACGACCCTCATAATGTTGGCAATTTGCTGAAGGTGGCCTATGCTTTACGGGAGAGTGCAGAATTGTTTCAATCAGATGAGATGCGGCCAGCCAATGACCCAAAAGAAAGAGCTCCTGACCGTATCAGGATGTTGAATGACATATTGCAGAGTCTCGAGAAAAACTTCTTAGTTTCAGGTGTTCCACCAGGTTTTTACAGGTAAAAGCAGAACTTCACACCCTTATGTCAACTAGTATAGTCATTTTACTTGTCTTCTGTAGCTGCCTTGCTATGCATCTTGTTATATTATTGTACATATAGTAAAATACCACTGAAGGAAATGCATAACAAAGAAATCCAGCATGTAAATTTGTAACAGTTCAGTAGAACATCATCGTTATTGAGATGTATTGCTACCAAAAAAAAACAAGTGGAAGATTATTTTGGTCTTTTTTGTAGGGGACACACTTTTTAAAAGCAAGCTGTCTATTAGGTTATAGTTGTTAAACATTATTATTATAGACACTACAATGTGAAATCACAGCTATCAGTTCTTTAGCTGGTGTTGCCCTTCATAAGCATCAAGTTCTTCCCCAAAACTAGGACATTGTAATGTATCAGTGGACTATATGTGCAAATCTAACCAATGTAGACTTTTGCAATTGACAGATGGAGATTTTGTCAAAGTGCAGATTTTCTAAGGACTGTCCAAGCTTTTCTGGTATGGCATCCAGTGTGTTGATAACTGCTGGGGACACCACAGCCGGTTTATGCCATAATATTTTGGTTTCAATTTTCAGATCTTGAAACTTTGTGATCTTCAATTTCTTGTCTTTTATTGCCACATCTATTTATCCACATTTTCTTCTTTTTAATCACAGTTATATTTGATGTATGAGCCAAGCTTTTATCAGTTTGCATTCAGAAATCCATATTATTTTAACCCATTTGCAACTACTTTTTCAACCAAACATTCCTGCCTATTGTTCATTTCTAGGACGTTGCAATTTTTGTAGATGTTCCATGAAATCCAGTGTGTATCCAATTTATTATTTTGTTTTTAGTTATTTTCACTTTTACTATCATTGTTTCCTCTTATTATTATTATATTCTAAGAATGGCAGCTCAGATGATAGGGAGGTCTTGGAAGCATCATGAAAGATGATGGTAATGCACTATATTTAAAGAGGGAAAAGGAGACCCCAGAGCTGTTTATGTGGTATATGTCCTCAACCTTTTAAAGCAGCTGCATCTTTTCCAGAATGGTGTATCTGCAATGTCCAAATATATTTATTTGTATTAGAGCCCATAGATGGCCAATTTCTTTACTACAGCAAAGTCATCTACACCATTTAGCCTTCAATCACCTAACATTTTCAGCCAGCATTCATAAGTTCAACTGTGGTGGAATCACCAACTAAAAGACAGAGTAAAAAAATAATGTAGCACCTAAAGCTTCTATTAGGGAGGAAATGACATAGGCTGGATTTGTGAAGACCTTATCTGCCAGTTTATATGGGGATGCAATCAATCTGGCAAGCTTCTTGTAAACAGGTTATCAAAAATAAAGAAATGGCTTATTCATGGCTTATTCTAAGACTCAGTATCTTAGAGCTTTAGAAGTCCCATATCCACAGCAAAAAGCATCTGGCATCTTCTGTTAAAAACTCTGGAGAGAAAAATTCTATAATATCCTGACATGTGTGGATATTCATAAAAGTTGAAACAATGCATTAAACAATAGACTCCATTTGGTTTCTCTTCTTAAGGTGGAAGCATATTGAACCAGCCCCGATTCTTATTTCTGAAAAATATACATTCCATTGAATCCACTGAGAGTTGATTGTTCATCTTCAATATTTTAGATGGCTTCTACCAGTGGTGGGATTCAAACATTTTTACTATTGGTTCTGTGGGCATGGCTTGGTGAGTGTGGCATGGCGTGACTTGGTGGGCATGGCTTGGTGGGCGTGGCAGGGGAGGGATACTGTAAAATCTCCATTTCCATCCCATTCCAGGGGAAGGATACTGCAAAATCCCCATTCCCTCCGCACTCCTGGGGAAGCTTACTGCAAAATCTCATTCCCCACCCCACTAACTTGCTTTCCAGCTCCATTCTGCTGTGCAGGGCAACAAAAGAAGACCCAGCTGATCAGCTGGGACTTGGGAGGCAGAGAATAGATGGGAGCAGGGCCAGTCAGAGGTGGTATTTGCTAGTTCTCAAAACTACTCAAAATTTCTGCTACTGGTTCTCTAGAACTGATCTGAACCTGCTGAATACCACCTCTGGCTTCTACATTTTTAAAAAAATGAATTTCCATATAGAAAGTGAGAAAGAAATAGAAGGGGAGAAAAAAATACTCCCACACTGGAGTCCTTGTTTTGCACTGTGTTTCATTCTGGAGCAGAGATTTATGACTGAGTTATAAACCTCTGAAATAGTGGTTTATAATGGAAATGCTGGCAGACCTTTAACTATAACAGCAAAAATAGTGCTGTAATAAATACAAAGCTTCATTGGTAAACAAAAATTTAGGATGCTGTTTGCAGTCTTGACCTTCAGGCTCCAACTGCGCTTAGATCATTAAGATTCCATAAATACTATAATTTACCGCCTTGTGAAGATCAAATATATTTTCATAATAAAGCACATATTCTTCAAAGGGTGTGGAACTGGTACAATTATTATCTTCTATATAGTCATTGAGGCTTACATTATTCAGTTTAGTCATTGTACTTGACAAAAGTACAGGGATTACTCACAGATGCTATCAGCCATCAACATTGTGTATTCACAGTTTTAATTCTTGGAAGATATTTGAGGGATGCAAAGGAAGGGGGAAGGGAAAGGCAAGACAAGAAGCAATGGATGGAAACTAACCAAACAACCTACAACTAAGGAAAAATTAAAATAATCAGTGGAACAGCTTCAGAAGTTGTGGGTGCTCCATCGCTGGAGGCTTTTAAGAAGAGATTTGTCTGAAATGGTATTGGGTCTCCTATTCGAGCAGGGGGTTGGACTTGAGGTCCCTTCCAAGTCATGATGAAAAAGATGAAGAAGATGAAGAAGAAGAGGAGGAGGAGGAAGAAGAAGGGAGGAGAAAGAGGAGAAGGAGGAGAAGAAGGAAGAGGAGGAGAAAAGAAGAGGAGGAGGAGGAGGAGGAGGAAGAAGAAGAAGAAGAAGAAGAGGACCTAGAAGATGTACTCATATAACGTACTAAGTTGGGTTAATGTTAATGTTGGTTTGATTTTATACAGCTTAGTATGCTGTGAGAATCCACACTCTTCGATTGAAGAGTTTGGGTTCTCACAGTATATTAGAGCTATAAAAAGCCAAACCAACATTAATACTAACCCAACTTAGTACATTGTATAAGTACATCTGCTAGGTCTTACACTGACTTAGTTAAGAGAATTGTCCGAACCCAACCATTTCTTGTTTTGAATTTGTATGCCTTACTTTGTGGTCTCCCAAGCTGTCTTTTTCAACTGATCCAGTGAATGCCAGCTACCACTGAGCAAAACTATAATGAAAGCTTGAAATTCAAATTCAAAAACTACACATGGCATTATTCTTAGCAACAAACCAAGAAGTGATAACCATAACTGTATGTATTATTGCAACTCTTTATACTTCATTATGTCTTTGATATACGCATTCAGTAGCTCCAGAGTGTAAAATTACAACACTAATATCACATTTTTCATGAAATTCAGTACATTGTGTTCTGTGACTACAAGAATACTTGAAAAAGCTATTAATAAGAAATGGAATGGTGAAGGAGATCTTGTTTAAAATATTACTGGCTGTTCTCAAAAGTGTGTTTGAACTATAGCAAAATTATGAAGTGTAAATAGTAAACATCACTCTCTTGTCTGCAGCCAAGCAACAGAATAGAATAGAACAGAACAGAACAGATCAGATCAGAACAGAACAGAACAGAATGGAATAGAATAGAATACTTTATTGGCCAAGTGTGATTGGACACACAAGGAATTTGTCTTGGTGTAAATACTCTCAGTGTACATGAAAGAAAAGATACATTCATCAGGAGTCGAGAATCATAAGGTACATTCTGCTCATAATAATACTCAACTTTTAACTGAGAGAAAATTTTCACTAGCAGCTTGCCTGTCCTTTTGTGAGCAAATGCTACTTGTACAAGAAATTCTTCCATGATTCCTGGAATAGAATCTTGCTTTAATAGCAACCAAATGGGAACATTGTAAGTTAAACACCATTTTCTTCTATTTAGCTGGACTCTTTGGATTTTGGGAGATCAATATTGATTGGGGACAGGTAGTCCTGAATTTATGGACTGGAATTTTGGTCACTAAATGAAATGGTCATCACATGACTGGACCTGCTTTGATGACCATTTTTACTGCAGTTGCAAAGAGAATCAACTGGCTTCCCCAATTGACTTGGATTGTTGGAAGCCAGTTGAGAAGGTTATAAATCATGATTATGTGACTGCAAGACATTGCAACCATCATAAATGTGAGCAGATTGCTAAGCACTCAAATTGTGATCACATGACTGGTGGTGTGATAGGCATAACTTCAAGGACTAGTCATAAGTTTTCCAAGGCCATCATAACTTTGACCTGTCATTACATTAATGGCTATAAATTAAGGACTACTTCTATTTGGCAGAAGTTTTGCAAAACTTCCATGCTTGGTATAATCAAGCTTGCTGAACAGAGGAAAAAAGCAAAGTATTAAATAATACAAGATCAAAATCATCTTTGATTCGACAAAAATCACAATGTATAGTTGCTAACAAAGAAGGTCTCATTTAACCATGATCTTGCACCACAGAAGTAGAAGTGGCCTAACTTCTGAAGTCTTCTTCCAGAATTAAACACTGTGGGTGAGATGGTCATTGAGAATGGTTACACAAGGACCTATTACAGCGTTTCTCAGCAATGTTCAATTGTGTGGACTTCAACTTTCAAAATTCCCCAACCAGCAACACTTTACCTATTAGATTGAAATATGTGGGCATAGGAACAAGAAATCATTTGGTAGTATTTGCAGTAGTTGTGATGATTAAGTGCTACTTCTGTGAAGAACTATTAGGAAGAGGTAAAATGGGGGAAATGTGTCTGAACATGGGACCCCATTCCTGACTTAAAATATAATAATATTTGACACTCAATATCTTCAAGAGGAATTTTGGGATTGATCTCAGAAATAGAACTTCCTTCTGAATGTTGAAATTAAACCCATTTTCCAGCAGGTTCTCCCGGTGTGTTTACTGGACTGAAATGAATTGTCATTCCTATTTTGCCTTTAGGATCCATATAACAGATATATTCTGCATCCTCTAAACAAAATATAGTGGAATTTCCTAGATGTTTTATTATCCCCATACTCTTCAATCCTTTCTAACTCATTAATATCCTTCCTAGATTGTATGCTTACTGATTGGAATATGCTAAATGAGCGGTTAGACTCAATAATGTGCATCTACCCCCACCCCCACCCCCGCTGCTTCTGTATCCATTACCAAAGTACTGTCAATAAAATCCTGCAAAAGATTGCCTAGGAAGTGGCTTCTTTGTCCATTCAAAAAGCTATCTCCAAATCCAACCAAGAAAAATACATTTCCCTAACAAACAAAATTACCATTTCTGAAAGCTACTTGCAAAAATAGGTCATTGCATTTTAAATCAGACTTTGCATAAGATAAATTACTTCTAAAAACCTATTTGAGGCAAATATCTGTAATAAGGAATGACATCTGAGTATTTTATGTTAACGATTTGTACCATTGGGAATTTATGCTAAAATTGTGTATAGTGGAAGTTTCTTGGAAAAGCAACCTATGCTGAAAGCTGCAGATAGAAACAGGTATAGATTTTTTAATGGATTGTATTTTTTAAGCAAGACATTAATTAAATTAATATGGAACACTAATCAAATCATGTTGAATATATATCTATAACTACATATCTACATGGGATATCTGCATTGATAAGCAAATAGTTCTTTCATTTATTTTTGAGATTTTTTCCCCCTGCTAATATGAATTATAAAAATCTTGTTACTAATATAAAATAGCAATGGTGCAAAACTAAATATAGGCATCCAGATGAAACAGTCTCACATAGATCTGTAGCAAAGCAGCTGATTCAGTAACAGCTAAGTATAGTAGAATCAATGAATTCTACATAGTATTAATGAGTATTCTATTGGTGCCATCGTTCAACCAATTGTGAGTTCGTCTAACAGTAAAATCATCTAGAAGTAAAATCATGTAGACCAGTGTTTCTCAGCAACTTTTAGAAGGTGAATTCAGTTCCCAGAATTCCCTAGAAAGATCAGAAATACTGATATAGACCATATTTCGTATATTTATTTATTTACTTTTATAATGCTTTTTCACATTTACATATCTCATTCTCATCTTTAACAACACTCATCATTGCTACACATACAGATGTCCATACATTTATATACATTTTTCTTATATCTACGATTCGTAATCCTACTATTCAACTATTCATACCAATTATCCCAGACTGCATCGTACTCTGACTCTGATTTCACTGTGTTGGCTTTTACTGAACATTTTGCTGAGATCTAGGTATACTACATATAGGGCATTTCCCTTCTTTAGTAGGCTAGTAACTTTCCCAAAGAGAGTTAATTTGATCTGATTTGTCTGCATTTAATTCACACTGGCTCCTTGAAGTATGTACGTAAATATCTTTTGCTCTCTTCTAAGGACATCATTACTTGTCCAGGAGTTCTCCAAAATAACTAAGAATGGTTCTGTTCTGTGGTTCTGTGACCATCTCTGCTAATTCTTACAGTACTCTAACAATTCATCTGGCCTTGGAGAGTTAAATTTGTTTAACTTAGCTAAGTTATCTGTTATTCTTTATCTATCTATCTTAAGCTTCAATTAAGAGGTGGTATTCAGTAAATTCTGACCAGTTCTGGAGAACCGGTAGCAGAAATTTTGAGTAGTTTGGAGAACTGGTAGTAGAAATTTTGAGTAGTTCAGAATATCACCTCTGACTGGCACTGCCCCCATCTATTTTCTGCCTCCCATGTCCCAGCTGATTGGCTGGGTCTTTTTTAGTTGCCCTGCACAGAACAATGGAGCTGGAAATCAGGTTAGTGGGGTGGGAAGAGAATGGAAATTTTACAGTATCCTTCCCCTGCCACGCCCACCAAGCCATGCCCACAGAACCGGTAGTTAAAAAAAATAATCCCACCAAATTTTTTTGAATCTGTTCCCTCCTGATTAGTAGAGTTCTACTAATAGCATATTCAATCTAGGAGATTAAAAATAGGGGTATTTGTCCTGTGAAACAGCTTCCATATAATGGAGACAAAACCTGGCTGGGAGAAAGAACATTAGGGTGATGTTAAATTTAGGATCTAGCCCAGCTAATTGATGCCAGGGTTAGATAATTTGTTGTGCTTGGTTGTATTTAACTCTGCTTTCTTCTAACATGTACTTGGGATCATTTGCAGCAGCGTAGCAAGTTTCAAGTATTCTATTATCAGGTCAACACTTTCTTCTTGTAATGGCTTGTACTCTGTTTGGCTTTCCTTTCGTTTCTAACATTCATTAAAATCCATTCCTCTAAAGCCCAGTATAAAGGCCTCATCACCTGAGTACCTCATCACCTGGTTATTATAAGTTCAAGGATAACATGATTGCTTTTCCCCAGCTTCTGGTCACTTTCATTTCTTCAGTGATTTTACTCTATTTGTGAAAACTGTATCCAGGTAGCAGAACCCTTGTTCTTTTCTTCTATTTTCTGACTAAGTCATTATTACTCTTGTTTCTTTTTCTTCTGATCCAAACATTTTCAGCAGGATTTCTGTTGAGGTAATTCCCCGTTAGAAGAATGAGAGCATACAGGGAGACGTATCTGAGAGTAGTGTTTGAATAATACACACACAGCACACAGATACACTGTACATTAAATGTAGGTTTTTACTTCCAGAAAGGTTTAAAGCAAAGTTAAAAACAAGCAGTCCAAAGTCATTCACAGGTAAAATCAGTCAGTTTCTATCCAGGATAATCCAATAACAAAGTCCAGTGTCAAAAACAGTTCAGTATCAGACTTACATCAAATCCATGAATTAGGAAAAATGGAGGAATGACAAAACTCTCCAACAGAAGGAAACAGAGACTCACTGAGACTTCTTCTCAGACTAAGACTAAACAACCCAGGTTTCTGGCTCCATCTTATGGCCGTTTGAGAAACCACATTCAATTACTTTTTACATTTTCTTAAAGATACAGTATTAAAATGTCTATCCTGGTTTATATATTTCCAACCCAAATAGCTGTTAGGTGACTTATATTCCGAACATTCTCCCCTTTTGGGTAGGACAATACATACAACCTTACATTCTAAGTCCATAATCTTCACAGCAACCCTCATGCTTTATAGAGCCTTGGGCCTTTGTAAAATGATCTGCTATATTGTTTTCTGACATGCAGTATTTTACTTAATCATCTTACTTTGCATACATTGTCTCACATTTAAATATCTTAAATCTGTGTATTTCATTCTTGTTTTAACAGCAATATTTGAAGCCATCTGTATTGCTGATTGGTATAAACAATAGAATCTGTTACATCAATTCCCATATCAATCAATAGTTGCTTATACAAAACTAAATCTGTACATAATAAAGACAAACATGAGAATTCAGCCTCCATTGTTGACAAAGTTAGACGTTTCTTTCTAATAGACCTCCATCCAATCAATGCTTTTCCCAATAATACTACAGTACCCGATGTAGATTTTCGTGTATTTAAGTTTGTAGCAAAACTTGCATCAGCATATGCAGTTAAATTCAGTTCATCCTTAGGCTCCAAATACAATGCATAATGCATTGTTTGTTTCAGATATCTTAACACACATTTAGCAGCTTGCCAGTGCCTTTCAGTTGGCTCAGCATTAAATCTTGCTAATTGATTAACACAGTATGCAATATCGCCTTGACCAATTACTGAGAAAGATAAACTACCAATCAAAGACTGGTAAATGTTCTTATCAAAAATAGGACTTTGAACATCACTATGGCTAAACTCCTGGCTCATTGGTATCTTAGCCGGCTTACAAAGTTCCATTTTAAAACCTTTTAGTAATTGGTTGATTTTATCCGCCTGTGAGATTGACTCAAAGTGTCCATGTAGTTCATTGGCCAACAGTAAAGAGATGTCTAATTACAGTGAGATTTTCCAGGATTTTTGTTGAAATCCTAATCTAGCCAACTGCTTTGGTATTGTTAGGTCATCTGGTAGTCTATCATCCCTAAATGCTGGTCTCCTTACCTTTTGGAGATCATCCAAAGTCATCTTAGCAATACACAGTACAGCTCCACCACCCTTTATGCTGGGCCTATTTCTTTGGAATCTTCTAAAGGAGACTCCATCATCACCATCCCATCCTATCCCATAAAGTTTTAGTTGTTTTTATCACATTATACTTATCATTCTGTGAGAAACATGGA
The DNA here is from genome assembly GCF_049901715.1 of Pseudonaja textilis. Taxonomy (NCBI): domain Eukaryota; kingdom Metazoa; phylum Chordata; class Lepidosauria; order Squamata; family Elapidae; genus Pseudonaja; species Pseudonaja textilis. The sequence continues at coordinate 80,394,768 of NC_141993.1, forward strand.
GAACTAAAGATCCCATTTTCCATACTATGCATAAGTGTAGAAATATCTGAAATTTGGAGAGTAATTTCCAGGATAACTCTTTATCCAAGTGTCTTCTTTCTCCTTTTGTGTTGTGCTTACTTGGCTCTAGACCTTGGCTGCATATTCAGTTCTGAGCTATCCTTTATTCTGATGTAATACCTCCTGATAAATCTGGCAAGGTATGCACCAAACACTGACTTTCTAGCCTTCATTCATGATAGCCTTCCAGAGTCTGCAGCCTAAAACTACATGGGTGGCAATTTTAGATATTTTCTGAAGAAATATTGCAGGCATTTTGGTTGGTTTAATTTCTTCTGGCAAACGTTATGGAAACACTGAGGAATTTCAACTTGAGAATTTAATTGTTTAAGCATCAATTTGCTAGTTCAGATAGCTAACCCTTTCTGCCAGGATGTTGACTGCTTGAAAATCAATAGTTTAAAAATACTTATAACTTCAGGGTCTCCAAATAACTCATTTGACCTGAAAGACAATATTTCACTGCAAATATTTTAATTACAATAGCTTGATAGAAGTGGTGACATAGAGCTGGTGATATAGAGCTACATTTAAAAACAACCAATAACCAATATCTCAATGATAAGATCAGTAACTACAAACAAGCTTCTGTGAAAAGGTAATTTGTCCACTGTTGCTGATTTTTCCAGTAATATACTGTATATCTGCAGGAAAATACAATATGTGTTCTAGTTAGGACTGAGTCAAAACATCCTCCTGTTTCTCTGCTACTTTCACAGACTCCTACATGAAGATTGTTCTAAGTAATTTGAGTTGAAATGTTTGCCAGATCATCAAAACTTTGTAACTGTCACTTTTTAATTTTGTTTTAATCTGGTTTATAACGCCTGTTTCAATATGATTTTAACTTGTTTTTACCTATAACTTTTATATTTTACTGCTTTATCTGCAAACTACCCATAGGCTGGCAAGTGTGATATTTAATAGAGAAATTAGATGATAGATGGATAGATAGATAGATAGATAGATAGATAGATAGATAGATAGATAGATAGATAGATAGATAGAGCGCTTAGACTTATATAGTGCTTCACAGTGCTTTAAAGCGCTCTCTAAGCGGTTTACAGTATCAACATATTGTCCCAAACAATGGAAGGATGGAAGGCTGAGTCAACATTGAGCTTGTCAGTACTAGTACTGCATTCTAACCACTGTGCCACCACGGTTCTAATAGACCAACTGACCGACCGGCAGGCAGGCAGGCAGGCAGTATGCAGAACATTGTACCTACTTGTAACATCTTAAAGCACCCAAATCTTTGCTTTAGATCACATAGATGTATTTCATAGCCTGCCATGTAATCTCAGGAAAAGATGCAGCTGCTTTAAAGTCTCAAACAAATGTGAAACATTGACACCTCACACAGTCCAAAGCTATGCACAGCCTAACCAATAGCTGCAGCATGGATTGCTTCAGTTTATGACAGCCCAGATTTAAAAAATTTTTTTTTATTAATTTTCAATAAACAAACATACACAAACAAAACACAAAACATGAAAACATAAAACATCTTTTTGGAAAGTAGCTTAGTCCCAGGTTACATCTTTTTGTACAGACATAAATTCAAATTCATGCTCACTTTTATATACCATTTCATATCTTATTTACCATTCTACATTTTTTATATAGCTTCTCCCCTCTTTTCACTCTCTTAATTCTGTTTTATTTATTTCATCTCAATTTAAATCATTATACTTATATCCTTTGTCTGTTCTGTTTCAGCTGTCTATTATCTTTTCTCATTAACACAAAATTTCTCCTGTAATCACTGATTGGAGTATGACGCCTTTATATCTTTCCCCTAAATTTAACACTTAAAATAATACATAATTTTCATTCGGATTCTGCGTAGTACATTCTAAAGCTACGTACTATATTTTAAAATAAGAAAAAATTATAAGTTTATAATAAAAACCCAGATTTTTTTCATTGCTTTTATTTCCACTGTGGCACGATCCCAAACACCAGAAAAACAGTCTGCATTCCTTCCTCACTGAGGATGCTTGTTTATCATTGGAGAATTGAAGTCTAAATGTATATGTAAAATAAATATTTGGTGAACTATTTTTCCAAACTTGAATATTCAAAACTTTGCAATATTTTTAATAGTTTCACTCTTACAGCATTTATTTCGACTTAGCTTTAATAATATTCATTTGTTCTAAATGATTTCAATATGTTTTAATGCATTTAAAATGTGTATTCTTACCTTTTAAAAAACAAAATGATTATTTCAATAATTGAATGTATTTAAGAAATCTATAAGTTATAGTCAAGTGACTTAGAAAAGGAGTGAAATATCAGTTTAAATTAAGCCAGGTTAAAATCCAAGATTGTGGGTCAAACATAGAAATTCTGAGGGAAATGAAAAAGAAGAGCTCAGAATTCACAGAAGTTTTAAACATAATTCAAAGGTTAGAATGATTTTCTCAATATAATTTTTTCCTAGTCTATTATAACCTTTAGAAATAGACACCAAATCTAGGATGTTCATTTCAATAATCTTCTGGCTTTCAAACCTCATCTTCTTTAGTGATTTTTAGACTAAATAAGATCTGTGTTCATTAACTAACAACTGTTTAGAATTTATCAATATAGCACTGTCAGAGATTCCTCCCTCCCCCTGAGGTGATCCTGATATTTGAATGAGAAAGTAGAAGATCCAGAATATCAATGGGAATTTTAAAAGCCAGTTTGGTCTAGGGGTTAAGACACTAGACGAGAAAGCATGAAATGGCGAGTTCAAGTCCCACATTAGCTATGAGGGTCAGCTGGATGACTTCGGGTGGTCAGTCGTTGTCTCTCAACCCAAGTACAGGGTTGTTGTTGTTGGGAAAATAGGAGGAGGAAGGTGTGTTGGATATGCTCACCACCTTGAGTTATTTATGAACATATTAGCAAACAAATAAATAAAATAACTATGCAAAATAAAACCAATTAGTTACCATTACCCTTTGTAATGTACATTTGTGAAGAAAAAACACAAGAAAAAATAATGAAAACACAAAATTAGTTGATGGGCAAGTCTTATCATTTTACAACTGTTCAGAGTCATGATGGCCTCAAAATGGATGTTTTATTGCCCATAAAGCTCTTCCGGCCATTGTAAAATGTCACACTTTCCTGCAGTCACCCAGACTGTATTTTCAAGTGCTTGGCAACCAGATGCTATTTATGACTAGTTGCAGAGTCCCTCAGTAATGTGACTGTGATGGTTTTTGCTGGTTTCCAGAGGGTTTTTTTTGCCAATTTCTAGCCAAAACTGCCCATTTGGAAGATTGGGTTTCTTTAATAATTGCACTGTTCCCTTAGCCACTGTATCATTTGCTTAAAGGCCAGGGTGATTTGCTTAATGGCGACCTTTAAATAGATAAAGTGGGGAAATGGGTCTGGTCACCTGAGTGCCTCAACCTTTCAACTGCAATGATTTATGACTGAATTTCTGAGCCCCATCATGGTCATAAGTTAAGCACTACCTGTAATTCTCTTCACAGATCATTTCATGGCAGTTTTCTAGTCCAGAAATAAGGTAGCTGTTTTTATTTTCCTCATAAACATAATATTTGCCATAAAGAGTGGCATCTTTTTGCTCTCAGCATCTGCTTCAGGCATAAAATTTGGGTTATCGTAACTAAGTTACACACAGCTTTTTTTTTCCTTCCTCAAATTTATTAAGCGAGAGTATGATTCAGCATGATTAGGAATAATGAGGAAAGAGCAAAACCACAGCAGACATTTGTAAGAGCATTATCAAATTAGTCATTATTACTTAGGGGCCTTCTGCTGAATTTGTTTCTGCCAACAGTGATGAATAATAAAATGGAAAATCAAACTGACTTTAAGCACATTCTAATGTTGGCGTTTACATGGAGATTTTGTTGACGAGTTGTCAACCAAATTCAGATTCACAACCGCTGTGAAATGAGGTTTGAAGGCTATGTCTGTTTCTGAGGTTTTGTCTCATGAAATATAAATTAATAATTAATATGTATGAGGAAATGTAAATTGGGATGAGACAATGACCTGATTCCTATTTAAACAGCAGCTTTCTTTAAGTTATGCATCTATTTCTTTATTAAAAAATATTTCTGAGCCAAAATATCATAGGCAACGTACAAAAGTTTGACTACAGCTGCTATTATAAGCCTACAAACACAATATAATAAAACAGGCATAGAATATAATATACAGTCTTTCCCAACAAATCACTTTTGATATGTTTTTGTCTATTACTTCTAAATGCAGTAGACTTTCAGAAGTCAAGCTGAATTATTAAAATGAGAAACTCTCGAAGCCTACAAATAAAATAAATCAAGTTTCATTTAAAGTGAACGGCAAATTGAAAAGAAAATGGCAGACACTGATAGAGTAATACATGTAGGAATCAACCAGTGAATGATGAACAAGAAACAGGAGAACCACCAGTCAGGTCTCTTGGTGTCCATAGTTTGTATTGACCCCTTGCTTGGTCCTTACAATATGGACTGGAATTTTGGAAGTTAGTTTAAGAAGCAGCTGGAAGCCATACAGAATTGCCTTTCATGTTGCTAAATATGGGAAACTATACAACCTTTTAGAATAAATGCATACTACAATGATCCTTCCTCCTCCTCTCTCCATTTCTGAAGATGTTACCATTGCCCTATTTTGAAGTTCAGATGTGAAGGCAATTGCTTATCTAACCAGAAATAATATAAAAATACAATATAAGCAGGTTTGGGGAAGCTCAAAATTTTTCATTATTTTGTAATTAGTCTTAGAGGAAACTCCCAGGCTCAATTGACCAAGAAAAATTGAATATGTCCTGTGAGGGTCAAATATACACTGTCTTTATTCTTTAATGTTTGGGAAGAAGTCCTAGGGAAGAAAGAAGTGGGATGAGAATTTTTGAAAGAGGGCTTTACTAACAAGGAGCAATCCACACAGCAGCTATTTTTTAGATCAAATTCTTTTAGATTTGATTCCAGAAAGTGTTCTGGAGCATGTTAGATGATATCTGTCTGTGCGATTCTACAGTAGCTCCTTTCTGAGATCTTGTGTCTTCTACCCACTCAAAACACCTCTCTGAAATTGCATCTAAAGCTCCACAGAACTACTATTTACAGTATTCATTAGGTTATTAAATATATCCCTTGTATCACTTCCCATATAAAGGCATCGTGGAGTGTTTTATGGTCAAATTATAAAATGCAATAATAAACTTTAATTAATGAAATAAAACATTCATTAAAAGGAAGAGAATGGAAACAATAACAAAACAGAAACCATTCATTCAATATTCATGCAGGAAGGTTTTGGTAAAGTAATAAGACTTCACGATACCTAAATATCAGCCCCATCAGGTTGATTTCCAGGAAGGTTAGAATTAGTTTTATTAGCATTAGCTGGTAGCAACATGTGGCAATCTGATGGTATTGGCTTCCCCCAGAATTATTCTCCAGTGAATCTGGGAGCTGTCTCCCTATTATCTGTTTCTCAGTCCTTTAAAAAAATGTTTCAGCCTCCTTTAGGTAAAGGTAAAGCTTCCCCTCACACATACGTGCTGGTCATTTCTGGCTCTAGGGGGTGGTGCTCATCTCCATTACAAAGCCGAAGAGCCAGCGCTGTCCAAAGACATCTCCATGGTCATGTGGCCAGCATGACTAAACGCCAGTTGTACGGAATGTTGTCACCTTCCCAGCAAAGTGGTCCCTATTTTTCTATTTGCATTTTTACATGCTTTCAAACTGCTAGGTTGGGAGAAGCTGGGATAAGTTATGGGAGCTCACTCTGTTACGCGGTGCTAGGGATTCAAACGGCTTTTTGATCAACAAGCTCAGTGTCTTAGCCACTGAGCCACCACATCCTTTACCTAGGGAGTAATTCTTGCATATTTCTTTCCTCTTCTTTATAATAAAGGATTCCATGGGGCACTTGTGATTTTAGGAAGAAGGAAAGCATTCCAGAGTTGAGGTGTCACCATAGAGAAGGATCTCTGTGAGTAACTGCAAGATAACACTTTGTTAATCTCAGGACTGACCTTCTCTGATGAATTTATCTATCAATCAATTAAATCAGCATCAGGTGACACAGTCACAAACTTATCTTGAAAACTAATTGGCAGCCATTGCAATTGCTTTAGGAAAACCATACATTTATTTTCTTAGTTTTTCACTTCTCTGCATAACTTGTTTTGAGATTTTAGCAGACACTTACTTTCAAGTATGTATTCAAAGTCATAAGGCAGCAGCATCTTTTCCTGTTAGGTTTGTAGGTCAGCAGCTGTTGAAAGGTGACATGTTTTCCTGGCTGCTATACAGGCTAAATTTTTAACAAAAGAAAAAATGGGATTGTGTGCCTCTTGGTAAAGAAAATGGGATTGTGTGCCTCTTGGTAAATCTGTCATTGCAGTGTGGAATTATGACATGAAGTAAAAGAAAGATGAGTGAAGTCAGTGTCATTTTCATTTCATTCCTTCATAAACACATTCTATTTAATTTCCTAATCAGTCTGCATTTTAAAGAACAAAAACACAAAATGCTCAATTTTCTGTAACACACCCATAATTAACACTTTACATGAAAAATGTATTCTTTTTTCAGTCTTGTCTAAATTATGCAGTTTTGTAGACAAACATTCAGCTACAAACAGCACTGCAAACTTCAGACAAGTCCCACACTCTGAAAAATCCCCACATTCCAATCCACAGATTAATCTTGAAAATATGAAATTGTTTGGTTTATTGTGAAATAAAGAAGATTCCAAATTCTCCCCATTCTTAGCCACAAACGTGGCAAAGAAGAAATATATCAATTGTCATGTATGTATGATATAGTCTTCCCTTTGTTCCTGACCTAGGTAGTTGTAGAAATGCTGTCCATATGTTACATTATATACTGTCTGTCTATCTATCTATCTATCTATCTATCTATCTATCTATCTATCTATCTATCTATCTATCTATCTATCTATCTATTCTCCCTCCATCCCTCTCTCCTTCTCTCTCTCTCTCCCTCTTTTTTATTGATCTATCAATCTATCTATGTATCGATTGATCTAGTAAAGGTTTTTCCCTATCTTCCATCATGTCTGACTCTTGAGGCTGGTATTCATCTCCATTTCTTAGCCGAGAGAGTCAGCATTGTCCACAGACATATCTGCAATCATGTGGCCAGCATGACCATGCCATAGCGCAGAGTATGTGGAGAAACATGGAACACTATTACCTTCCCAACAAAATGACATTTATTTATCTACCCCATTTTCATGCTTTCAAACTGCTAGGTATGCAGCTGGAGCAAGATATTAGGTTTCCAGCTGACAAGTTCAGCTTCTTAACTGCTGAGCCAATGCATCTCTGTACATACAGACCACCGCCCCCCCGAGACATATTGAAATACCTATTTCTTCTCTATGTTCTTAACATACAATATGTGATGCTTGAGATTCAGATGTGAAAATATTCTCCATTAAAGAAACTTTATCACTGCCCCAACTATCTGTAGGTAATATAGAAAGCATTGATTGTATAACATTCAATGATAATGATGTTCAAATAGCTTGTTGAATGCTAATAGAAACTTTAAGCAGTCCAATAATCGGAGGGAAAATTTGAAGTTCCAGTAGTGGGATTCCAGTAGTGAGATTCAATTTTTTTTACTACTGGTTCTGTGGGTGTGGCTTGGTAGGCATGGCTTGGTGGGCGTGGCTTGGTGCATGGCAGGGGAATGTGGGATTTGCCGGTTCTCCAAACTACTCAAAATTTCTGCCACTGGTTCTCCAGAACTGACCAGAACCTGCTGAATACCACCTCTGTTCCCTGCCCTGTTCACAGAGCAACTGAAATTGTTCATGCAAATAAGGGTAGAGGTTTGCAATCTCCTTGCTCTTTCTATTTAATAGTTTAATAATCTTTCCTTTCTCCCCAATGACATAAAATGCAAAGAATATGCTAAGAGCCATTAACATAGACATTTTATGCCTAAATACTGGGTTCGAGGTGTATTTATCTCTTAATCAAATCGTAATATTTATTTTTGGTTCCCAACCAACAAACACAAGTGCAAGATTAAAAATATAGATATATTGCTAAGAAAAAATCTTGTAGCTAAGATGCTATAGATGTTATCCATGTTAGGTCTTGAGTTCAATTTCATTTGAAATCGGGCAGGGAGAAGAGCACACCATCATGAATCCTTTAGCCTCATCTACAGGTCTTGGGACTCTTTTGGTCTTTCATATGAGGAGGGAAAAATGAGACAACTCATCACAGCCAACTCACCACAATCAACTCACCACAGTCAACTCACCACAGTCAACTCTCCATGGTCAGTTTGCCATGGCCAATTTGCCGTGGCCAACTCACCCCAGGACTACCTGCTATGGCCAACTCACTACCAGACAATTCACCACAGGACCATTCAACAATTCAATTTAATTATTTAAAATAATTACAAAAATATTTTAATTTTTGTTGTTCACATTTCATTTTGTCCCTCCTTTGGCATCCTTTCTTTAATTCTATTCCACTATTTCTTCAATATCAATGTAACTCTTCTCCTGTGATAAGTTGTCTGGCAGCGAGTTGGCCATGGTAATTTACTCTGTGGTGAGTTGGCCATGATGAGTTGTCATAGATCCTGTGGAGGTATAGTATGAGTGTTATTTTTTAAAGCCAAAAGATACCTTTCATTGTAAAGGTTAACCCAAAGGGTATAGTACTAAATGTGTATCCATGTAGACCAGGGGTATCAAACTGGTGGCCCACCAGCCAGATGTGTCACATGCAGGCCACACCCACCCCAGCTCCACGAAGGCAAAAAAAATTACAAAAGTCACATGATGGCAACATGACACCACAAGTTTGACACCCGTGATGTTGACCTTTGGTTTTGCTGGTTGTCATCAAGAAAATCTGGTGTCACTTTCACTGAGTTGCTGGATGGTCACTAATACCATTAATATTGCTCTCTAAGAGAAATCATGGTCAATGTTCAATCTTTGACCACCATGATCTTCATGACAATCAATATTGCTCATCCAGTTGACTTCTGTGCTATACTCCTAATGCCTGCTGTTTGTCCATCCCATTAGTGTTTGACTTCCTTAGGGCAAAGGATAATTATTTATAATGGGTTCTCCTGAAGTAAATTATAGTTGGGTGACAACGAAACTGTTGGTCTGGTCCAACGATTAGGAATATTCTTGGACCTTGAAGTGTGTTTGTTTTTACAGAAGCTCAGTGCATTTTCAGTATAATATCAATTTATATGAAGGTCAGCGCTAAGTTTGCCCTCTCCTGAAAAACTGCAATATTTGACAATGTGCTGATGCTTGAGTTCAATCTCCAAAATAGCTCAGTATTGTGACCAAAGTAAAATTATTTCTTAGTTTATGGAATATTGTACTTAGGACATTTTGAAAAACATATCATTGCCATTTTGAAGATTGTATTTAATTCAGACTAGCCAAATCTCAACCCCATTTCAGCTCATGAAGGACATTTTGAGAAGTCTTATTTTGATCATCCATAATATTTTTCGGTTTACATAATTACTTTTCTTTTAATAAAACTCCTTTTGCTTTCCCTTCATATTTTTTCAGCCTGAGTTGTCAGTCCTGAAAAAAGGTTTTATCATCTTCAGAATTGCTGTCTGGAGATATTAATTAATTTCCTGGTTTGATGCTGTACTTTCCATGGTGTCACTAAAATGGGCCCATTAAGAATGAATGATAGATATAGTAATTTCATTAGCAACATAAATAATGCATTGCACTTACCTTTTAAGAATCTTTCTGAATAGATTACAGTGACTGGGAATTATATTTACGTGATCAAAATAGTTAAGGTTGAAGAGAAATATTATGAAGCGATTAGTCAACTGGAACTGGATTGATGTCCTTTTAATAACATAATGAAAAAAATTATGGTGTTTGCAATAGTCCATGTATCATTTGGAGAGCCTAATATAAACTTGCCACATAATATTTTCTACACAAATCACAATCCCATCCTACACATACGATCTTATTCTTGCATACAAAGATATACATGGTATGTATGTATGTATGTATGTATGTATGTATGTATGTATGTAGGATAACTTTGCACCCTTATTTTGAAGACATGAATCATCCCATTGATACTGAGATCAATATCTTGGATTATATGGTGCTCCATCTTCCCTACTAATTTTTTTTTTCATCTTTGCTATAATAAAATTCTGCATCTGACTATTCTTGAAGGTGGAAATGTAAACCTATCTGAGGACTTCCAGGGGAGGTATGTCAAATTAAAGAAGGCTCTATGAAAGTGGAGCCAACAACCAGGGCAAAGATCAAGGAAATGATGAGTAGATGGTTTCTTTAAAGCTGTCAAGATAGAGTGGATAAGATATTGTCCACATGTGGGCATTCTGGATGGCTGCTTCTCAGGAGACAATTAGGTTTTCTGCAGGTCTAAGCACTGGGAAACAAAAGGATTAGCCCTCTTTGCTCATAGCAGTGGCAGAGACTTTTAAAAGATGCTCAGTTTGCAAACCTCATTTTGTAATCACTTTTGGAAATTGCTCATTAACTACTACTAAGCTATTAGAGACCTTTGGATTTACAAGTTTGAAAATGCTGGGCAAGTTACCTTCAATTCTGAATAAAAAACAATTTTAATTATAGCCTTACAAATTAAACCACCTGAAATAAACAGCCAAAAAGTAACTAAGATTTTGATCTCAGAAAATTATAGACATTCTAAGCATCCAGATAAAGTTGAAATATTGAACCTTTTCCAACAAGATTTGGCTATTGAGTATTAATTATAAAGTACAAACTCTATTTCTTATGGGAAATAGATCCTATTTTGATTTTACAAAATGTAACAAAGATAACCAAGTTTATTTAAAAGCAGGACACTAGAGGGGACTAAAGATTTTAGGTAAGTTAAAGATATACAGGCCAGTAAGATGATGCAAAGCAATATTAAAGGAGACTTTTGAAGAGCATAATAACTACGGTATCAACAATGAAAATAATTATGTCTTTTTCCATGGATAGACTATGTGCGAGATATATAATAAAGAGATGTCAGATATTGAACAAATATTGTATGAAAAGATGTAGTGTTGGAAGAGAATTTACAGCTGATTGTAACAGAATGATTTAGAAAAGTATGCTTAATTGTATCTACAAAAGAAATTGGCTGAGATTTAAAAATATAAAAGAGAAATACTAACAAGTCAAGAGAGTGATTATTGTAGATAGATTTATTTCCTACTAGATTTGCAAAAGAAACTTGTTAAATCCTTGAAAAACTCTTTGTGATGGTAGAAGACATAAAGAGAAATTAAATCCTAAGACAATATTTGAATGAATTAAAGATTGAGACTCTATAATCAGATTAGAAATAAACGAACTCTAGAAGTAAATTGGATGTTAAAGGAAGAAATATAAGGGTGGTTTATTTGATCAAAGTTAAAATATGTTGTTACTACTGAGTATTGACTTTCTGCTAAGAGAAAATCTGGCATTTTATGGATTGGTTTACTGATAAGAGGTGGGTTATGGGATAAAGAAATAAATATTTGTAACTCTAGAGAAGGTTGGAGCATCCTAGGGTCATGTGATCACCATTTGCAAGCTTCCTAGCCAGTTTCCACTAAGCTAAGCTAAGGGGAAAGCCACTTTTGTTTAGCCACCACATAATTCACTTGAAAACTACAGTGATTTGCTTAACAATCATGGCAAAAAGGATTGTAAATCAGGCATGACTCACTTAGCAACCCACCTTTATTAGCAATAGAAATTTTAGATAGAATCTTGAGCCAGGAGGAGGATCGAACTGCCAAATTGCAGGCAGCCTGCAGTCGGCAGAAGTAGCCAGTAGCCCGCATTCTAACCACTGTGCCACCATGACTCTTAATCAAGGTTTCAGCTTTTTTTGATGTACATTGCATATCTAGACTTTTGCAGGAGCTACACTCCAAGAATACCCCATCTTTGACAATGAAAATGTAGGACTAGAGAAGACTGGACACACTGCAGACTTCTGGAGAGAGAACTGCACAATGAAAGACAGGAGATTTTTCACATACTCTGTGGAAATAGGACAACCACAATTTCCTTAGGGTAACATATTTGAAAATCTGTTTTTTGTTGAAAGAATTATAAGAGAAATTTCTGTTTCGATGAAATTGATTAAAAATGAGTAGGCAAAAGAATGCTAGAGAAATTCTCTTCCTGGGCACAATTTTGAACTGAAAATCTGAAAAGGATCACATGAGGTTACATTCATTCCTTCAATGGTGGACAAAGTCTTGGAAAGAAAGAAAAAGTTTGCTTTCTGAGAATTAGGAAATTTTCCACTGATCTTTTCCACTGATCTTCCAGCAAATAGAAAAGAATAGAATACTTTATTGGTCAAGTGTGATTGGACACGTAAGGAATTTGTCTTGGTGCAAATGCTCTCAGTGTATATAAAAGAAAAGATACATTCATCAAGAATCATAAGGTACAACCTTAATGATAATCACAGGGTACAATAAGCAATCAAATCATACTAGGAAACAGTCAATATAAATTTTACAATATAAATTTTACAGTTGGGATTGTAAATTAAGGTCTACCTTTGCCGAGTACTTAGAACGGCTGTGTTATATTTACTAAGGTTTCACTTTTTCAATGGCTGCAGAAAAGCATCTTTCTGAAGCAAAACCAAGTGTATACTTATATGATTGTATATCCTGAAGCCGAGCAGGAATCTCATGTCAAAATGAAATGCCTCATTGACCTGTCCTGACCACACAACAGATGGCCACACAACCACATCAAAACAGTTCATCACACTCAACATGAGGCAAAGGATGAGTTACGCAAGCTTAATGCTTTAGGGGGGTTCAGCATGTGTCCCCTTTGACCCCATTGATTTGTGCACCATTCTAAGAGATGACAATTATGACAGATTTATGATTCATACATCTACTCATTCCAAGTATCCAAACTGAACTGCCTGTACCTCATTTATCATGTGGTGCCGAAGATCCATCACTTACTTTTTGCATCTTCACTTAAAAGAACCCTAAAGAACAATTCTAAAAATGACCACTTTGAAAAGTCTTGAGAGGTCATTGATATTTAAAGAAGACTAGGTTGCCGTTATGCTTGTCTTTCATGCGCAAACTTATCAACTCTGCCACTAGAAAGTTCAGTGTCAAGCTTGTGCCAGCTTGGGCATTTAGGAAAGAAAGTCCCTAGACTCCATTTGTAGTGAAAGGTATACATTTACTAAAGCCAAATGGTTACAGAATAAGCAAAGCTGGATCTCAATATTCCCACTCAAACCCTGCCCTTTTTCCATTTCCTAAAGCCTTCCCCCTTGACCAATTCATGAGTGTCCAATGGTATTCAAATTTGCTGTTTTGGTAACAGCTTTAAGGATTGGCGCCTCTTTGGTGTAGTTTTATATTCCATTCTAGTGCTTATGTACTTAGACGCACTGTTCTCTTCTGAATTGGCACCTCTGGTTCCTGTCATCCTATCATTCCCTCCCCTACATTCCCATTTTCCCTGTCCCACATTTTATTGCAGGAGGTAAAACAGGCTGAAGCATTTATGATGGTAGACCTGAAATACAGATTTATCAGATTTTCATATCATTCTGGCAAATATTGCCTTTTCCCTTACAGGATTTTATTTTAGAGTATAACTTTCTTTGTGAATATTTTAGAAAACATGTCCCATAACTAGAAATTATAGCTGAAGCCAAATTAGCCAGTTTTCTATGAATTCTCTTTTTCAGCACAGGGTTAGCACTGCATGCAAAAAAAAAAAAAATGTTTACAATGACCATGTTCAGAAGTCCTCATAAAGATAGCCAAGTAGCAACCATTCAGTTACCACGTATCTACCAAAAGGAACTTACAACCACGATTTGAAGTTCTGAGACTGTCCCCTCTGTGTTATATAATTGCGTTTTGGGTGCTTAACATCTGAACTACATTTACAGCCATTTGCAGTGTCCCTTACTCACATGTCCACAATTCATGATTTTTTTTTCAACCATAAACCAGCATTTACTTCTGGTTTCCAGCAAAAATTAAAAAGCCCATTTTAGTCAATGGGTTCACTTAACAGCCATAGGTCAACTTGTAAAACATTCCTATACCTATTTTCAAGTTGCCATAAACAAGGGGGAGGGAAAATGTGAAGGAGCAGTATGGCAGTTTAAAACTAGAAGTACATTCCACCCTTATCTTAAAAAGATTGTAGCTAGGTTACCAGATCTTCTGCCCACAAAAATCTGTGAATGTGTGCCAGAATTGGCTTCATTTAGGTTAATGCCGGCATGTTGCTCCTAATAAATCTTTTGATTTTTTTTGAAGTATGGCTTGAGGCTCATGATTTAATTAGAGCAATCGGCGTAACCCTGACACCACAGTTATCTAACAACTGCCGCAAAAAATGTTGTAAAATCAGATCAGTCATGTGGTAAGATTTACAACCATCATGACATATAACAGAAGTTCCAAGATCCATTATGGAAGTAAGTCAAGGATTACCTTTATGTCTAACATTGTGACATTTAAAAAGAACAAGACAAATAGCCACCCTCTGTGTATTAAATAAAACATATTTGAAGAACCAAGGATAGACAGAAAATGAAATGGCAAATCCTGAGGAATGGGGAGCAAAGTTGAGACATCGGTGGGGGCGGGGGGGAGAGTTCTCCCTGCTGCAGAATTGTTCCAATGTGTCCCAAGGTGGTTTGTTTTCCGTAGTAGGGATGGAGTGTTTTGCCAATCCATTTGGCTTATGTACAGGAATTTACTTTCCGCATGGACAGTTGGTTTTATGGGATTGCTTTTTTCCAGTCTTAAGTTTGCACATAAATATGCAATTTGTTTTAAAAGTGAACATGCACATTAAAATATATGCTTTTTTACATGGGTTTTTTTTTCTTAAGGTTTATGATTTCTTTTAAGCTCCACTGTAAAATTCTCTTGATATGTACAAGTTTGCCTTTTGTGCTCTCTGCTGTAATACGTTTTGTAAACCACTTGTAAACAATTTGGTAGACAGTTTTGCAATGTGTACATACCTTTGGGCAAATATTCTTACTAGATAACTCAATTCTAGCATTTGGATATTCCCATTAAACAATTGACATGTTTCAGTTCTGGCTATGTATCCGGAACTGCAAATGGGAAAAGTGTGCATTCAAATTCATCCAGTACAAATTTCTTCCAGTCCATAAAATAATCTTTAAAAAAAAGTAAAGCCCCTTATGGCATGGATCCAACCTGAAGAGCATCTCACCCTGATGAGACTAACTTATCTCAATTCTTCCACTGGAAGAGGCCTAATGCAGATCCCATTAGCCAAGGAATTCTGTCTGAGGGATCAAGGAAAAGAGCCTTTTATGCTGTGGGCCTGGTCCTGTGGAACATTCTACCACTGGAAGTGAGAACTGTTCCCATTCTTCTGGCCTTCTGAAAGGGGATCAGATTGCAGATTATCAGCTAGAGGGGACCTTGTAGGTCATTTAGACCAATCCCCCACCCAAGCAGCAGGTCCTACAACATTTCTGACAAATAGCAGTCCAATCTCTTCTTGAAAACTTCCAGTGATGAAGCTCCCACAACTCCTGAAGGCAACTTCTGTTCCATTGGTTGATTGTTCTCACTGTCAGAAAATTTCTCCATATTTCCAGGTTGAATCTCTCCTTGTTCAGTTTCTATTATTCCTTTTCTGGCCTACAGGTGCTTTAGAAAATAGCTGGACCCCTTCCTCTCTATGGCAGCCCCTCAAATATTGGAAGACTGCTACCATATCTCTCCTGGTCCTTCTCTTCACTAGACTAGCCAGGCACAGTTCCTGTAACCGTTCTTCATGTTTTTGTCTCCAGTCCACTAATCATCCTGGTTGCTCTTCTCTGCTCTCTTTGTAGAGTCTTTTTTATAGTGTGGTCACCAAAATGTTATCAAAAAGGTATCAAAACCTTTGGTGCTTGGGGCCCCAAGGGGCTTCACCTTTGGAAGTGGTTAACAGTGTAACCTCGGAAGAATTTGAAAGCAGGGTGGATCTATGGAAAGCTACCAAAAACCATAGTGGATGGAACCAACAGAGAAGCTGGCACCTAGATCTGATGAAAGCTGGGAAGTATAGAAATCATTGAATACACTGCCACATGGGTACAACAAAATCCAGAGACACTCTGAACAAATGGGGCTATCTGGTTGCTCCTGCTACGTGTGATTGTGGTGACATGCAAACGGTGTATGTATACCTTCCTTCCCTTTGTGCTCCAATCAATGTATACTTGAGGAGAGAACACAATGCACAGAACACAATGATGTTACTTTCTGGGCAAGATCTGTTTAAGTTGTACCTATTTTAATCTTGTATTTTATATTCTATATTTATGTCATATAGTGTGCCTTATTTTAATTGTTTTAATTTTAATTGTGATGTTTCTGACACAAATAAACAAACAATAGTGTTGTCATTGTTTCTATATTTATCTTTTTTATTATTTGTAAGCTGCCCGGAGTTACCTTATCGATGAGAGGGGCAGTATATAAATAAATAGAAATCTATTGGGTTGGCCGTAGATCAGAACTTCTTTTCTCATTCTGGAGTTCTTCTCTCACCTTACTACAAAGTTGCATTGAGATGCAAGAGGAATTTCCAAGCAGCAGCATCTTTAAATCTTTCAGTGCTATAGTAAGTTATGAAAGTTCCCAAGCCTTTAAGGGACGGGTCCATTTCTTGTTTTCGCAGCTACAAAAGAACCATTTCAAAGTGCACTTATCAAGTTGCCATTTATCCTGCATTTTCTGTTGATGTAGTTAGCCAACCCCTCTCTCTTTAAATGGTAATTAGACGGCTCTGATAGTGATCTGCAGAAAATACTCTCTGGTAGTCTTCTGGGTGACTATCACTGGCAGTTTTATTACTAATTTGCAGTTGCTACTGGGCTTGTCTATAATTAAGTTACTAATGGACTGTCTTGGCTGAGCTACTTTGTTTTTTTTTCCCCTCTCCTTCCCTTGCCATTCTTCTTATGAAACCTCTTTTCATACGTTTGAAGATAAAGCTCTACCTGTGATCGCTCATCAACCTTTTAGGGTGCTTTTTAATTGTTTTCCAACTTCACACTCTTTGGTTCACAACCAAAAATGCTTCTGGGTAGAGATTTATATGATATTTACATACTGCTTTAATTAGAGTAATGATTACACCTGTTTTAAGATAATATGTATTACTCGCTGCCAACCAGAAACACAATAACTGGAGCCAGCCTGCATAGAGGTTGCCTTTGAAAAGATGTTTAATTTTTCAGTAACATTTTAAATAATGTTGCTTAAAGTATTAAAGAATTCTATTGTATTCTAAGTATTAATTATGGAAGTGCTCGGCTGGGACATTTTATAATACAAAAATAACTTGGCAGAATACCATGAAAGAGTTGCTTCATGAAAATAACTTTTATATCTCCAAACAGCTGTCCCAATATCAAAACCAGTTCATTAGGGTCAGTCAAAATTTGCTCAAGCAATTTGATTATTACTGAGAATTCTAAAAACTGAATTCCATCCAGTTGAAGCTCATCCAAGTTAGCTTGATTCTCAAAATGGCTCACAAATAGTTTGAATAAATAATAAATAACATTGACACACAAAGTAGTCCTTGACTTACATAATGGAGCCTATCCATTATGTTCGTAAGATGTGATCATAATAACATAGGTTACCCATGTCACTGACCCATTTTTTAATTTATTCTATTTATATGCCACCCATCTAGCTGTCCAAAAGATTTTAGAATATTTTTTTGCAGTGATCATGAAGCAAACCCATTGTTCGTATGGGCCAATTTTGCCCGTGCTGGTGTTCAGCCAAAGTTTTCAGCAAAAGTATAATCACATTTTGGGTTTAATGGGAAAAATACTTAGGAGAAAACAAATGGAACTTTGATGTTATATATGTTGATGGCAGTAAGACTACTTTACCCACAGAAATGGAAGGATGTTGCAATCACCAAATGGATGAATAGCTTCAAAAATTGATGGAATTAGCAGATATGGCTAAATTGACTGCTTTTTCAAAGAAAAAAAATATGAATACTTTTATTGTGGTAATATATCCATCATATTCTGCAAGTTCTTGTACAGCTTTGTAAGATCTGGGGGTATCACAAACGCTCCTCATGAGGGCAGTAGTGTCTTTATGATGAGAGTTTGATCCTGTTATGATCTGCTAAAGCTCAGAGACCAGGAATCTGTGTGGGAGTTCACAGTACCTATCCGAGCCATTCCCATGAGACCTTTGGTGCCCTGCTTTCTCACGGGAACTTTATCACCTTCGCTGAGGCCTAGCTAGATAATGTTGCTGAGCTAATGTTGAAGTCATTGTTTTGATTTTGTATTTGCATTTTCTTAATAAATACTGCTACCCGAGGGCTCTCGGGGCTGGCAGTTGCTCAGACATCTTCCCTGCGTCTCCCATCATTTTTCAATTGCCAGTCCATCACAAGTGGTGACCCCGACGTGATAGTTTGGAAGGCTATACGTTTTGGCGTGATAGCTTGAAAGCTATACGTTTCCCGCATCCTATACTCATCGTCGCGGACGTCGACTGGGCCCTCATCTTCTTCGCTGGACGGAGACAGATTCTTTTCGTGAGTATGGGGGAAAGTCTCTCGAAAGCTCAGACAAAGCACCTTAGGGAAATGAGAGAGATTGCTGGGAATAGTTTTAAGTTTGGAGTTCATAGTAGAGGACATGAAGTAGGAAAGAAAGAAATAGAGGACTTATTACAGTATGTTTGGAAACATATTCCGTGTTATCCAGAGGGAGGTAGTATTAAAGTAGAGCGCTGGAGAAAGATAGGGAAATTTTTGCACGAGGAGCCTCGTGCCCCTTCTTCAATTTTGTTAACCTGGAGGGTGGTTATGGATGCATTAGCTACGCATGAACAACCGCTCCTATCACCCCCCGAAGAAGGTTTGCCGCCTTACAATGCGGTACGTATATTGCCACCGACAGCACCTCCAGATAAATCCAGAGGGCTGTCAGGCACTGAAAATACTTTGTCAGAAGAGAAGAGTTTGCCTTTAAGAGTTCAAGTAGATGCAGTTACTGCAGCTATTCAAGAAGCAACAAATAGAGGGGAATTATCAGGAGATGATTTGGTAGATTGTGGAGTGGAGATTCAACTTAATCCAGTAGAAATTGGTGTGGACGTTGCTTTAAATCAACAGAGAGATAGAATGCCTGAGGAGGGGTTCGTTCTTCTCCCACAGTTAATTTTTCAAGCCGTACGGACTCTCCCTGATGGCGAAGGTGGTGAGAAGACCTTTACTAACATCAAACAAGGAAACAATGAACCCTATGAAAATTTCATTAGCAGATTGAAAGTGGCTATTGAAAGGCAAATTGACAATCAATTTGCCCGGAATGAATTGCTTTTGAAGTTAGCAGTAGAGCAGGCAAATGCAGATTGTAAAAAAATTCTAAATCCGCTTATTGCGAGTGGAGAGAGAGAGATAGCGGATTTGATAAACGCATGTAGAAAGGTGGGGAGTCAGACTTTTAACATGGAGACTTTAGCTCTGGCTCTCCAGGCAGGAAATAACAAAGGCACTTGTTTCAATTGCGGGAAGCCTGGACATTTTAAAGCGCAATGTCGGGCTCCTGGGGGGGGTCAAAGTCAGCAAAATGAGAGATCAATGGGACAGGGTGTGACCTAAATCAGTAATCAGTATATCAGATGCTCCTACAGTCTTTACTGATGGAGGGAAAGTTTTTGGTGCTTGTGTTTGGAAAGATAAATCTGGAATTTGGCATACAAAAGTGACATCAGAGCAGAAGTCTGCCCAACAGGCAGAACTTGCTGCTGTGGTTTTGGCTTTTCAAAATTTTCAAAATCAGGATTTTAATCTAATAGTGGATTCTTTGTATGTATATAATTTGTTACCCTTTGTAGCAGGTTCTTATTTGTCTCCTGGAATATCACCTAATATTCTACGTTTGCTTTTGTTGTTGCAAGAATGTTTGGAGCAGCGTATGAATGTGTGTTTTATTGCTCATATCCGTAGTCATAGTAATTTACCTGGAATTTTATCACAAGGCAATGCCAAAGCTGACAGTGCTGTAACTTCAGTTCTCACTGTTCAGCCATGGGACAGCCATAGTTATTTTCATCAAAATGCTAAAGCGTTGGCACATCAATTCAAGCTTACTGCTGCAGAAGCTGCTGCCATAATTCAACAATGTCCAACTTGTTCAAAGCAAGGCACAGCTATTCCTATGGGAGTCAACCCCAGGGGGTTGAAACCCTCAATGATTTGGCAAATGGATGTTACTCAGTATCCATCATTTGCACCTTGGAAGTATATACATGTGACTGTGGATACTTATTCAGGATTTCTAATGGCTACTCCTCAAAGAGGTGAAGCGGTTAAACATGTCATCAATCATTGCATTAAGACATTTTCAGTTGCTGGTACGCCTCAAACTTTAAAAACAGACAATGGTGCGGCTTATCGGAGCACAGTCTTTGATCAGTTTTGCAAACAGTGGTCCGTGGAACATAAATTTGGAATTCCATACAATTCCACAGGACAAGCTATTGTGGAGCGTTATAATGGCACGCTCAAGAACATGTTAGCTAAATTAAATAAAAAGGAGGGAAGCTCCTGGGGCTTCCGGCAATTCAAGATCATTTAAATCTTGCTTTGTATACTTTAAATTTTTTAAATTTGTCTGGTAACCCCCCTGCGAGCGCGGCCAGCAGGCATTTTTCTTCCCCTTCTACAGATGCAGTGAGGCCTCGAGTGTTGGTGCGATTCCTTCCGGATCCGGCATGGGTTCCCGCTGAGCTGATTACGTGGGGACGTGGTTATGCAGCAGTAGAACATCTTGGTCAAATTCGTTGGGTTCCTGGTCGATGTATCCGGCCTGATCATTCACAAGCGCCTTCGCAGGTGCCAGTGAGGGATGTTCCTGATTCTCAGGATGGCGTTCCTGTGGTTCCTGATTCCGTTCCTGAGGTTCCTGATTCTCAGGATGGCGTTTCCGTGGTTCCTGATTCTCTTGATGCCGGCAGTCCAGGCGTGGCGCTGTGAAAGCTGGGAAAAGATGACTGCTTATCCGAGGTTATCAACTTGTATGCAGCAGGTTCCTTTGGGGAATCGGACTAAATTAATCTGCAAACAGCGGCATCTTTTGATTTTTCCAGCATATTGGTCCTGGCATAAGGGTCAAGACATTCTTTACTCGGGACCTGATAAGGATATTATATCTTCAGCCTGTGCTACAACTCTGATCCTGTTTAATGTTTCTGTTTCAGACTATGGACAATATTGGTGTCAATTGGAGTTGCCTAAGTTACTTTACACAACTTCTTTTTCCATTCGTCTTATGCCTCCACGGACTCTAATGCGGAGGCGGAGAGCTGCTATTATCTCAGAAACTAGAGACCTTGGTGATAATTTATGGAAGGAAAATTCCTACATCAAGGACGTTTGGATTGCAGCAAAGAGTTTAAATGTAACTAATTGTTAGCTTTGTATGCATGTACCCACCTTTTGGAATAGCTATGAACTATAGAGATATTCATATTTTAAATAATTGTACTGTTGCTATGTTTTATGATACTGTTGAGAATATTAAGATGTTAAATGAAGAAGTGTCTGAAATTCGCCAAGTTACTTTATGCTTTAGATATAATGTTAGGAGTTTGTGCTTTAATTCATTTACATTGTTGTGTTTTTTATACATAATTATGAGCCTAACATTACAAGAACTGTTCATGATATGGAAGACCGCATAGCCGAACACGAAGCAGGAAAAGATGGCTTCAATAAGTCACTTTGGGCTTTGCTATGGGATTGGCTTCCTGACAGCTCATGGTTACATTTATTGTTTCAATTAGTTGTAATAATTGTTATTACACTTATTATGTTATGTTGCTGTATTCAATGTATTCCTAATCTATTTCAAATGTGTGCCTCAGCCTTAAGTGCACGAAACCAAGTTTGCGAGGGAACTGTGTATTTTGCCACTGAAACACCCCCTATCTTTGAATAAATAAAAAAGGAGGGAATGTGGTAATATATCCATCATATTCTGCAAGTTCTTGTACAGCTTTGTAAGATCTGGGGGTATCACAAACGCTCCTCATGAGGGCAGTAGTGTCTTTATGATGAGAGTTTGATCCTGTTATGATCTGCTAAAGCTCAGAGACCAGGAATCTGTGTGGGAGTTCACAGTACCTATCCGAGCCATTCCCATGAGACCTTTGGTGCCCTGCTTTCTCACGGGAACTTTATCACCTTCGCTGAGGCCTAGCTAGATAATGTTGCTGAGCTAATGTTGAAGTCATTGTTTTGATTTTGTATTTGCATTTTCTTAATAAATACTGCTACCCGAGGGCTCTCGGGGCTGGCAGTTGCTCAGACGTCTTCCCTGCGTCTCCCATCATTTTTCAATTGCCAGTCCATCACATTTATTTCTACTTGGAATCCATTTCTGGACTTTGTGCTTGAGGTGGGAAAAAATGAACCATTGACTTTTGGTTTTACCAGTTAGATAGATTTGTTGTGATAGAAATGGCTGGTTTATACTATTATGTAAAAGTAAAAGTTGAGCTTTGATGTTAATGCCTTATTCTACTGCACCAAAGGGAGTTGGTACAATGCCTTTTCTTTCTTTTTCCTCTTCTTTTCTGCACTCTTCCCTTCACTGTTTTTCCCATTATTTACTTTTGTATTTTCTGTGTATGCTACATTGTAAACTCATAAACAAATTTTGGGGGGGGGGGGAGGAAATGTAATCATGTGACTGCAACATGCTACAAACCGCTGTAAATGCAGGCTGGTTGTTGAGTGCTCAAAATGGGGTCTTGTGACCATGGGCGACCGGCAACCATTGGAACTTCAGAACTGGATTGTAAGTAACCCCAGGGAGGTCTGTCCTGATTTCAAATAGTCGCTAAGCAATTGGTTGTAAGCAGGGGTGAGCTGCTGGGGGTTTGCAGGGGTTCAGAAGAGCCCCTAGCTAAGATTCTGTGCAGTTTGGAGAACCCCCAAATCCCACACCTGGCTGGTCCTGCCTACCCTGACTCTCCCAGGAATCCCCACGCAGCCCATTTTGGATGCAGGTAAGTGCAGGGTATGCGTGGAGGCTCAGGGGAGGGCGAAAAATAGGCCTCCTGGAAGTTCAGGAAGTCTGAAAATGGGCTTGTTTCTGGCTTCCAGAATGCAGAGAGGCCATTTTCATCCTCCTGGAGGCTTGAGAAAATTCTCTGGAGCCCTGGAAGGGCAAAAATGCCCCCCCAGGAGGGATGGTGGCTGACTAGGCCATGCACACCATGGCCACACTCACCCAGCAACTGGGCAGAGAACCTGTTGCTAAAAATTTTGAGGCCCACCCCTGGTTGTAAGTTGAGAACTACCTATAAGTAGCCAAACTACAATGCTCTGTTTGTTGAGCAAAACAAAGGATGAGACACATCAGTTTATGTTGTATGAAAGTTTGCAGTTTGCATGGATCATTGGAATATTTATGTCTTATTGTGTGAAATTACTGATTACAGATTTCTCCTCTGCATGAATTAAAAAATCTGAAAAGCAAAATATGTCAATAGTTATGAAACAAACAACTATAGGTAAAATGTTAAAACACATGCAAAAATTTTAGATGACCCCATTATGGAAAATATAGGTGTTGTACTGTCCTAGTCATGTGTTTCTTCTTGAAGGGGGCAATATTTTTTTAAAAAAAATTGCTGAATTACTCTGAAACAGTGTAGTAAAATTGTACAAAGGGCAAAAAGACATCCTAGTGAAGAGTAGACTCTTCGGAAGACTCTTCTGAAGGACAAAACAAAAGGAATGTCATAAACTTATGTTGTGATTTATAGGCCATCCTTCTGGATGATGCTTGTAAAATTAGACTCTCAGAATCACAGATGAGCAAATTTCTGGGAAATCAGAAAAAAAAATGTACCCATTCCATTTCTGAGCTTGCCAAGGCTTAGTATTACTACATGCCAGGCTCAGTAGACAATGTTTGTAATTTGGAAACAATGGCTACCACCTGACAGCATCACTGATGAATTCAGGTGAATCTTTATATATCTGTTTTCATCCGCTTAAGGCAATCATTTACTCTTTTTCTTGGTTGTTTTTTTCCCCCTAGAAACATCCTTTATCGACTTGATGACAGGACACACCAATTTTCAGTACTCCTGGAGGCAGCGGAGCACTGGAAGTTACATCAGTCAAATGAGACTCTACAAGCTATCTTGTCAGAAGTGTTCAACAGTTTCAAATCAGCTCAGGTTTGTTTCAAAGCAGGACTTGAGGTCTTTGAGGTGACCTCAATGGGAAACCAATGATGAACTTGGCTTTTTGGCATCTGCACACACGCCACTAAGAACCTTGTTTACATTTTCCAGAAGAAGACTTGGGATCACACTTGAAATTATATAGGGTTGAAATCTTTCTTTGGTTTCTCAATTTTTTTAAAAAAAGGAATCCTTATTTCAAGATAGTCCCAAAGGTGTTTTTTTTTTAAGAGGCAAGTCCAGGTGCTTCTTGAAAAAGCACCTTTGGGACAACCATGACTTGGATGACCAAGAATCTCCATAGACATTTGTTTCAAGGTATTTTATTGTATCCCTAGATAATGCTAAAGCAGCCTTTTGCACTGTTGAGAGTTTATTGCGTATTTCTATTTTTGGAATATGTGCATATGGATAGCTGTATATGTGTTGATAGATCAAGAACTAAATGAGGAAGATTTGAAATTGGATAACTAGAAAATAATTCCACAGTTGATCAAAGCTTCAAGAAGAAATTAATGCGCTTTTATCTTTCCTTCCTACTGCATTTCTAATTGCACACAGAAAACACATTGAAATAATCCTTCCCATTTCCATTCATGTCCTATATGGAATACCTGAGCTTCCATCTGTTCCCTTATTTGCAATCATTGGTCACATGTGGCTGCTTTTTGTAAATACTATTTATATTTTTAAATATAAGGCCAATATGCAAGTGCATTGACTAGCATTTGCCTAACGTTGCCATTCCTCAGCAAAAACCATTTGTGAAACATTCATTCAAAAATATCTTATCTATATGTGGCACTGGCTATTTCTATTCAACAGGAGCCATTTGTGAACAGCAGCCATGAAATCTGATAATATGTGGTTGATCATGGATGTTTTAAGAATTCATAGAACACCTGATTCACCAACACCTGATGGTTGATTCACAAGTGAACTTTAATTGAACTGGACCTGCTGCAGAAGACTCATGACTGAATAGAATGAAAAATGAAATGTCAGTGGTGTTATCCTATAGTAGGAATGTCAAACTTGATATCATTGAGGCCGCATCAGGGTTGTGTTTGACCTTGGGGGGCTGGGGTGGGCATGGCCAACATGACATCACTCGTGTTGGGGGCACCTGTGGTGGCCCGAGCTCTCTGCCAGCAAAAACAGGCTTCCAAGTTCTGTTTTTGCTGGCAGAGTCACCGTGGGCCAGTCCTTTGTTGTTTCCAGGGTGGCCCCATGGGTGAGATCTAAGCAACCCCCGGGCCTTGAGTTTGACACCCTTGTCCTACAGGAAACAAAAGAAGTTAATCTTTCTTATTATTTATGCACAATGTTCATAATATCATATACAGGTCTGAAAGAAAATTAGAGACCAACCATTGTGAAAGAGGCAATAATCCCTAACTACACCCAGATAGAACTGTGCCTGGTTCTTAACTTTTCCTTCACTATATACTCCCTTTAAATACCTTTTGTGGCCATGGACCATGGTCAGGGACCATCAAGATTTAACTCAAGATTTAAAGCACTAGATTGTATCAAATATTCATGGACCTCTGGTGATAACGTTGCGGCCTCCCAGGGTTTTGCGGACCACAGGTTGAGAACCATGTCCCCATGAGATATCCTAGACAACTATAGATGAAAAATAAGTCGCATAGATCAGGAAACTGGAATAAAAAATGTGTCTTGACAGCTTTTTGCTGAAACTCTCCAAGAAAAAATTAAGGAATGGGTAAAAAGAATCAAGGTATTCAAATACTGAAAATATTGTAGCTCTTCCCATGCTGTTTCTGAAACCAGAGTCACATAGACATCAAGACATATGCTTTCCCATCAAAGCCATAGCCTTAACTATGCATATCCTGAAAGCAGAAGAAAACTCTCTTTATTGTGTGACAAGTAATATTGCATTCCAATGCCTTTATTAATTCAGAGTGAAGCATTAGGTTTATGCGGCTGCCTGGATTTGAAAGGAAAATATTCCGTTTTTTCTCCTTCAGATCCAGAGCAAATGAGATTAAGTTGCATTAAGTTTAATGAAAAATTGCATGAACCCATAGCATGGTCACATGTAGGCTATCCCCAGAAAGCATCCCTTAACTTGCCATGAACTACACCTGTGATTTATTTTGATGGGGAAACAAGTTTTCTAGAGACTTCTGTTCAATCATCCTGGAAAAGTAGCAAAAGAGATAAATGTGACAACGTGTGTGCAAGAGAGAAGGGGAAGGAAGGACCGGGGGTGGGGGTGGGGGCAGAAAATCACTCAGAAACGCCTCATTCTTTGTAATATAATTTAAAGGAAATTGTCTTCTGATTCATTTTTGGTGAGATAGGATCCTCCAGAATTCTGACTAGGAAGCTCAATTTAAATATAAATGAAATGAAGTTAACTTATTTTTTTGTCCTGCTCTTCCCCATGCTACATACGGTATACATCAAATGGTGCACTTAATTCAGAAAAGAATTGCGTAGCTTTCCCTTTGCTTTTGAGCACAATTCATAACCATGGGTATTGAAAAATTTCCATTGATTTCAATGATATTTTCAGCTAAGTAAGCATCCTCCAGCTTGCATGCTTTGAATGAAATCTCTTCTGAGGCTATTGGGGTGACATCAATATAGCAGGATTCAACTAAATCATATTAGGCAACGTCATTTGATTTCATGTTGGTATTGACTCAAATATAGATTCAAATTTCTCTTAAAATAATACTTCAGCAGTTCATCCAGATTCCTGAGGCATTCTTTATTGCTTTGTCATAGGTCATATGCCAGTATCTAGTAAAATGAACGCAGTAGTGAATAGTTCTAACAACGAGGAAACTTAATAGCTTATATATTTGTGTGTTTAAAGTGTATGAAAATGAAATTATAATAAATAAGCTAACATGATTTATAGTGCCTATTTCAGAGGGAATCATAAAAAAACATATACTACAATCAAATCAGACAAGTAATAAGTATACCAGAGAATTGTCATTTGGCCACTAAATTCATGATAGATTGTAAATTGTTTTGAATAATTTAAGGGAAAAACTTAAAATCTAATGTTTAGAGTCATAAACTGTTTAACCTGAAAATTTTTTATGGAAATAAGGAGAAACTTTCTGACAGTGAGAACAATCAACCACTGGAACAGCTTGCCTTCAGAAGTTTTGGGAGCTTCATCTCTTGAGACTTTCAAGACGAGATTGGACTGCCATTTGTCAGAAATGGTGTAGGGTCTCCTGCTCGGGCGGGGGTTGGACTAAATTGCCTTCCAACTCTGTTAATTTGTAATAAAAACAACTATAAGATCTTTTTTCCTCTCTCTTCATTCTAAAACATAAGAAAAAGGCATATCTGTCCACCTACCTATTTAATCACCCATCATAGGTGACTCTGTTTAAGCAAGGGACGAGCAAACCTTCACTGAAGCATAAATTGCTTTATTGATCCATGCAGGAAGCAAACACAGACCTCAAGAAAGGAGGCATTACAGTTCCCTTTTTATAAATGTTTGCAAATTAATTACAATTAATTTGGCTTTAATTCACTGATTGTGTTTCACCATTATGCATTAATAGGTGAGAGAATAAGTCAGGATAGGTATGTAATGGACTTTTATGCAAGATACTTTTTAAAAACAATAGGCCAAAGAAATTACATCTGAAATTGGTCTGTTCCTCTAGCCATGACCTACAAACCTCAAATTATATCTTAATCCTTTCTTGGCCTAGTTTGCATTCTTGCAGTTAGCACTTTGATTAACTTAACCAAATGTAAGATTCTGAGTATTTCCAGTGCCTAATTATTTATTGCTGAGCTATGTTTTACTGCACATAAAAAAAACAACAGGCACACTGTTTTATTAAATCACGTTGTTGCAATGACCAAAGCTGACTTTTTTTATAACTATAACCCTGGCCTTGACCAATACATTTTGTTTTGGTTTGGGGTTTTGTGGTTGTTTTTTTAATCAGTACTGATGTCCAAGTGGCTGGATTTGGTCTGTGGGATCAGTGCTGATCTTTCCGTTATGATTCAGGACAAAGCATAAGTAACATATTTCATATCTGCCTGTGAAAACAGGATTTATGGAGCTACTGGCTATCACTCATGGTCACCCCCAGGAAGGTGAAAATCTGCAAGATGGTTAATATGGTGATTTTGACCTAGCAATGGTAGACCAGTTGTCTCTGTATGCAGGTGGTTCATTGTTTGGGGTTGTGGAGTCATTGTTTGCATGGATAAAGTGGTATAGATCTTGAAGTCCAATGTGTCCATCTGTGAAATAGGATCTTCCCTACAATGATCCCATATTTGTAGAACTTTGCTTTTAAGAGGGATTTTCATTAAGTTTATGTACATATCCTTGTCACGGGGAATTTGTATGGAGTAGACATATGTAAGGTTGTACTATAAAAATATTTCTATTCTGGACAAAGCTTACACCTTAGATGTTGAACTTATTACTCTTCCTAATTGTCTTTTAATTTCTTCTGATTTCTTGATTTCCTGAGATGTTGATTATGCATTTAAATGAGTCTGAATGATATATTTTCCTCTAAAAAATCCAGTTCAACTTGACTTCTATTGATATGAGGGTTTGATGATTAGGTGACCTCAGGGGCCTTTAACTTTGGACTCTATGGATTAAGTCTCTAGCTGACTTAGATCTCAAAAAAAGCTGATTGGGCTCTTGCAAAGTAGTTGAATGGGAAACTATCAAAGAATCTAGAACTAGAATGGGAGCTTAGAGAGAGAAAAAGAGAGAAATCCTGGAAAAGCTATTTAGGTATTTTAAAAATGATTGGCTGCATCCATGTAATCAGAAGAGTTTGACTAAACAGAGATATTTTTTACTTATAAGTATCATACACAGGGCAAAGGAAAATATGAAAACTAGAAATAATAACAAGGAGAAGGATTAATGACTACTTACCTGCATAAATTTTGTAGAGGTTTTAGATGACTTAGTGTGCTTTAACATGCATAGTCCAAACTTGGCAGTGTGGCCATCATGCTTACCAGCAAATTTGTTGTGCAATTCTGTATATATTTACTGAGGGATGAGTATCTTCAATTTCAGCTTGAGTTACTTCTAAGGGCACACCTTCATTGGTGAGCCTAAGTAAAAACAACATTGGGGTGGAAGCAAGTAGCAGTGGCCATACTTTGGATAGTTGAGTGTAGTTGCCATTTACATTTCTTATACTCTCCAGGAAAGATTGTTAAATTTTGGTGCAATTGTATAGGATTACCCAAATACCCCAGGGGAGTGGGGGTGAGTGATACAAAGGGGCATCCAAAAATGCATGCCCCACATTCTCTTCTGCATGAGGAATGAGTTCAATATATTGCAATACAGTGCTACATGTTATGCATAGTGTGTGGCTCGGCACTACACAATATACAAAATATGCAAGGAAATGGGTGATGCAGTTTCAGCTTAAAAGCTTAGTGTATTCTCATCTAGGCCTCCCAGCCAACATCACAAAGGCTATGGCAGGTAGCAATAACACTTAGACTTATACTCAGCTTCACAATGCTTTACAGCCCTCTCTAAGCAGTTTACAAAGTCAGTTTATTGCCCTCAATAATACAGGTCCTCATTTTACCAACCTCAGAAGGATGGAAGGCTGAGTCAACTTCAAGCCAGTCAGAATTGAACTCCTGGCAGTCAGCAGACTCACTCTGCAATACTGTGCTCTAATCACTGTACCACCAAGGCTGCTTCACTAGGATTATTTTATATGATAATCCTAAAGTAGAGTGGAAGAGTGGAAGGTTCGCCACTTTAAATTGTATATTATCTTCAAATCTTACTGGGATGAGGCTATCTTGTAGGGTCTATAATGTGATCCTCTCCTGATTAGCAAAAATGAAAGATGATAGTATTTCCTATTTCTTTTTTTTTTTTTCTGACTTTAAAGTACACGCCATATAATGCAATGGAATTATTTCCTTTATTGTCTCTTTATTATATAGTTACTGTAGAGAATTCAAGACACTAAGTGGAAGGAGTAGAATGAAATTTTTGTAAAAGTATTCCAAAGGTGCAATAAATGTCCTATCAGAATCACCAATTGATTTAAAGTAGTTCGCTCTACTTCTTTGAAAACACAAAAGGTTTTACAAAGCTAGGTCTCTGAAAGGGATAGAAAGGAGTAGCTTTTGACATGTTTTTTGTGTTAAACTTTGCTGCTTCAGTATTATGTAAAGAAGTAGATTGGATGTCACAACTTCCATGGATATAGAAACTATTGTTAGAGCCTTAGAGTTTACTTCTCTATTCAAAACCTTCAAGTCAAGTACAAATCAGGATTTAAGGGAAACTGCTTAAACTACATTAGGAGCTGGTTGGCATAGTCCTTCCACTTTCTGTCTCCTTTCCCCCAAAAAAAGGATTTGTATGAGGAGAAAATGTTGCAAATCAAAACCCAGAGAAAGGGAATGAATCTTTTCCCCTCCTTTTATTTCTTGGCTAAAATGTTTCTCACATGTTCTTTCCCCTCAAAGACAGCTTTTTGCAGTAAACAGCCATTTTAGGGACAATGGGAGTTACCAGGAGGGTGTTTAGGAGGTAGCAGGAAAACAGCGTGGCAAAGAAAATTATCCTTTGTCATATCCAAAAGGTCTCTGTGTCATTTCTACAAACTTAGTTGAAGTGTACTTTTAAATATGAGCACTTGCAATCGCTTGTAGCTTGGCCTTAACTGTGCCACAAAGAATTGGCATATCCTACAGAAGCAAGATGTGTGCTATATGTTTACAGCCTTCCGAGACTAAAAAATGAGTATCAATGTTTGAATTTACCTTGGCATTGCTCTCCAAGATATCTTGTTGAAAAGTGAGAAAATGATGATGACCTTGTACAGTCCATAGCACTGCGAGTTGACAGTGTGCACAATCAGATAACCCCATTTTCCCTCTCTTGGGCTTGGGACAAATATTATAGGTTGTTTCTGCAGGTCATCAACTCTTAGTTGGTTTCATCTCATTTGACTGCTCCTTTTTTCATTGGGAGGGGGATTAAGCAAGTTTTGCCACTTTTGTATATGTTACTGGCAATATGTGGAAAGCTGGCATTGTATAGAATGCCCAGGAAATCTATAGAATGTGTGATGTTTTTAGGTAAAGTATGATATGTCTAGGTTATTTTAATATTCACTTGCCCTAGGCATTGTATTAACAGATTAACAGAGTTGGAAGGATTCTTGTAAATCATTCCAACCCACCCACCCAAACAGGAGACCCTACATCATTTCTGACAGATGGCAGTCCAGTCTCTTCTTGAAAGACATTATAAAATGAAATACCTAGACATTGTGCATAATGACAAGAACTATTTAGGCAAAGTATGAAAACAAAGTCATGAAAAGGTCTGGAGCAGGGGGTCATCAAACTTGACAGCTTTAAGATTTGTGGACCTCAACTCCTAGAATTCCTCCTCCAGTCATATTAGCTCAGGAATTTTGGAAGTTGAAGTCCACAAGTCTTAAACTTTCCAAATCTGAAGACCCTTGGACTAGGATGACCCTCCCTTTGTTAGGGTCAGATCCTTTTTCTTTATTGAAAATACATTAATAAAAATGAAAGAATAAATGCAAGGAAGCTGACATACAGGACTTACTGGAAAAAAAAAACCAAGAGAAAAAGACCAGTATTGACTTACTTATTACAACAAGGAAGGCTAGAACAGCATTTCAGCAGGAGTATTTTATACTTTATCAGTTTGCCTTTTGGCTTTCCATAGAATATCTAGGAAATGTGTGAAATATTAAGCGTTTTGACTTAATGGAATGTTTTGACATTCCATTTTTGGCACTCTATAGATTTCCTAGGCATTCTGTAAAATGCCTAATTTCACACATTGATGGTAACATATATATTTTATGACTTGCATACATGTAGGAACAGTAAAATTGGCACTGTGACATTGCAACTGCTTTCATAATTTTGATGGAAGTTTTATATGCCTTTGTCCATGTTGCAAACTGAGGCTTTGAGTAGTCTGACATCTCTTGTTCCCTGCCTTTGTGTTTTCAGAGCATTACTGGAGTACTTTTATTTATTTAATAAAACAGAAAACAAACCAAAAAAAACTAGTGGGAAGAAAGGAAGGAAGGAAGGAAGGAAGGAAGGAAGGAAGGAAGGAAGGAAGGAAGGAAGGAAGGAAGGAAGGAAGGAAGGAAGGAAACGAAACACACACACACATATATAGCGCCATGGTGGCCTAGTGGTGAAGACTCTTCCCTCCCACTCGGAAGGTTGAGAGTTCAATCCTAGGTAGCAGCAGATGTTTCTCTCCTAGGTGCAAATAAAAATATTTGCTGTGAACTCCACATAGTGTCAGGAAGGGCATCCAGCCAGTAAATGCTCAGTTCCATCCAGTCACCATGACTGGATGATGATATTTATTACCATAGTTTCAAGAAATGATTACTATACTCCATATTTCATTGTAATTGTATATACACATCAGATTACTAGCATTCCTAATCCTCACCATGACATGACAATTCCAAGTGCCTGGCTACTAGGAGACCATCTTCTGCTGCCATTTTAAGGTTAGGGCAAAGCATCAGAAAGATGGATGGTAGCTGATTATATGCCTCTGCAACCTTTCTGAAGTCAAGCAAAAGAAGTTGATTGCCTTCATGGACTTGATTAGAAGGGCAATAAGAAAATGATGCTTTTTTGCTTGTCCCTCTCTTTCCTTCACATTGAAAACAAATAAAATTTAAAATGGTTGTTTTTCCATATATACCTCTTGAAAGTAAATGCATAATAATTTCATTACATGTGCTATATAATTGGTATCCTGCAGTGGGCTGTAGGAATAATTCATGCTGTTCTCTGAGAAAGTCTCAAGATTTGTCTTGTGCAAGGAGAGAAAGATATACAGCTTGAAACATTTATGCACAATAACACTATTTTTTTCAGTAAAATGGGTGTGGCCAAGAAACTATGAGCACATCACTTTCGTCCTTATTCCTTATCATTGTTTTCCTAGTTTGTCTATTTAGATACCTAGCTGCAAAAGAAATCTACTTAATGGACTTCGATGCATTCTCATATATCCTCTAACCATAATGTGATTTCTATAAAGGGGCTAACAGCACAGAAATTCCACAAAACCCAGAAGCTTTTCCACTTTGATTCCATCTCCCCCCGCACAAAAAAAATGCCTATTTTTCCCCACTTGGATAAATAGGGCTATGACAATCAGTTTAACTTCCCAATAGAGTGGCACCACATTATGTGAAGAGCTTCAACCTAGGTTGCACTAAATGAAACATAATATTGTATAGAATTGAGATAGAAGGACATTTATGAAAATTAGGGACCAAGCATCTTTTCCATGTTTTTGTCAACTGGGCATTTTTTCATGATACTCCATCATTTCTGCATGCATGCACACACAGAGAGACACGTAGGCACACATCCACAAACCCAATTCTAGTGCCAACATCCTAAGGCCACAGAGCATACTTTGTTCTCTTTTGACTGTCCTGGAAGAAATTCTCTCCTTTTTCCAATGTCTTCGAAACTTTGTCCACACAAATAACCTAATATCAACATCTTGTTTCTTTATGGTTTCTAGCCATCAGAGATTAATATCTGAGTTCACTGCTGGTATATGTGAGAATGAGATGTTAGAGATAACAAACAAAATTCATTTGAACTCTACAGGAAATATTTGAATTTTGTGAAGAGATTTACCTTTTATCCTGTATGCTAACACCGTTTTTCTCCCTTTATCTGACATTTTAAATGTGCTCCTAGGTTTGTTCACAATATTTATCCCATTTAAATATACTGGTACCAATACATGAAGATCTTAATACAGGTAATCCTCTGTTTTACAATGGCAAATAGGACTGGAATTGCTGTTATTGAACAATGTGGTGACATCTCTTGGTGATGGCAGTTCCAACAGTCTCGGTTGCAGTCATTAGATGTGGACCTCATTTGAACAGGACTTCCAATTTCCTGCTGACTTCCCCATTGACTTTGCTTTTGGGAAACCAGCAAGAAACATTGGAAATTGCAATTACATGACTATGGTTTGCATCAATATTGTAATTGCATGACTGCAAGGAAGCTGTGACAGCTGGAACTCCAAGTGCTGGTCATAACCATAACCTTGCTGTTGTAAGTTTTAAAAAGTCACAGAACAAGGGATTGTTACTATAAATGAGAACCACTTATATTTTACCTGCAATCAGATGGTAGATGCTGGGTTGAATAATGTGACTATAAATCATTCACAAGATATGGAAGTCTACAGGAAGAAGTTGAGTAGTAATACTTGCTTATGATTCATTTGCATTATATATATTTCTATAGAGAATTATTACAATAAAATACTGACATGTGTTATGTCTTATAGTATGCCCTCCAGTGAATAAACAAGCCATTTTAAAGTTTAAAATGCCGTTTTGTTATAGAAATAATAGACTCAATACAGTGAATCTAATGAACTAAGATATTTTGCAATGTGCAATGGAAGTCTGATTTTTATAACTACTTAGTGTCTTTTAGAATCTGGAGATCAGAATAAAAAAATATGTTCTTGGTAAAATAATACTTTCTGTATTTTTATAAAACAGAATATAGCACTGATCTATTGAAGAAGTTTATACATTCAATGTTTTGATTAACAAGCCTATATCTTCTATTTTATATTTCAATGATGCTTATTACACACCCACAGGCTAATATTAAGAACTGGAAAGTTACAAAATGAAATGACAGCAATTTTGATTGTAATTAATAGTTCTGTCCTGAATTATACTTTTCTTCCTCCAAGAAAATAAACTGACACGATGATTTTAATATAATGTATGCTGCGTTGATTTATATGCTGAAAAAATGTATTATTTTAACAAACTGCTTATCAATAAATTGTATTTTAAATTTCTGAAGATGTTGGCTCCTTTTAATTATGAACTCACCAACAAAGCTGAAACCAATCAGAGCATAGAACAACTCAAAAAAGTAGTGCAAGATTAGAAGATGTGGAGAGACCTGGCTCATCTAATCAACAAGAGTTGGACACAACTGAATGGATATCATCATCATCATCATCATCATCATCAATGATCCATCATCCTTATTAATTCTGTGCTAATTTTCAGTTTCCAGGCACCCATTCCAGTGCTGATGATGTAACCTAGTTTGGGTAATGAAACATTGACAGGGATGTCAAACTAGATTTCATTAAGGGCCACATCAAGGCTGTGTTTGACCTCAGGGGGCTGGGGTGGGCATGTCCAGGATGGGTGTGGCCAACTTGATGTCACTCATGTCAGAGGCACCTGTGGTGGCCCGAGCTCTCTGCCAGTGAAAATGGGCTCCTGAGCTCCATTTTTGGCTGTGACGGCCTCCTGCATCCCTCTGCCAGCAAAAACAAAGCTCGGAAGGGCCACAGCCCTCCTGAGCTCCATTTTTCTTGGCAGAGGCATCGTAGGCTGGTCCTTCACTGTTTCTAGGATGGCCCCGTGGGCCAAATCTAAGTGCCCCACAACCCGATCCAGCCCCTGGGCCTTGAGTTTGATATCCCTGATCTATAAGAAAACATGTAAACTCAGAAAGCACCAAGGACCCCTCATTTCAACCCTGAGCTACAAATATTTTCCTTTATTGAGATGGTAAAGCTCATTCCCTCTTTCTTGAGTTAGCTTTTAGATACAGGCTTGGCAAAATGTCTCTCAGATGACATGATGCAACTGGATAGGATCCTTATGAAGCCACACTGAATGGTTGAGTGTCCTCTGTCAGCATGAAAGTAGTTTCCTCCACGCACCCATGACAAGTTATACTGATCGCTTCTTCTATCTTACATTTCAATTGAGTTTTTGCCCTGCACTTAAAGACTCTGGAGACAAACCATATGTTCCTTGTTGACAGAACTGGCATATCTGCCCCGAAACCTGCCTGCTGTCAATTTACCTCTCAAGTAATATACAAGGGGAGAAAAAAAAATTCTACTGCATTTTTCGCTAATGAAATTAAAGCCCAATTGACTCAATTCAACCTTGCCAGAATATAAGTGGTAGTCAGTGAAAAGGAATTAAAAGCACACAAGTACACATTTCAGGACTGGAATAACTTAGGCTCTTCAGATCCTCCAAATTGATGAGAAGGATTCACATATCACATCAGATATAATGCTCAGATTGGGATTTACATATTATGTAAACTCAGTCTTCTTGGTTTATTCAACCATTCACGCATCAGGCACTGGACCCAGCTGTTCCTCCTCTTCCTCATCAAACACCTGTAGACCTGGAGGCTGTTGACTCTCCATCTGAGGGCTGATGGACAGCCCAGGCTCCACCTCTGTCTTTCTCTCTGACAGTTCCATTCCCTCTTCCCCCTCGGAGCTCTCAGATCTCCTTGATGCTGGCCCTGACTCCCATACCATTGCCTCATCTGATTCGGTTGCTGGAGGGCCTGATGACTGACAGGCCACAACAGGGGTGTTTTTTGACCTTGTGGATCTGGGGTGGGCATGCCCTGCATGGGCCTTATCTGGCCTGTGGGGGCACCAGTTTGACATGCCTGTCCTAGATTAAAAATCTAGGGTCTAACTGGAAATCAAAACTTGGTTTTCAAGTGCAGGTAGTCCTCTGCTTACAACCACAATGGAGCCCAACATTTCCATTGTTGAGCAAGACAGTTGTTAAGAAAGCATTGCTCCATTTTACCTTTTGAAGTTTGAAATTGTAACTTCAAACAGTCACCAAACCCATTGGTTGTAAGTCAAGGACTACCTGTATACAAAAGTGGTGCCAATGGGGGTTTATTTATTCAGCTGCCTCATTCTCCAGTGTGTTGCAATGAGTTGACTTGGTTTTTTATTCTATTTGGGGATTGGGCTCTATTTGCTTTATCAAAAAAGAAACCAGGAAGGCAATTATAACTTCTATCTAGAAGAGGAGTGATTTTTAAAATTGTCTGGATATTATAAGACAAATGAGCATTTCAGAGGTTCCAGTTAATTACATTAATTAAAAGGGGTTATCTAGTCCTAGATTATTTTTGCCAGTGGAATAGTTTAAACAATGAAGCAGGGGGGAAATTAGGGAGGGAGGGAGGGAGGGAAAGTGAGAGAGAGAGGGGGGGAGGATATATCCATCTATCTGTATATCTGTATATCTATCTATATGTGTACATAGATAGATGAGATAGATAGATAGATAGATAGATAGATAGATAGATAGATAGATAGATAGACAGACAGACAGACAGACAGTCAAATATGACTATTTCTAAAAAAGCTTGTGTTCCTGGTGAAGTTTCATCAATCTTGCATTGGCCATGGAGGTTTAAATGCAACTCAGATGGGGAGATTTATACCATACAGATAGTCCAGTGATGATATGCTACCAGTTCAGACTGGTTCAGCCAAACTGGTAGTAAAAAAAAAAAGCCTCCAATGATCAGCTGAGAGGAGGAAAAAAGAACAGTCAGCTGAGAGGATAAAGAAGAGAAAAGGGCATGATTGGCCCTCCCACCTGCTCCTACACTTTTCTCTTCTTTATCCTCTCAGCTGATTGGCGTTGCAGGCCTCAGTGGGGAAAGCATGTGAGGTTCGCGTGGTAGTGGAACAGGTAGGATCTGACTGCTAAGATAACCCTTGACTTACAACCATTCACTTAGTGATCATTCAAAGATACAACGGCACTGAAAGGAGTGACTTATGACTATTTTTCATACAGCCATTGAATCATCCGCATGGTCATGTGATTAAAATGTGGACGCTTGGCAACTGGCATGTACTTATGACGGTTGCAGTGTCCCAGGGTCATAGGAATACCTTTTGTGACCTTTTGACAAGGAAGAAGCCAGATTCACTCAATAATCATGTTGCTAATTTAACAACTGCAGTGATTCCCTTAACAATGGTGGCAAGAAAGGTTGTAACACAGGACAAAGCTCATTTAACAACTGTCTTGCTTAGCCAGGACAAAAATTATGATTCTAAGTCAAAGACAACTGGTAATTCAAAACTGTATGACTGTATTTTAAGCATGCCCATTTGACTTGTGTTAAATTTAAGGCTACAGTAACTCTACCTGAGGCCTGAACCGCATTGAATAACTCCTTCCATTCTTTGCTTGGGAGTAAACTGTATTGATTTCTATATAAACACAGACAGGACTGCTGTATGTGTGTCCTCTCTGACAAATGCAAGACAAATTTATACAATGAATACCACTGCACAACAATATGATCTAGCAACCTTCATTTTTTATCAGTAAAAGAAAATAAATCAGTAAAAGAAAATAAATCCGACTTCAAGAAGAGGAACGATATAAATTCTACTATTGTAAAACAAGGTCACTTTTCAAGCAGTAGAATACAGAATGGAATTTGCTCTTGACGACAAGAATGTACCTGAATACCAGTAGCTAGGAAACATAATTCTGAGTACAGGTCCTGCAGAATGCACTTCTGAATAGCTTGTATACCTCCTTGTGAATAATATCAGTTGCTATGGAATAAAGACTTGGAGAATGCTATTATACTTAGGCTATGATTTCACTCAAGGCTTAAAAGTTCTTTGATCTGATTGGCATGGATTAGGGGCTGCCTACTTAGTACCAGGTACTTAAGCACATAGGTACAGTAGAGGCACTAAGAGAGAATAGCAGGCATTTGCATCCATCAGACAGAAGATGGAAAAAGTGGCCAATCAGAATATAAATTGTGCGAGTGAGACATGGCGAAGTGCAAAAGGGCAGAGTTTATATTGTGGATAACATTTCCTAGATAACATTTTTATTTTATTTTATTTTTTATTTTAGGAAATTTATATTGCTGCCTATTTGCAAATAGTTACTCAAGGTGGCTTACAAGCATATAAAAACCTCAATTAAAAAACAATAAAATTAGTAAAAGAGAGAATCATATAATAAAATAATAGAATAAAATAACCCCCATCTCGGTGACAACACATCACATGAGCCATTTGATGGGCTCCATCCCACTCTGCGTTCCGCAGGCCTGCTGGCAGAATCAGGTCTTCAGTGCCTTCTGGAAGAGTGTCAGAGTAGGGGCCATTCTAATCTCTTGGGGAATGATGTTCGAGAGAGAGGGAGCCACCATGGAGAAGGCCCTTCTTCTGGGTTCCATTAAGTGTATCTTCCTAGGGCAGTAATGGCTAAACTTTTCAGTACCTAGTGCCCAAAATGCAATGCGTGCAGGTCCCCCATGCATGTTCCCTGCTTCCTGTGCATGCGCCTCACTCCCTGTGCATGCACGCATGTCCCCCAGACATGTGTACATGACTCCCGTGCATGCATAAGCGTCTCCTGCACATGCACTTTAGCTAATTAAAGGCACCTATTTGCCCAAATTTTTCTATGTTTGCTCCATCTTCTCAACCAGATACAACTCTCTTGGCCTTTGTTATATTGATTTTTTTTAATTGACTCTCCTTGTTGCACCTTACATTCATTGTAAATAATTTAGTTTTTCTTGTGTTGACCCAATAACACAACTTTGTCCATGTGTAAAAGTGCACGGACATCCATGTTCCATTAAAGAAATCCATAATATCACCTAAACATCTGTATGCGTTAGGGACCACTGAGGCTCAAGTGGTTAAGATGCTGAGTTGGAGGACCATCAAAATCAATAGCTCGAGACCTGAGAGTGTGAGCCACATGACAGAGTGAGTGAGTTCCCATCAATTATCCCAGCTCTTGCCCACCGAGCAGGTCGAAAGCATGAAAATACAAGTAGATAAATGGGTACCACCTTGGTGGGAAAATCAGGGACAAGAAAGTAACCTTCTGAAGATTGAATTCTTAGCAATCGGGCACCTCCTGGGTAATGGTGATGTCACTGGCTAATCCTTTCAATCCAGAAGTGCCTCAGTGCTTTTGAGACATGTAAAAAAAAAATGTATGCATTTACTATATGTGTAAATAAATTAAACACATTTATGTGTTGAACCATTTGTTGAGCTGTTTGTTTATTATTTATTTTACAGTTTTGTAGTTTGCTGCAATATGCAAGATCCAAGAAGTATTCAACAATGTAAGAGAAATAAAAAAAAAACATGAAAGTATTTTCAGGCGTGTTTACTTGTAGAGTACAATACATTGCTCCTGTTATATTCAGCAACCAACCTTAAGTTTTTTATTCATGCCAAACAATCCATAATTCAAGCCTATTCATTTTATCATACACTTTATATTTTTCACTGGCTAACTAAAGAATGTGCATCTTCCATACACATCCAATCTAGCATGAAGCTACACTACACTTTTCACATTTTCCTCATTGTCACCTCTCCTTTATTTTGGGTTCATTCCTCTTTGCTTTCCCTTTCTGTAGGAGAACAATGGCATTCTTACAATATCAAGTACAGATGACATCTTCACAGAGAAATTACACAAGTCACGCAAACGTTTCATAAGCAAACCATGCTTATATTTCTAAAATTTCTTCAGTTAGCCAATCTATACATGTTTTCAACATTCTCATTTCCTTTTTCTTTTGACACTAATATTTAGCATTTGTTTCAGTTCCACCTTTCATTATCTTTCCTTCCTTGAACATTCCCTTCTTAAAATAATTTCATCATTTAAAAAAAAATTCCATTCACGCTGCTGAAGGTTCTTTATTTAATCCTCTTCGTCTATTTTTATTTCTGTCCAAATCACTCTGCAACAGTTGTTCTCACTCATTTTTTAGTTCTCAAATGGCCAATTGCTTTTTCTTATTCTCGCATCTCATCTCCATTCATCTATTCATGTCACCTAGCAGGATCATTTCCCCACTAATCTTGGATCAAATTCATTCAGAACATTGCATATTCTTTTACTCATCTCTGGGTCTTTCACTACAGCATACCCATGATCTTCTACTCTCCCATATGCTTTTTAACCTTTTCATTCAAAATTGAAATCTTTATCTTTCATTTTCTTACTTTTATCCATCAACTCCACTTACAAGATCAATACTCATTCATCTATATTACAATATTTACTTTTCTCTTAATTTCATATATATATATACATTTCACTTGTTTATGCATGCTCTTTACAATTTATGATGTCTCTCATAACTACAAGTCACAATCTTCCCTATGTTACAGTGATAACCAAGTGGATCTTAAATATTGTTCTCTATTGCTTACCATCACTTTGGTCAATTGATTTTTTTCCCCCTATCATATCATTTTCCTAAGAGAAGATATAGAATGCATTATTGGCCTGAGTTGCATCCTTTCTACAAGATGCTAATTTGCCTGCATGACTCAAAGTTTCACTTCTCATCCAAGAAGTGTCAGCGAAATGTCTTGTTGTTCTTCCTCTGGGAGAAAAAACAGTTCAGATGCCTTTTGAAAAAACACCTTTGAGACAACTATGACCTGGATAACTGAGAATCTCCACAGCATTTGTCCTCATGGCATTACCTTCCTCTCACTCATTCCTATCCCATGACTGACATATTATTATGTTTTTCTTAGCCATTCACATTTTAAAGCAATATTGTCCCTTAAACAATTAATAGCCCAAACTGATTTCCTTTAGCTGCAGCCTTCATTCACATAATTGATAATTCATGTGGGGACAGAATCAGATAACTTGTAGTAGTAGGATCTGCCATTTATTAGCAGTTTTAGTCTATTGCAGACTTATACTTTTCCAACTAGATGGACAGTGGTAGACTCTAACATACAATACTCAATCCCTAATTTTGAAAGGTGTCCTGCTTCTGGTTTCAGTTACACACTCACATACACAGTTGCTATGAAAATTAGCAGTTTACTGAAGGTCAAGGAGATAATAGCAGACAAGGAATGCAAATCAAAATATAGGCTCTGAAAGAAGATTGCCTGAAGATTATACTTCTAATTGGAGCAAATGAAAGAATAATCCAAATCCAGGTCAGGTTGTCAGCCAAGACAAAGATCCATATTTCAAGAGCAGAATCTAAACAACTTCACACAACATCCAAAGATCATTCCACTGATTCCAATGATCACCTCTTCCATCATGCAGAACCATCAGCCTGGTATGAGTGTGAGTATTATTCAGTGGGGCAGAAGTCTTGCCACATATGCAACTAAAAAATACTTCTTTGGTCTTTTTAGTTGCCACAATCTCCCCTCTGAGTGTAACTTGTATATCATACCCTTTTAATCATAATGCCCTTTCAGAAGGGTATTAAACTCATGCTGAAAAAAATATAATTTAACAGATGACAGGTTGTTAGGAGTTACGGTATTTATATTCTGGTATTTTTAAAGTCAATCTCATGTCCTGTGGCTTTGAGGTGTTGGACCAGGGAAGAGGTCGGTTCTTCTTTTTTGATTGAGTTCTTGTGTTCTTCAATGTGTGCACTTATTCTTCTGTCAGTTTGTCCGAAGTATGTGGTGGGACAGGCGGTGCATGGGATTTCATATACTCCTTGGTTTTCTAACTCGATTCTGTCTTTAGGGTTTCTTAGGATGGTGGATATTTTTCTGTTTGTGCAGAATGCTGTCTTAATGTTGTGTTTTTGGAGGATCTTGCTGATTTTGTCTGTAGTGCCTTTTATATATGGGAGGAGGGCTTTGCCGTTCTCGTGTTCTCTGTCTTGGATTTTAGATTCCAAAGAAAGAAGATTACCCACCTAATCCAAAAAGAAACCCCAACCAAAATCCAAGACAGAGAACAAGACAACGGCAAAGCCCTCCTCCCATATGTAAAAGGCACTACAGACAAAATCAGCGAGATCCTCCAAAAACACAACATGAAGACAGCATTCTGCACAAACAGAAAAAGCTTGATACTAGGTAGTGGCAGATATTTCTGTTTCTGAGCACAATGAGTAATTATCTGCTGTGAACTCTGTGTAGGTATCAGAAAAGCAATGCGCCCAGTAAATAATTGAGTTACGAGTCAGTCACTGTGATTGCACTTTGATACCAGGGATTAAAATAAGGGGAAAATATCTGCTGAGAGTCACCATATCAGTGACGGGATAGGATTCAAATTTAATAAATAAATAAAAATAAAATAAAATGTCCCTTGGTACCTCAGGTTATGCCTGCATGAAGTTCAGTTTATCCAGATTGCTATGGGAATAAAATTTGAATATCTCCTTGAATCTAAAATAAATATTAGAATTCTGTAGTGGAGATGTGAATTAAGGACAGCAATGGAGTTGCTCTCACTATGCTATCCGTCATGGTGTGCTCAATGCTGCTTCTCTTTTATTTCACATTAGCCAAGTGAGTAATTATCTTCTCTTTGACCAAGCAAAGATATTATGCCACATACAAATGAGAAATTATTACAATGTGCTATTACAATGTGCATTTCAGGGAAAGAAACTGCTGAAATAAAATAGTCAATTTTGTTCTTAAGTTAGAGTGAGAAGTATATCAATCTATAAAGTTAAGTTTCTTTCAAGCTGAGATAAAGTCTTGATGATTTTATGGATGCATTTTAGTGGGAACAAATATGGTCTAATGGTTAAAGCAGGCTAGAAAAAGGGAGATTGTTGGGTTCAAGTCCAACCTTAGCCATGAAACCAAGTTGGGTGGCTTTTAAGCCAGTCAATCTTTCTCAGCCCAGCTCACCTCATAGGGTTGTTGTTGTGGGGAAGATAGGAGGTAGAAGCAGTATGCGATATATTCAACACCTTGAGTTGCATATAAAAATAATAAAGGTGGGATATAAATTAATTAAATAAATAAAAGAAGTTGTTTTTCATAATAACAATGATAAAAATGGTTTTCCATTGCCTTCTTCTGACTCTTCTTCAAATTCTCAGTCAAGATTACAATCCTGAGATTTCTGAGTACTCTCCCATTTAAGTACCAATCAGGGCAAAGCTCCCTAGGTCTTTGAGGCCATTCAAGATACTGCTATCTAGATTCAAATGGCAACTATGCAGTTCAGACCAGGATAATATTTTTGCATACTGTTTTTTTCTCCCCAAAACCAACCAGATAGATAAGGACAGCTGTCTTCACTCTGGTGCCTAATGTGTTAGACTCTTAATCCCTAGACTTCTTGAGTAAGATTGTCTAGTTGATTCTACATCTTTAGAACAACTCTTTCTACCCAGGCTAGTTCATAAACCCAGACACTTGCAACAATCTATATTATCAATATGTGTAATGAAATGTGTGGATGGCTTTGGGAAATGAGGGGAAGAGATGCTGCCTAGGAAACAATCAAACAAGAAAGGCAAGTTTCCTCTGTGACTTAAGGGTCAGAAATTTAGGAAGGACCGATCCTAATGAATCAGGCATTTAACAACATCAATGGGAAGTTCTATACTTTCAGACTTGCAAGATTCTGATACTATAGCCTTGCAATAAAGTAGCTAATTGTGTTTCCTATTTGGCTTACCCAGGAGGGCTGATGATATGATAACTATTACTATTGATCTGTCATCCTCAATTCTTATTTAATGTTTAGACCAGGGATGTCAAACTCAATTTCATTGAGG
Source organism: Pseudonaja textilis (assembly GCF_049901715.1). Taxonomy (NCBI): domain Eukaryota; kingdom Metazoa; phylum Chordata; class Lepidosauria; order Squamata; family Elapidae; genus Pseudonaja; species Pseudonaja textilis. The sequence continues at coordinate 80,439,602 of NC_141993.1, forward strand.
GCCACATCGGGGTTGTTTTTGATTTCAGGGGGGCAGGGGGATGTGGCCAGGGTAGACATGGCCAGCTTGATGTCACTCATGTCAGGAGGCACCTATTTCCCTAGGTATGGTGAGAGAGACTATATCTGCTTTAGTGGACCCATTTAAACATGTTTCTAATTCCCTGGGAGCCCAAGGCCAGATGACATAATGAAGTCTTAATGGACTTCCAGAACCTCAAGACCAGTGGTGGGATTCAAAAAATTTTACTACCAGTTCTTGGGCATGGCTTGGTGAGCATGGCTTGTGGGCGTGGCAGCAGAAGGTTATTGTAAAATCTCCATTCCCACCCCACTCCAGGGGAAGGTTACTGCAAAATCCCATTCCCTCCCCATCCCACTAACCTGCTTTCCAGCTCTGTTCTCCAGTTTAGGGCAACAAAAGAATACCCAGCCAATCAGCTGGGACTCAGGAGGAAGAGAATAGATGGGGGCGAAGCCAGTCAGAGGTGGGATTTGCCAGTTCTCTAAACTACTCAAAATTTCTGCTACCGGTTCCCCAGAACTGGTCAGAACCTGCTGAATACCACCTCTGCTCAAGAGTTATGGAACCCACCTAACCTCTGGAGGGGAAGATACATAACAGAACAAAATGAAATGTCCATTTTGCCAAAAGGCCAGAAAATGGGCTTCTGCATAGAACAATGGCAGGTGAGGGAAATTTTGCCACTTTCCTGATGGTGTTAAAGATCTGTTCTGTGAGTCAGGAACAAAAATATTGTTCTCAAGGTAGAACAGGTTCACAATATGTTGGCAGGATGTTAATGATGAAAGGAAAGCTACTACAGAAAAATGCATTGTCAGGTGCAAGCAAGAACTACTTATGGATAGTCTCATCAGAATCAAACTCCAAGCTTTGGGCAGAGTTTGCCTGCAATACTGCAGTTTAACCCCTGCACCATCAGGATCTCACCAGACTGACTGCAGTTCCTTCAGAACAGTCAGATTAGGGATTCTGGAGGAGGCCAGGCCTATGCCACTTTCTGCAGTGCAAGGACTCTAAGCTTGGCCGCTCCAGTCTACCTGGAGATTCCACCACAGGCATTCAAAGAGCATGTGAGCTAGTGTCTTAGGTCTCTCCAGAGCACAGAGACAAATTCAATTGGTAAATGCCTACCATTAAATCTTCCTTCCCACAATGCAAGAGGGCAGGGCATTTCAAGTAGAATAAGTGAATGGGCAGGTGATATTGAAAAGTTCGCTAGTGTAAAAGGCCTCCTGTCAGTTCTAGTGGCTAAATGTGTCAAATTTGCAGTTTCAATATATCAAAGTTCAACATCTTTTGTATAAAATCAAATAGAAAAATAAAATCAACCGAGAGGCTAATGAAATGTGACTTTCACTCCCTGAAACTATATTCTCCAGTCCTTTAAGAGGGGAATATGGAACTTTTAAAAGCTGGTTCAGACTATAAGACATTTCTTGCCAAGAAATTCAGTGTCCTAAATTTGAGAGGAAAATATTTCCCTGGATTTCTAGAACTAATGAAGAAAACCATCCAGTCTGGGCAGGAATCAAGATTCTTTCCTTCTTCACATTTAAAGTTAAAAAGGTAACTTCATTATTTTTTAAAAAAAATTAAGGTGAGACTTATGTTTTATAATTTCAGGGAAGTTTTAGGAAGCAGCAGCTGCTCATGTGCGCGCGTGTGTGTGTGTGTGTGTGTGTGTGTGTGTATCTGTTTCACTTTAGTAGAATTTGAAAGGTAATTGTGTAATAGGACATTGTATTTGAGCACAGTGATGATTTGGATTCAAAGACAAAATGGTGCTTCAGAATCCATGAATACTGGGCATTGCCAGAAACACTCAAATCAAACTGTAGTGACACACATACAGTAAAGTTGACATATAGATTATGCCCTTCATATTTGGGTCATGATGCAAATTTGTAAATCTCAGCCTTTGAATAGCGGCTAACATTTTATCATTTTATCATAGTTTCTCTGTTGAAAACTATCTTCAACTTCAATCAATCCTGCCTTTTCCTGAGATTGCATTAGATGGCAATTTCATTCCAAGGAAAAATGCACCTGTCCCAAAGGTGTTTTTTCAAGAGGCAACTGGACTTTCTTTGTTTTTCCCTGAAGATGTTTAGCTTCTCCTCCAAGAAGTTATGGTTCTGAAGAAGATTCTTGGAGGAGAAGTGAAACATCTTCAGGGAAAACAAAGGAAGTCCAGTTGCCTTTTGAAAAAGCACCCTTGGAACAACCATGAGATGGAGGTCAGAGAATCTTCATAGAAATATGCAGCTATTTTAATAAGTTAGAATCAGATCCCCATGCACCCTGAAGTCCACATTCATCTTCAGATCTGAAGCACTACACAGCACTTAACATTGCAGTTCTAGTATGAAAGAATGAATCAGTACAATGTTTTCAGTAGACATTTTGATTTATACGATGCAACTATCCTTTTCTGTTTGTTTTACCAACTAAGGGTATCTTAATATTCTTAAGAAGACAAGGATTATTTTTTCTTCTTCTTTCAAACAGGAAAGAAGATCCTAGGAAATACATCAAAACTGAACTGAGCCAGCATAAATCACTTTTTCATGATATACCATTTATAACTTGATTCATTGATTCATCTCTCAACAAGACAAGGTCAGTTGAAATAAAATGATTCAGTTTCTTGCCCGCCAGAAAAAGGAACTTAAACAACAAATTCATCTTCACTTTTAATCATATGGAATTTGACATAAACACACACGCACACATAAGCATGTGAAAGTACAGTGAATCTAGAAACAGCCTTACAAACAGATCAGTGCACAGGAAACTCTGCTGATAGTACAAAATAAAGATGATAGCTTCAAAACAAGACAGCTTATAAAATAAGACAGTGTGGACTATATTCTTCCTTTGGACATTTTTTGGGAGTTATTTTATTTCCATTATTTCAAAGGCACTTTTTAGCAATGAAGACAAATAACATGTCAAAATGATCAATTCAGAAAAAATGCTTGGAATTGCATGATGATGAAAACATTCCAATATAACTGAAGGTATCACTCAGAACCAAGGCCCCTCAAGATTTCCTGATTGTAAAACAGATTCAAATAGACAATGAATTGACCACAAACTACTACCACCACAATAAACACATGAAGCCATGGTTGTACAATGTCATGACTAGGTTCTAAGGTCCCTCTTCCTTCTGATGTGATCATATGTTTTTCAGAAAATGACAAACTGTCATTTCAAATAATGAATATTGCTCTAGAAGCTTTAGGTTCATATGTTGTGCTCCACAGTGTGGAAACTGAAGAGATAGTCCCACCTTCTGTTTTCATCATGCTTGAGTAAAGCTGCCTCGATTTATTTATCTGTTGCTGCTTTTATCCTTTGGAACAACATCTGTTAAGTCCAACCTGCTTACTGTTTCAAAAACCCTCATGATCTTTTTTCTCCTCAGGACTGAGAAATGTATAACCTGAAACTGTTATTTGTACGTTGATGCTTGAGATTGTGATTTCTTTTTTAAAACAATACTTTCAATTTTTCCATTTTCAAGGGTGTTCGACTCCTTGGCTACTCTGGGCAGCTTACTAAAAGAAGACATATAAAAATTCAAAACTGAACAGCAATATGCCAAGTTAATGTCTTGAATATTATAAGAGCAGATGATCACCTTAAGCCACAATGTGATTTATTTTTCTGTATATAACATATGTGAAAGTAATATTAAATGTTATCAACTATTTTTTTATTTTATTTGGTTTGTCAATTGCTTACAAGATAATAGGTATAAGTAAAAACATAGTTATGAATACATGGATACATAAAAGAACAATAAAAGCAAAAATAGGACAGGGACGGTAAGCACTTTGGTGCGCTTATGCACGCCCCCAACAGACCTCTTAGGAAAGAGTGAGGTCAATAGTAGAAAGTCTCAGGCTAAAGTTTTTGGGGTTTGGGGAAGAAACCACAGAGTCAGGTAGAGTATTCCAGACATTGACCACTCTGTTGCTGAAGTGGTATTTTCTGCAGTCAAGTTTGGTGCGATTAACCTTGAGTTTATATCTATTGTTTGCTCTTGTATTGTTATGGTTGAAGCTGAAGTATTCATTGACTGGTAGGACATTGCAATGTATGATTTTATATACTATACTTAGATCGGACCGAAGGCGGCATAGTTCAAGGTTTTCTAGGTCTAGAATTTCAAGTCTGGTGGCATAAGGTATTCTGCAATGAGTAGAGGAGTGGAGAACTGTTCTTGTCTAATATTTCTGGATTTTCTCAACTGTGTTAATATCAGATACATAATGTGGGTTCCAGACTGATGAGCTGTATTCGAGTATTGGTCTAGCAAATGTTTTGTATGCACTAGTTAGTAGTGTAATGTTACCAGAGAAAAAGCTATGTAAGATTAGGTTAACAATATTTCAGTTATCTACTTGCTATTCTTCTGCTATTTTCACAAGCAAATTGTCCATGTTGGAGATCAAAGATTCTTTTGAAAGAAAAATAACAAAATAACAGCCAGACGTTTGCTTTGTTTATATGATTGAACACACCGTAGAGAGGCTATAAACCAAAAATATTAAACACAAGTTCCCAAATAAGACACAGCAAACAAAGTTTTCCAAAAATGTCATTCTGGGAACATAGGTTACTTAGGAACATTGTCTTTATTTCTGAGCAGGAATTCATGGCATTTTGTTTTCCTCTTTATAATTATAATTAAAGGGAGGTCTTTAAGCCATAGCTTTGACATATATTGGTTGCCTGTGATAGCAGTCTATATTTTTCAGAAGGATTGATGAAGTACATGAGCACAGAAGGTAGGATGGAATGTACACTTGGAGAAGCAAAGGTGGAGACTTTGGCAACACAGAGCTTTCTCTTAGAGAGATGTGGATTGGAGACTGGGCAGTCCTGTGCTATTTGGAGAAAGAGGGAAAAAAATAGGGTAGCTACATCATACGAATTATGATGGCTATGTCTAGTAGCCTGGCTATGTCTAGTAAGTTAGAAGGTTTTAGTTTTAGTTTGGCAAGATTCTGTCCATTGGGTTTAGCAAATAAAGGATTAAACTCAATTGAACTTCATGGTGTTGTTCTGGCCTTGGGCCTGGTGGATAATCCAGCTCAATCTCTTTAACACTGTATTAGGTAGCAGATCTGAATTTTAGAAAGGAATCCTGCATGATCTTTTTTCCAATTGAGGAGCAAAATCTGACATCCTTTGTGAGCAAAGCATTATTAAATATTGAAATGTATAACTTTCTCTCAAACCTACCCAGAGAATTATTCTGTATGAAACCAGATGTAAATGAAGGTCTATGAAACTATCCAAAAAGAATTAGTCAGAAAACTATATTACCAGCTGTTGAAACATCTGTCCTGTAAAGATATTATAGTAAAAAAAAAACCATGAAGCCAAACAGCATATTGTTATGAGTGTATACAGAGTTGCAATAAGATTTCTTGTCCAGAGTTTAGGAATGGCATTAAGGTACAGTGGAATAGTTTCTTTCATTAATATTCCTGTTTGGTGTTAAATAAACAGAACACTGAGTATCTGTATAGAGTCACTGAAGAGTTGGAAGACATCACAATAATCTAATCCAACTGTCCATAACCTGTAATGAGATGTGACCTTCTAGGCTTTTCTTTAAAATCTCCAAAGAACTAATAAATTCCATAGTAGACTCATGCACTATTAGACAAGTCTTATCAGGGATTTCATAAGGAACTGGGAGGAGTCACTTCATGCTAGATTCCTGGAGGAAAAAGCTGCCTAGTGAAAAGAAGCTACCTGGTCTAAAGAATCTACCTGATCTCGGGAGAGGGAAGCCGACGCAGGGAACAAACAAGCTGTGCATTTGCGGCAACTGCCAACTGCAAACTTAGAAGATACCCAACTGCGGGTGAGTGTCTCCCCCCAGCTCCTTATAGATCAGCAGTGCATTTCTCAGTGGTAGGAAAGATCATTTTTCAGTGGGAGGAAGGAGTGGGTAAACGGCTCGAAGATTTACTGTGGACCCGAGTCAGAAACAACTTAAAAAGTGAAGACTCCAGAGCGGAAGGGGTGAGTGTGAAGATTAAGCGGCAGCGGCTTAATTTATGTTTTTACCCTCTAACTCTGGATGTTAAATTGCAGCTTGAGAAAAGAGTGATTAAAGGAGAGAAAAAAGGGGGACTAGATGAGAAGAAGAGGTGTGAAGAAGGCTTTTATTCAGGAAAACTGCCTTTAGAAAATGAGATTGATTGTGAATTCCGATGATGGAAGAACTGGAATGATGTCTACAGTCTCCATTTAAATCAAATCACCAAAAATAATTCTAAATGGCCACCAATTGAGGAGAACAAAGGAGACTCACGGAGAATTGATAGTCTCCATATAAATCACCCAGCTCCATTTAAACAACCCAGCTGATTAGTCAGCCTGAATTTCCACTCAGTTGATTGGACAACCTCCACTAAACCCCCACCCAAATCTCATCCTTTCCAAACTCCAAAGTAGATGATTGGTGAGCTCATTCAAATCTTCTCCATTCAAATCTATCAAACAGCAATGCTCTTTAAAAAAAAAAAACCAAAAACCAAAAATCTGGCTTTAAGGAAAAACAAAGGAACTTTACACTACAAACCTCCAATACTATACTACCTCCACTATTTCAGTACCTCAAGACTAAATATTTATAGATAATACTTTGTCTATAATAATTGATTTATCATATAATAGTATAATAATTAATTGTTAAATGACCACTAATTTACTGATTCATTGAACTGATAGAGATTTAATACTGTATCATTGATTATCTAGTCTATTGATTGATTGATTCTTAGTAATAAGTTGATTGATTGATTTTTGTTCTCTAGCTTATCAATAAACATTTATTAATTACCAACATTCATTAAGTAACTGTCTACCTATCCCTTTAATTAGCTATTGTAATTGTTTAGTGTACTATTGTCATTGACCATACCAGCCAGAAACTCCAGAAACTCCAAATCCTCCACTACCAAACAAAAATAATAATAATAATATCTCTACCAATGACCTCCCAGACTCCTGTACATGCTTCAGATGTCTTAAAACCATCAACAAAAGCAAAAATAACTTCGAATTTTACCTATGTGACAATCAAGCCTACCTTGCCTGCTTAAACTTAAACAAAGACCTAGATTATCTCCTAAAAGCATCAAATACATTCCCTTGTCTATGTCCATCATGTTTTCCTAAGCTAAACAAACAAGTACCTTGCCTGACAAAGTTGATAGCATAGAATCACTCATGCACTCAATAGAAAAATGCTTAGCAACACGTTTTGAAACAATTATACAAGAAAGCCTAATTTCTCTTGGAAAAAAAAATACAGCACTGATAAGCAACTACCTATCAGCTCAAAATCAAATCCTAACCCAACAACCACTACCACAACTACTACCTCAACTACAATCACAACTACAACTAAAAATAATCACCAAACCACAACCACAAATAATTACTATCCCATCAAATAATTCCACAAATGATATCTCCTTACTCATCAGAGACACCTTTGAACGTGAACAGAAACGTCCAAATGTCATCTTATTTGGTCTTGAAGACACCAACGAATCAGATGACATCACCAAAGTTCATAATATCATAAGCAACTCAAATACAACAAACATCTCTCCTGAAGGTATCATTGAAGTTACCAGAGGTGGCCCTGAGTCCAAATACAGTGATGGCTCAGTGGCCCCAAAATTTTGTAGACTTGTTTGCAAAAATGAGTCCAGCAAACACAGATTCATTCATACAATAAATGCCATTGCAAAAATCAATCCCAACCACAAAAAACTTTGCTCAAGACCAGACTTAACCATACTGCAAGGAATCTGCTCCCGTGAACTCTGCAAGGAATTCAAAAGATGTCTAGACAATGGAGAGAAGGATCTCTACATTGACTACCGCGCTGATTGTATCAAAAGTAAGTCACACAACCCACAACTCCACATCCAACCCTACCTCATAAAACTTTGTTTATATTCACAGAGCTACTTATAATCTGAAATGCTGATGCCTCTTCCCCATGGTCACGTGATTGGATTTTGGGTGCTTGCCAACCATCTATATTTATGACTGTTGCAGTGTCCTCTGATCTTGTGACTACTATGTGATACAAATCTAGGAATGCATTTTATTGGCTGAAATCAAAACTAACTTATGCATGTATGTTGTTCAACATAAAAACTCTCTAGAAGTTTTAATTACTTCTCAGCCTGCTGGCTAAGACCAGATGCAGTTTGCAGAAGTTTTAGTCACTTAAAATGGGGTGTGGGGTCTCTCTATAAGTTTCTATGAGATAAATCATGCAATGCACAAACCAGTTTCATTGCCTTATACTGTATGCTGTTGTGTTGAAAAAGAAAAATTAATCTGGGCTATGTTCAGAAATTCCTGTGTTAATATTGTTGTCCAATTATGACTTATTGCAGGATGGTAAGATTAAGCAAAAAAGGAAATTAACTATTTGATTAATGTGCAAATCATCTTCATAGCCTTTTATTACTACCTTCTTTGCTCAATTTCATTGCAATAAATATCTATATTTCAAATATTATAAATTGTAGCATTTGAATAGAAATGGAGGAATTGGTTTGTTTTCTGTAATTCCGATTTTTTCAGGTACAATTTGTTCCGTCCTTCTTCACATACACTTTCTTAAATTCCACACACATTTTTACATGCATGTTCTTGAGCAAGCATTAACATACACATTTTTTCCAATCATATCCCCCCCTCCAAGTATGCATTTTGGAAACTGGTCAATAGTGTTAAAAATGTAAAAGCTGAAGGATACTATGTTCCAGTTCACATTTTAATTGAGAACATTGAATAAGGTTAATTTATACAAAAAGTCAAAGTTGTTTAGATGTGATGTAGGTTTATATAACTTATACAGGTGAAACTCAAAAAATTAGAATATCATGCAAAAGTTCATTATTTCAAGAATGCAACATAAAAGGTGAACCTAATATATGAGATAGAGTGATTACATGCAAAGCAAGATAGTTCAAGCCGTGATTTGTCATAATTGAGATGACTATGGCTTACAGCTCATGAAAACCCCAAATCCACAATCTCAGAAAATTAGAATATTACATGTAATCAATAAAACAAGGATTATACATAGAATAATATCAGACCTCAGAAAAGTATAAGTATGCATATGTACTCAGTAAGGCTCTTGAAAACTTGAAGGAGCTTCAATTTCCAAGGATTTTAACTTCTTCTAAAGTCATTCTAGAATCATAGAGTCATCAGGTTGTGAGAACACTTGGAGGTTTTTCTAGTCCAATCCCTTGCCCAAGGCAAAAGTCCTCTTACCATCTGGGACAAATGGTTGACCATTATTTTCTTGAAAACCTCCAATGATTGTGCACCCACAACTCCAAGAAGCAAGCTGTTGCACTTTTTGTACTTCACACTGTGAGGAAACTCCTCTTTATTTCCAGGTTGGGTCTTCTCACAAGCTTCAACCCATTGCTCACTCTCATGGATTCCTAACCTTAGTACAAACATGTCCTTGTAACTCCTATACTCTGACTTGCTTTTACCTCATTACTATCCTATTAAGAGACAGCTTAAAGTTGTCCTTAATTGTTCCAGTGTCATGTCTCTCTCATTTCAAAACACATGTACATGATATGGGCCATTTCTCTAATAATGTGGTTGTTAAAATAGTTAGATATTGGAATCTGCTCAGCTCTTACTAGGTACTCTTGGCTGCTGAGGACCTTTCTCCTTCCCTGCAATTTCTGGAAACTATCCTGTGTAGCCATTTGGGGCTGGAGTTCAGATGTCTCACTTCTACAGACCCATCTGCCTGCACAATGCTTGACTGCTATATTCACCTGTTAGCTTCTAATAAGTATAAAATTGGTGTTTTTTTTCAGAAGAGTACTAAATTCACATTTGTTTAGAGAAAAAAATAGAGCTTAATACTCTTGAAAGAGTGCTAGTTCTAAGCTATACAAAAGATAATTGTGTATCAACCAACAAAGGTTTTATTGTTTTTATTACTTTGAGGTTGAGGAAATGCTATTTTGCTTACCCATTCTACCTTTAATACCACTAGGTATTATGAAAATTATTTCTATTTATTATGCATGGGCTAGTCTAACTGTATATTCTCAATTGCTATCCAATGGCTACTTTGGAGTTGGACTTCTTTATCACTTGCTATCCTTGGGACCATTTTGTACTGCCAGTTAATGATGGGACTTTTCAATATGAATATTTCAATAATTTGTTATTTTAAAATCTTTTTTAGCACAGAAAAACACTAGACCCAAGCTCAGAAATATACTGGGAGTTGGCAGGTCCAGATCAGAGAGAAGTGTTGCATATTGAAAGGAGAATGTTTAGCATTCCTTCAAAAGAACATTAGACTCAAGTTTAGAACTATGCCAATTGATAAACAACAAATAAAGAAGAGCCTATTTTCAACATAGGTTTAACCCATATGCAATTTATTTTAGCTTTTTTGGCTCACTTGGGAATTACAATATGAATATTAGCTTTGCCTTTGGTCTGATCACTAAGTCAGAGAAGAAATAAAGGGCTTTAACTCTGAGTAAGATTGAACCCGAGAGTAAGTCAAACAGTAAGTCCACTACATCGAACATGTAAACAAGCTAAATACACTAGTAACATGGGCAACATCCTTCCTACACGTTTTTATCTTTCTTGGTGACAATCTACCTCATGTTAAATGGACCCTAAACAAATGTACAACTGAACCCCTACATGCAACCTTCTACAATGCTGTAACAAATCTGGGACTGGAACAACTAGTAACCAACAATACTAGGCTTAACAACTGCCTTGATCTCATCTTCTAAAATAGTTTGAATTCAATTTATGGAATACAAATTAAAGAACCCTTTTCCAACAGTGACTACAGCATGATTGACTTTTGTCTCAATATTCGTCCACACAAAAATCAATACAACAATGTGATCCCCAATTATAACTTCAAAAAAGGCAACTATGATCTTATAATCAGTGATCACTCTTCCTTTGATTGGCAATTTCTATTCACTGGATGCAATACTGTTGAAGATCATTACAACATATTCTTACTAGAAATCAAAAGAGCCATCAAACTATATGTACCAATAACAATTTCCCAAACCAGGAAAAACAGATTACCCATAACAATAAGGAAGCTTCAATCCAAAAAGAGATCACTTTGTTGAAAAAACAAATCTGGTCACGTTGCCAACTTCAAAAGCCGATACAAAAATCTATGCCACCAGATAAAAACTGAATGCACTAATTATCACATTAAACAAGAGGAAAAACGTCTACGCACAAATGCCACCCGTGCTTTCTACAATTTTGTAAACAACAAACTAAAAGATTCAAGGTCCATCCCTCCCATGAAAGGACCTAATGGTAAAGACTGCAATGATGACACCATCAAAGCCAACCTCTTTAACACATTCTTTGGCTCAGTATTTGTAAACAGCAATGGATCAAGCCCAGTACTTCCAAGTCGAACCACAGACAACTACAATGATCTAATACATATTTAATTTACAGAAGACATTGTTGAAAAAGCACTGTGCAATCCAAAACCATCTCTATCTATTGGACAGGATGGAATATGTGCCTACTTCTTAAAAATGGTATCCACTGCCATAGCTGAACCTCGAAGCATAATCTTTGAAAAATCTTTTAGGACCAGCTCCTTGCCAAAACTATGGTCACAAGCCACAGTCACCCACATCTTCAAAAAGGGAGACCCCAGCCTAGTTGAAAATTACAGACCAATCTCCTTATGCTGCCTCACCTGTAAAGTCATGGAATCAATTATTAACCAATCCATCATCCCCCACTTAGAGACAAACAACCTTCTCTCTAATAAACAATTTGGTTTCAGAAAAAAACTATCCTGCAATCTGCAACTCTTACACTGCAAAAACATATGGACTACACAATTTGATCAGGGCAAAGCAATAGATGCAATCTGCATAGACTTCTGTAAAGCCTTTGATTCAGTGGTACACGACAAACTAAAAGTAAAATCTTGTGGTATCTCTGGACACCTAAATAACTGGATAGAAGCATTCCTGTCAAACAGACAACAAATGGTCAAAATTGGAAGTGTCCTATCAAATTCTGTACCTGTCAACAATGGTGTCCCCCAAGGCAGTGTTTTAGGACCAACTCTCTTCATACTCTACATAAATGACCTCTGTGATCATATTAAGAGCAACTGCAATCCCTTCGCTGATGATGTAAAGCTATTCAACAACACATACAATACTACTACCCTCCTAAAAGATCTTGGCTATGTATCAGAATGGTAAATCAAATGGCAACAGGAAATCTTAACAAATAAATGCTCTGTCTTACATATTGGCAAAAAAAAAATAGAAAATAAAATACAAGCTAAATAGTCAAGACCTTCTTGAGGATCCAAACTTTGTTAAGGACCTTGGAGTACTCATTTCAAATGATCTAAGTGCTAGAGCCCACTGTAACTACATAGCCAAAAAGGCATTAAGAGTTGTTAATCTAATCCTATGTAGGTTCTTCTCTGGTAACATCACACTACTAACTAGAGCATACAAAACATTTGCTAGACAGCTCATCAGTCTGGAATCCATATCATGTATCTGATATTAACACAATTGAAAAAGTCCAGAAATATTTCACAAGAAGATTTCTCTGCTCCTCTACTCATTTCAGAATACCTTAAGCCACCAGGCTTGAAACTCTAGACTTACAAAACCTTGAACTATGCCGTCTCTGGTCCGATCTAAATATAGTATATAAAATCATACATTGTAATGTCCTACCAGTCAATGAATACTTCAGCTTCAATCATAACAATACAAGAGTACACAATAGATACAAACTCAAGGTTAACTGCACCAAACTTGACTGCAGAAAATACGACTTCAGCAACAGAGTGGTCAATGTTTGGAATACTCTACCTGACTCTGTGGTTTCTTCCCCAAACCCCCAAAACTTTAACCTTAGACTGTCTACTATTGACCTCACTCCCTTCCTAAGAGGCCTGTAGGGGGCACACATAAGCGCACCAATCGTGCCAACCATCCCTGTTCTATTGTTTGTTTTTTTTTCTTAGAAGTATCTATCTCATGTGTTCAAAACTATATTTATTCTTATACCAGTATCTTGTAAGCGATTGACAAATCAAATAAATACTAAAAAAAATACTAAATACTAAAAGCATCTTGCTATTCAAAATTTTAATATACTATTGCAATTCAATCAGTTGCAGGTTGATTCTCACTGGCTCAAGGTTGACTCAGCCTTTCATCCTTCTAAATGTTCAGTAAAATGAGGACCCAGATTGTTTGGGAGCAATATGCTGACTTTGTAAACAGCTTATAGAATGCAGTAAAGCACTGTGTTTACTATAGTTTAGTTTAATTTCATTTAGTTTAATTTACTTTATTTTATTATCATTGCACCTCATACAACTAAATTAAATGCTATCTTCAGTGTACATTATAACTATAAAAATAAAAACACAAACACACATCTTTTACGTTCTATACAATTGCATTGAAAACCCAATATTGCATTAATATTGCACTATACAGTAGAATTCAAAAGATCTACTGCCCTGGGATAGAAGTGGTTTTTCAAACTATTTGTCCTTGTTTTTATTATCCTGTACCATCTGCCAGATGGTAATATTTCAAAAAAAGGGTGTCCAGGATGAAGCAATGTACAATGGAACCTCCGGCTGTGAAAGCTTCTGTCCATGACCAAATCCGGTGACAACCAAACTTTTCAGAAAATGTTTGCTTCTGGTCACAAACATATGTTCGGGTGGTAACCATGCACAGCCTTGGTGATTTTCCCTGCTGCACTGATTTCCCCTTCGGCACCATTTTTTTTGTCTGTGCATGCGCAGTCAGTTGTGCTTCCAGTCACCACCAAATCAGGTTGCAACTGAAGTCCTGGAATGGATTATTCAGGATCCGAGGTTCCACTGTATAAGTCTAAGCACTTAGACTTATATACTGTGAAGCAGTTTATAAGTCTAAGTGCTATTGCTACTTCCTTAGTTGGCAAGGAGCCTGATTGAGCAACTTTGTTCTGCTGTCCACTCTACTCACCAAGATCAAGGGCCTGGGAGCCATACCTCATATCTGAATGCTCCAGATGTTTTGATGTTGTCTGTGATTCCCAGCTCATTGTTTCTGAGGCTGACATTCCACAGGTTCAATTAGAACAGTTTCTTCATTTTATTAAACAAAATTATACAGCTGCCCAATGCATACACCCTAACTCAGGGTGCCATACAATATGTTATTTTCAAAGTCACCGTCTGAGTCCTGGCCCATGAAAATTTGCTGTTATGAATTGTTTCTATGCACCGGCATTCTGACCTTTTCTTTTATCCAGATAAATTACTTATAAGCAAGACCTGATTCAGTCAGAAGAAAATGATGGTATGAGAAATCGCAATGACCTTAGCACAACTCTTCCAGCTAAAATGTTCTTCTGGACCATACCTCATTCAGCTTCAGGAAGATTTGGGATTGTTTAGCTTTCAGAGGAAAAAAGGAAAGGAAAGAGAAAAGAACACATGATAACTGTGTGGAATATTATTTCTATCAAACAGAAACTGGATAGGTTAAAATTTTAATCAAGCTGGAACATGAAGCTGTCCAATGGACGCTTGAGGACAGATAAAAGTGAGCTCTGTAACAAGCCAGCTGATACACAAACTCTCTTGTTGCATTATATATTGATAGTGTTTATGTTAGAAATAGGTGGATGTTGTGTAAAAGCAAACCGACACTGCAACCACGTGAGACAAGTATAACAAAAACATTGCTACCATCATGGATGTGGAATTACCACGTGTAGCCCTGGGACTCAATTTTTCTCTCAGTTAATACAGATAGTTCTAGTCAATTTATGTTGGAATTGCTCTCACAGAGTGATGCAGTCATAAAGCGTAATGTTACATGACCATTTAGTGATAACAGTTCCAGCAATCCTGGTTGCCATTGTTAAGCAAAGACTGAGTAGGTCATTAAGTGAGGACCTTACATGACCATGATTTCCAACTTTCTGCAGGCTTCCCCTATGACTTTGCTTATAGAAAGCTAGTGGAAATGTCAGAAATCACAATTATGTGATTGCAAGGATGTGATGGCCTGAACTCTGAGGACTGCTTACCAAGTCCCTTTTAGAATTACTGGATAATAGAATCATAAGGCTGGTAAGTACCTTGGAGGTCATTGAGTCCAATCCTCTGCCCATGGCAGGAGTTCTCATATCATCCCAGACAAATGGCTGTCCAATCCTTCTTTGAAAACTTCCAGTGATGAAGCACCCACAACTCTGGAAGGTAATCTGTTCTATTGCTTAATTGTTCTCACTGTTAAGAAGTTTTTCCTTAGTTCCAGGTTGGAAGTTGTCAGAATATTCATGAACTGGCAGAGACATGGTAACAAGGACAGCCAATGAATAGGCATATCAACTAAGTCAGCAAATGAGGACTGTTTGGAAACTGAAACTGGAAGGAGCCTGGGCATGGCTCTGTATTAAGCTCTGAGCTCTGGAGCTGCAAAACTAGTCTGTCTGCTGAACTAACGGTAAACTGTTCTCTCCTCTGCTGTTGGTGTTGTATATTTATTTTCATGTGTTCTATTGTATAAAAAATCAAGTTAATGAATCCTGCTGCATCAGTTATCTGTGTGTGCTTTCTGGATTTGTTTTTTTGCAACAAACACTGACAGAAGTCTCTTTAATGAGACATCTCTTTCACCCATTGTTGAATCATACGTTTAAAAACTCGCTGTACAAATGATCCTGAGGCCCACCTGCACATGCTAAACATTCATCAGCCAAGCCAATAATCCAAGTGAGCTAAAACAACGTTTCTTTAAGATAGTGTCCTGGTGTTATTTTAAATGCAAGCTCAGGCTTGCAATTTTGCTTCAACTTCATCTCCCTTTTTCTCTCTCTCCTTTTAGAATGAATGCTTTTGATTTAATAGTTAAATAGCAGCAGCATATCCCATATCCAGCACTATTCTGGGGAAGACGCAAATTAATAAAGAAAGCCGCAACGGAGATGGAGCACTTCCGTTTCCAACAAGTCAGGCTTAGAAATGCTGGAGAAGAATATAAAATAGAGAAATCAAATCCTGCCAAACATTCGGAAGGAAAGTTCTTATTAGATAATGAGCTGCTCTTTAGTGACAAGAATGGTAATACTTCTATTAGCAATTCTGATAAAAGTGACAACATCCAAGACGCTAGTTTTCCTGGCTTTTGCAACCAGATGGAGAAAAACCAAGATACAGCAATGAACTGTTGGGTTGTCACTAAGGCTTTGATTTGAAGTAGCTGTTAGCGCCTCTGGTCAATTTGTGCAGTTAATGAAATCTTTGTTGGGAATGAACCACAAAACCAAAAAGTGGTCAGAGTTCTCATACATAAAATGGAGATCAAGTTTTAATGATTTCATCATACGATAGTCAGGGAAAGTCAACAGCTTAATGACTTTCAGGCAAAAGCTGTCCAAGTCAACTCCCCACCCCGGGACTTCAGTTTAGAAAGATCTAGAAGTAATGGTTGGTGAAAAATATATGTGAAACTTGCATGAATTTGCTTTCCAAAGAATTGCTAGAGGATCCTACCAAAATATGAAGCAGATGTTGAAAAAGTGGTTAGGGTGACAGGAAAAAAAAAAAAAACCCAAGATGTTACAATCCCCTGAATTAACAACTTTTGATATGGTCTCTGGAGATTCTCAGTCATCCAGGTCATGGATGTGCCAAAGGTGCTTTTTCAAGAGGCAACTGGACTTTCTGGTTTTTCTTGGAAGACATTTCGCTTCTCATCCAAGAAACTTCTGCTATGGCTTATGCTTTAGAAGAACTAGAGAAAATGATGGAGCAGTGGAAGGATCAACAAGCAGAGATGGTTATAGAAAGAAAGTCTGAAAGGAAAAACCAAGAAAGTCTAGAAAGTCTGAAAGGAAAAACCAAGAAAGTCTAGAAAGTCTGAAAGGAAAAACCAAGAGCATCTCCCCTAAAAGAGGTGAACCTGGGGCAGATGCATTCATTAAAAACTACAATGCTACAGATAAAGCTAATATATACAATCCCTTAAAATATATGCAGTATGTTTTATATGTATCTCTTCCTTGGACTCTTACTGATAAGCGTAAGGTGGTTTCTACTTTATTGTCAATCAGGGAAATTCTGTAGAGAGATGGATATTATATTCCAGGCCTATTGACTTTTATGAAGTAACATGAAACAAGGGCATAGATTACCAAAAAGATGGGCAAAATCCATTTCTACTCAAGAAGAACAACTTCATTTTTTTGGAGGCTGTCAAGATAATTCAATAATTCAATATTCAATATTTACATGCATGGTGTGTTGTGAGTTAATTTTATGAGTTTGCTTGCAAGCAAATTTTATGTGACAGACTGAGTACCCAATGACAGATAGATAGATCTCTGAATGAATCTGTGATGCTGTGAGCAACTCAATCTGCCTGCTTTGCCTGATTTTGGGTAAAAGTTGCTCTTTTTTAATAAAAAAAATCAATATTTATATAAATATTTATAATATTTACATACAAGCCATGCCCAGCCAGTCACATGACCACCAAGCCACACCCACAAATTAGGCCATGTCCACAGAACCAGTTAGTGGTCCCTGGGATCTAAAATTATGAGTTTGGTGGTCCCTGAGGTCCAAAAAGTTGGCGACCCCTGCCCTATAAAACCAGACTACTGCAAAATCATTTTGTGCAGTCAGTGAGCTAAAGGAACACCCTGAGGATTACTATGATAGATTTTTGCAGATGTTTACAAAGTATTTGGACGCATCAGAGCTGTAGCAAATTGGGCCTGCTACCATCTGCTGACCTGAGCAAACAATTAAAGATCTCCTTAATCAGATGGGAATAGAAACCAGTAGCAGAATGATTGGCAGAAGTGGGCTATTTTAGGTGGAAAATTCAGAATTATATTCAAAGGTGAGAACAAAATCATTATCACACATCATTTCATGCAAAACAAGATTCACAGCATCAAATCCAATGAGACTTATGTTGGGGAAACAAGGGGAGGGACCAATGGCTATAAATCATCCAAAAGCTTTAAACATGTCTTGCGATGCTACTTAAATGCTTTTTTTTTTTTTGAGGGGGGGTTCTTGGTTCATTTTCTGCCTTTTTAATAATCATTTTTCCACGTCAATCTTCACTCCACTGTAAAGTTTAAGTGTGTAAATATATTCCTCCCCTTTTCTTTATTTTCCTTTTATTATGACTTATTTTATTCCATTTAAAAATAAAATAAAAATATTTGATAATCTTGTATATATTTTCCAAATGGACAAAAGTGTTGCTTACCTACAAGGGAGGTTCAACCAGGGGTGGGATATGCACACGCTCACCGAACCAGTTGTTACACTGGTTGATTCAACTACTATGGCTAAAGCAGTGTCTCTCAACTGGAGCAACTTTCAAAATAGAGGCTTCAACTCCCCAAATTCCCCATTCAGCATTGAAGTCCACACATCTGGAAGTTGCCACAATTAAGAAACACTGGATTAAAGACTTACTGAATCATCAGGTCCTCCATTTTTTGGTGTACCTTATATCTTACCCTATGAGAGAAGGATTCATTTTGTGAAAGCCACAAAAAGAAAGAAAAAAACATGTCCCTCACTCTTATGAATATTAGATCCCTGCTCTCATTGCCAATGAGATCCTAAGAGTTGTCCCACGTGCATCTCTGTGGGTTTATTTAGGTTCAGGTTTTTGCTTTATGGAGGAAGTTCTCAGGAACTATTTGTAGGGTCTATTTTCTGTATTATAAGCTCAGAGTAGAAAGATTCCTGCTGCATGCACAGATTTCTTGCTCTGCTTCTATCTCATTGTAGTCATTCTTGTTTATTTATTTATTAGAATTTGTCAAACAAAAATGAGAACAAGAATAAAAAAGAAAATACAATGACACGGGTGATAGGCACATTAGTGCACTTATACATGCCCCTCTACTGACCACTTAAGTATGAAGTAAGGTCCACAGAAGTCAATTTGTGACTGAAACTGTGAAAATTTGTAGCTGAGACAATTGGATTAGGTAGAGCATTCCAGACTTTGACAACTTTATTACAAAAATCATATTTTTACAGTCAAATTTAGAAAGATTTACACTGAATTTAAAGTGATTGTTCGCGTGCATATTATTGCAATTAAAACAGAAAAAGTCATTTACAGGTAAAGCATTACTGTGTATAATTTTGTATGCAATACCTAGGTCTGACCGCAAGCAACACAGTTCTAAGTTATCCAAACTGAGAATTTTGAGGCTAGTAGAGTAGGGAATTCTATTGTTTACAGAAGAGTGCAAAACTTTTCTCGTGAAATATTTCTGAACCCTCTCAATTGTACTGATGTCAATTGTACTGATATATGTGGAGATTCCAAACAGTTGAACAATACTCTAAGATTGGTCTAGTATAAGTTTTATAAGCTCTAATTGGCAATACAATGTTTTTTTAAAAAAGCTTTGCAAAATTAAATCTACAACTCTTAATGCCTTTTTAGCAACACTGTTACAGTGAACTTTGGAGCATTCTAGTTTGTTGGAGGCTATCACTGCATTGCTCCATAAGGGTGCATGTGAGAATGACCTTGAGAGACAGGGAGAAGAGCCAAAACCAGGAGAATGGTCAGATAAACAGATTAGCTCAATGTAGGTGTGGCAGCATCTCCAAATGGACCCTCCCTAGCCTATTGAGCTGTAAAGGCAACATAGGAGAGATGTACTTACAGAGCTGTAAAATTGATGTTAGCTATTTCAAATAGTCGTGTCAGGAAGCATGCCCAGATGGCATATCCTACTTTATCCTAAGATTACACTGACAGAATTTTACAAGGACCTTTTGCTGTATAAATATATATCTGGTAGTTGATTGCAGAAATTATCCTTTGGAAGATATGAAACATATATATTATATAGCCTCCTTATGTCTTCCTCTGTTTGAATAGGGGAGACGGCACAAAGACCATTGTTCATCCTTACCTTTTATGTTTCATTTTTTGGGGATATTCTTCTGAGACAAAGAATATGAAAGTTTCCATAGGACTAACAGAGTTACTTTTGTTATGAGCTATCACAGTCCAAATCATGAAAGCCACCAAGAGATTAAAATGCAATATAAAATTTTTGCGTTTCACGATTCTGCTTATCTTCCACCTCTAATTTAATAAAAGAGCTTCTAAAAAGACTGTTTTATGTGAATAATTTGTTCTGTCACCATGAATTTGCAACATTTCCATTCTTAGAATCCTATGGTATATTATTTACATTGATTTATGACATTTCATTTTACTTTAACATTGTGAGGAACACAGAGGACAGAACCATTGTTTGAAATTCTTAAATTCTGTTGAGATTCTACTACCTAAGATGAGGACAGAAAAGTTTATGTCCAAATGAAGGGAAAACAGTATACAAATCCAGAGACAAGACTTTTTTTTTCTCATGTGAAGACAACAAGAAGGCTCTGCATTTATAAAGTTGTGTCCATCCCTATAAAAGTAGCAAAAGAAGTTGGAATTCATGAAGTGTATGCACAACTGTAAGAGTTCCCAGAATTGTCTACATCTTCACATTCTACCCCTCTATAGCTTCCAGATACTCTTCAAGATAGCCCATGTAGAGTGCATTGCAGTAGTTCTCTCAAGAAGAGAAGAGAAGAGAAGAGAAGAGAAGAGAAGAGAAGAGAAGAGAAGAGAAGAGAAGAGAAGAGAAGTTGGAAGAGACCTTGGAGGTCTTCAAGTCCAACTCCCTGTTCAGGTAAATGGTATAAGAAAGCCTATATCATTTCAGACAAATTATTGTCCAATTTCTTCTTAAAAACTCAGAACATTCACAACTTCTGGAGGCAAGTTGTTCCTCAGATTAATTGTTCTGTCTGGAAATCTCTTCTTAGTTCTAGATTGCTTCTCTCCTTGATTAGTTTCCATCCATTCCTTCTTGTCCTCAGGTGCTTTGGAGAATAGCTTGACTGCCTCTTCTTTCTGGCAACCCGGGAGATATTGGAATACTGCTATCATGTGACCCTTAGTCCTTCTTTTCTTTTTTTTATAAATTTTATTGAATTTACAATTAAAAAATAACATAACAACATTACATATGCAACAGAGAGAAAAAAAGAAGAAAGAAAGAAGACATACCTAGACATAACTAGACATACCCAATTCCAGCAACTGTTCTTTATATGTTTTAGCCTCCAGTCCCATCATTATCGTTGTTGCTCTTTTCTGCATTCTTCCTAGAGTCTCAACATCTTTTTTTACATCGCGGCAACCAAAACTGGATGCAGTATTCCAAGTGTAGCCTTACCAAGGCAATGTAAAGTGGTACTGACACTCCATGTGATCTTGATTCTATCCCACTGTCAGTGCAGCCTAGAAGTGTGTTGGCTTTTTTGGCAGCAATTTGTTGCAAAACTACTAATTTTTGAACAACTTGGCGACCAAAGCAAATTGATGCATACACACGTGCCCACCCTTTAAAAAAAAAACTAGGAGACAATCACTTATATTTGTTAATTCTTACCATTTCTTGAGTCTTCCTGCAGACATTCTTCACTCCTAGCACTGTCTCCAAATGCTGTATTAATCACTGCATGGAAACAGCCTCTATATCATCAACTGTCACAACCTAGCCTCCAGTCTGAGTTATAAACAAATTGACCACAAGTAGCTTTGTTGGTGTAAGGAGTTCTAATTTCTGCTGACATTTATGTACTATCCTGATGGACAGAGATGTCGCTTAATTAATTTATAGTGTATGATAACATAAAATGCACATACTAACAATAAATTGTGGGCTTTAAAGGCTGGAATTATGTATATTGTGATGTTAATCAAATGTAGAATTTTATTTTTGGTAAGAATAAAAAGGTTTTGCCAGAATATGGTGCTCTCAATCATTTGTACTTTGCATGGTTGGTACTAATAAAGGTCTAAGAACTAAGAACTTTCACATCTAAGAATTTCCAGTTGTAGAATTTTAAAGTTCCCACGGCCTGGGCATGCATAATAGAACAAAATGGACTATGCACAGAAATACTGAAAAAAGTGACTTGCTATCATTCCTTGTACTTACAAGTATTGCAGCATCTGTATACATGATCAAAATTCTGTAATCTGCAACTCTTACACTGCAAAAACATATGAACTACACAACACAATCAGGGCAAAACAAGAGACGCAATCTATATAAACTTCTGTAAAGCCTTTGATTCAGTGGTACACGACAAACTACTCCTAAAACTAAAATCTTATGGTATCTCTGGACAACTGCATAACTGGATAGAAGCATTCCTGTCAAACAGACAACAAATGGTCAAAAGTGGGAGTGTCCTATCAAATTCTGTACCTGTCAACAGTGATGTCCCCCAAGGCAATGTTCTAGGACCAACTCTCTTCATACTCTACATAAATGACCTCTGTGATCATATTAAGAGCAACTGAGTTCTCTTCGCTGATATAAAGCTGTTCAATACCACAGACAATACTGCTACCCTTCAAAAAGATCTTGACTATGTATCAGAATGGTCAATCAAATGGCAACTTCAAATCTCAACAAATAAATGCTCTGTCTTACATATTGGCAAAAAAAATCTGAAAATAAAATACAAGCTGAATAGTCAAGACCTTGTTGATGATCCAAGCTCTGTAAAGGACCTTGGAATACTCATCTCTAATGATCTGAGTGCACAAGGCCAAAAAGGCACTAATCCTATGTAGCTTTTTCTCTGTAATATCACACTACTAACGAGAGCATACAAAACATTTGCTAGACCAATACTCGAATACAGCTCATCAGTCTGGAACCCACATTACGTATCTGATATTAGCACAGTTGAGAAAGTCCAGAAATATTTCACAAGAAGAGTTCTTCACTCCTCTACTCATTGTAGAATACCTTATGCCACCAGACTTGAAATTCTAGACCTAAAAAACCTTGAACTATGCCGCCTTTGGTGTGATCTAAGTATGGTATATAAAATCATTCATTGCAATGCCCCATCTGTCAATGAATACTTCAGCTTCAACCATAACAATACAAGAGCAAACAATAGATACAAACTCAAGGTTAATCGCACCAAACTTGATTGCAGGAAATACGACCTCAGCAACAGAGTGGTCAATGTCTGGAATACTCTACCTGACTCTGTGGTTTCTTCCCCAAACCCCCAAAACTTTAACCTTAGACTATCTACTATTGACCTCGCCCCTTTCTAAGAGGTCTGTAGGGGGCATGCATAAGTGCACCAACGTGCCTACCATCCCTGTCCTAATGTTTCTTTTTATTTTTCTTATATTTATCCATTTTATGTATTCATAACTATGTTTATACTTATATCTG
Organism: Pseudonaja textilis; assembly: GCF_049901715.1. Taxonomy (NCBI): domain Eukaryota; kingdom Metazoa; phylum Chordata; class Lepidosauria; order Squamata; family Elapidae; genus Pseudonaja; species Pseudonaja textilis. The sequence continues at coordinate 80,463,059 of NC_141993.1, forward strand.
TTATCTTATAATCTCTTGACAAAATAAAATAAAAAAATAAAAAATAAATATTTTGCTCCAACTTGTATCTTATTGGTGGACCAATATTATAACTTTATGGAAATTTATGACATGGTATCAGGTGGAATAATACAGGTAGTCCTTGGCTTAGAACAGTTCATTTCATGAGTATTTGAAGTTATAATGGCACTGAAAAAAGTGACTTATGACCCTATGATCACATGATCAAAATTCAGACCCTTGGCAACTGACTCATATTTATGATGGTTGGAGTCATGTGATTTCCACTTTTCAACTTTCTGACAAGCAATGTCATTGAAGGAACCCAGATTCACTTAACAACCATGTTACTAATTTAACGACTGCAGTGATTCACTTAACAATTGTGGTAGGGAAAGACATAAAATGGGGCAAAATTCATTTAACCAATGTCTTTCTTGAAAGAAAAATGTTGGTTTCAATGGTGATTGCAGTTCAAGGACTACTTGTACGTATTTGCTTAAAAAAAGATTTCACTGAATTTCATTTGCAATACTGAACCAAACAATGAGTTTCATGAATGGGAACAAAGTCTATGTTATTTTACATACTTCATTCAAATGTGATCTATGATTTTATTATCATAGTACCTTGAGGCTAAAGGTGACACTGATGGAAGAATGTTCAAAATCTTGGTACTTCTGCTCAATAATTATCACAGCATATTTGTCGACCTTCTGTTCTTTTCCAGCTTAGCCCTAATGAATTTGTGTTCCTCCTTTCTCATCCATCTTCCCTGTTTTCCTGTCTTTCCCCCCCCATGTGCATATTTCATTTTCTACTTTCAAAACTACATAATACTTAGACATCTCTTTATTATCTTCATCATCTTTATTACATCCATTCCTTCCACCAAAAAAGAAAAAGAAAGTGACTGCATGGAACCGTCAAGGAAACAAGTAGGACTTTTGAGTTTTCCTGATAAATACTTGAACCTCCTTCACATATTTTGAGAGGAGTGCTGGAAGAAAATTTGAGGATGGTCTAATGAAGAGGGGCACTTTACATTAGTGTAGAGATTAAACAGGCAGTTTGATCCTAGGTGGATCAAGTGATTTCTTGAAAATGTGAATGAGCTATAATTCGTCAAAATCCTGAGGGCATAGTTAAGTCTGTACACATCTTTAATATTATATAGTACTACTTCTTGGCAAGATAGAACAATATGAGAAAGACTGGACCACCATCAGATAGATTTGCAGTTGGCTGACACTCAGTGGGTAGTCCTCCATGGAACTACATCTATATGGAGGGAAGCATGCAGTGGGATACCCCAAAGTTCTGTCACTGGAGCCTTTCATGAAGAGCCATTTGTTTGAATTTGCCTGGACAGCCATTTGTCCAAAATGGTATGCAGCAGGGGTGTCAAATTCATATCATCACGGTGTCATCATGTGATGTATCGTGACTTTTTCCCCCTTTGCATGGGCATGGCCAGAGTGTGATGCATCTGGTCTGCGGGCTGTGAGTTTGACACTCTTGGTATAGAGTAGTGTTGGTGAACCTTTTCGGCACTGAATGCCGAAACAGGACTGTGCATGCATGGGGGAGCACTAAAACTGGAAGAGCAGCTTCCTGGTATGCATGTGCAGGAGTGCCAGAAACCGGAAGAGCAGCTCTCTGGCACACATGTCACCTGGTGTTCTGGTTTCTGGGATGCATGCACACCTTGGAGCTGCTTTTCCAGGTTCTGATGCTCCCCCACATGTGAAGACCATCTGACCAGCGTGCATGTGCACGCAGGAACCCAGAAGAGCAACAGGCGTTGGCTGGTGTGCCCAGAGAGATGGCTCTGCATGTTACTTCCGGCATGCATGACATAGGTTTGCCATCATGGGTGTAGAGTCTCCTGCTTGAGTAGGAGGATGGACTAAAAGACCTCCAATGTTCCTTCCTTCCAACATTATTCTATATTTTATAGTCTATGTTCTATTTTTGAGAATCTCATGATGAACACCTAAGGATTGTACATACACACGCCTAGGAGAAATAATTTAAAACAAAAAAGAAGAAATAGAAGGAAGAACAAAAAGGATGACAGTGCTGAATCTAAACTTTCATTAATAGGCCACTGATACTTTGGAAAGAGAAAGTATTGCTAAGAAGATTATTTATTTTTATTTATTTATTGTATTTTTATCCCACCTTTATTATTTTATAAGTAAATCAAGGCAGCAAACATACCTAATATTTCTTCTTTCTCCTATTTTTCCCATAACCAATAATCTTCTGGTGTGATGACCCAAGGTCACCCACTGACTTTTGTGCCTAAGGCAGGAAGTTAGCAACAAATTCAGTGAATTTTCATATAACTCCATAGACAAAGTTAAGTGACCCTAGATCTGAATAGAACTTGTATAGCTTCATCTGCTGCAGTATTATGTCCAGGGATGACAATATCCAACCATCCAGAGAGTTTGAACATTCCTAATTCAACCTGCAGGAGTAGCAAGAGTACTTAGTTCAAGGAGGTTCTGCCTTTTGTTTGCTTTTTAAAAATCTGTTGACAGTTTCTGAATCAGCATTTTATTATTCTCTGTACAGTATTTAATTTCTTGAGACATTAATCTAGAAATTTGCAAGTCCAGCAGACTTCTATAGAAACTTCAGCACTCATGCCCAGGCCATAATTGGTCTTTCAGCTCTATTCTCCTACTGATCCTTTTATTTTAAACTTCCTAACAATTTAAACTAACCATAGATCTGAAACTTATTTAACAAATGATGATGAATTCGTTGGAATGGAACAACTCATCCTAAATGCAGGAGAATCAGCAGAAAAGTCATTTCACTGCTACCAATATCCCAAATCTTCCTCAGTGGATATGATTACAGGATTTCTTTTTCCTTCTACAAATATGCCTTAAGAAGAATTATCATTAGTAATATAAGCATAATATTCAGTTGGATTGCCCTCTGATGCCATTGAGACTTACACTCTGTGCACCTAGGACAAGAGATCAATTATAATATTGAAGCTTACCTTGAAACTTATTTCTCAGTAGACAGGCTCTCTTGAAGTTTCAAATCAAACTATGATTTTCATCTTACGTTACCATCCTCCTTAGTATGTTATTGCATTATTAATGTTTGTTCTTACAGAACAGTTAGCCTATTACTTTCCTATTTGAACATATCATCAATGAGACACATTTACATTGGGAAGTTTCTGTTGTACAGTAGAACTGTGTTTAAGTAGGAGAGTCTAAATTTTCTCAGCCTCTAGATTAAATTCAAAATCCTGAACCTATGATGATCAGTGAGAGAACCATTACAAATATGACTATTAATAACCAGAAAATCATTTCAACTTGAGTAAGGATAGTCTTCAGAAGTTACTGAGACACTATGAGACAACTATCAAGAGAAATGTTAAAGAACCAAAAATTATACTAAGGAATTAAAATCCATACTTGATTTTTGGATTTCACTATTAATGAATAGGATGTCAACTCATTTTTTTTTTTGTTATTAGACTAGCAAAATGTTTGCTTAAATCACAGCACTTCACTCCTTTTAGTGTTAGGATATAGTTTCTAGTTGTACAGTCTATGAACAAAACCTGGGAGCATCACTGTAACAAAATGCAGCTGCCAGAAATCCAAAGGCTAGCTTGGAGAAATAGTTTCTATAATAACAAGGCTAATTTATATGGCAAACAGTTTTATTTTCTATTTTTCATCCATGATTTCTCATCTCTCAACCTTACTGCTATGTGCAGAATAAACAGTCAGTGGTGAATCTGGATTTCCCGCCTTTTCCCCACCACTGAAATCAGCTTTATTTAAGGGCATTAAAGATCAGAGTGTTAATATTTTTGTGGGTATTTATCCCTCTGCTGATGCTCATATACGGTATATACTTGGAAACAAGATGAAAGGAACTCAATTTAGGTATGTTGCAAGACATGGAAACACCTGATTTAAAAGGCTGTTGAGAGTTCTAATAATTTGATCTGATTTGGTTTGATAATTCAGCTGAGAAGATTCCTTAGCCTTCAAAAATGAATTTGGGATCAAAATGAGGAAAATATTCTTTAATTTTTCATTGTCTCTTTTAAAAACTATATTCTTTTACTTTAATTTTAATAGACCACTGGGAGCTGAACATCATATAAACATAGGGAATGAGTGAATGAATAAATAATTTGGTTTGCTTTTATTGATTTCATTGGAGACTCATCTTCTAGTGCCTGCAATTTCATTATTTTTCATCTAGATAACATTACATTTTACCAACATTCAGCTATTTTCTCAAATGTCAGGATGATAAAGGTGGAAGAGATGAAGCTGAAATGCAAAAATAAGATCACAAACATTTCTTCCTACTGTTGATTTTAGATTACAATCGATGAAAGGAATATAGGTCCACTCTTCCTCCTTTTTTCTTTTTCGGATTCATGCATGTATGTTCAAAAATTTTATTAGATTATCAAAATATAAATACAAAAGAAAATAATGAGGAAATAAGGGAGGAAAGTGGGAAGAGAAAAGTGTAGAGAAAGAGGGAAAAATAAAGAAAAAAAGCACTGACTTCCAACTCCTTTTGGTGCAATAGAATAAGAAAACAGTATCAAACCTCAATTTTTTATGTTTATATAATAATATAAACTAGCCATTTCTATAACAACAAATCTATCTAATCAGCAAAACCCAAAATCAAAGTTTCATTTTTTTCCACCTCAGGCAAAAAGTTCAGAAGTAGTCCAAGTAAAAGTAAAACAAAATGAATTGTGTTCTTTTCTTTAACAGAGCAGTCAATTTGGCCATCTCTGCTAACTCCATCAACTTTTGCAGCTATTTACCTAGTGTGGGAATCAAATTGTCTATGCATGTAAAATATTATTGATGTTTGAAATTGTTCACTGGTGGTAGAGGATCTCTTCTAAGATTCTCAAGCAGTGGCCACTAAAAATGCTGGTGAGACTAGATATATGCTGTTACTACAACCACTACGAAAAGTTAGTAAATAAAATGATAAAAGAAGTATAAATAAAATGTCTTTGGCATGCAGACATTTTCTGATGTGATTAATGCAAAGATTTAGCATGGACCAACTGCCCTCTGACAAATATAGAGAACTGGATTTTGAAGAGATACCTGGCCGTATTTCAAAATCACACCCAAGATTCATTCTGCATTGCTAAATAACCTTTTACTTGAGATGGGAATTTTGGAAGCTATCACACACTGCAGGTTCCCAACTTCTGTGTCTGTATATTTTGATGACCCCTAGAACATCTACCGTACAATCACATTGCCAATACCTGTTTGGAAGCCACCGAATCAGTGCACTTTCCCTAAACAATTAAACATGCATTAAACCTCTGTTAGATTTAAAGAGGTACATTATTCCTTCAAACGAAGTTAAAATCTTATTTGAAGTGGTTTGCTACTACCTTCTGGATTTTCTGACTTCTTTCTATAGTCTGCAACCTTGAGATTTTTTGGTGTCCCGTGTAAAGGAGCATAAATTACCAAATTATATTCAAAGTCCAGAAGAGGATAAATAAAATGATGTCTTGATGAGTGATTATAAAATACTGCTGTGTTTGGAACTGGATCTTTAACAAAAAATTTCCAAGAAACAAGAGGGAGAAAAAGATTGTTTATGAAGACAAGCAGAACATCTCTTCCAATTATTTGACAAACCATGGAAAGTTCAAAGCACTAGATAATTTCATACAGGACCTGGAGTTGAAAGGTAAAAAGAGACTGTCTTCAGAAGCTACCTATTACGTATTGAGGCATGAGAGACCAAACCAGAGCATTCACAAGTAAAGGCTTTATTCAACAGAATAAAGGGCTGTCGCGTCTGCATACTAACAAGCAGACCTGCTCCAGCGAACAGAGACTGGCTCGATCTAGCAGCCGGCTTTTATAGCCGACTGTCGAAGGGAGCCAGCCAATGGGAGCTGTAAACGCCCCCGCAGTATAGACGGACTTGATTGGGAACTTTGGTCAGTTCCAAGGACATAACACCCCTTCCCCCCAGATGCGAACATGAATAGTCCTTTAAATATGCAGGGGGTCTGTGTGAGCGCCCGGACCGGCGCAGTTCGGGTGAGTCACTGAGTGGATCAGAGTTCCTGGAACCAGGACTGGTGGGTGCTCGAGAGCGGGGTTGTTCTGGAACCTGATCAGGCGTCTGTGAATAGTCTCTGCCTCCGGGTTGGGTTGTAGAATAGTCATTGTCCGGCAACCCGGTGGCATCACTGGTCGGCAAAGCTGGCGACTCCGACAGACGGTCCCGGTCTACCGTCTGTTCCTCTCGCTCGGTCTGTGGTGACAGGCCACTCAGCTGGTCCCCGATCGGATTCTGGTGTGGCGACTGGGGCTCAACAGGAGTCCATGGTTCAGCATTGGCATGCCCACTCTGGCGCTTTCTGATCTGGTCCAGATGTCTGCACCAGACTCGCCCGTCCTCCAGCTGAACTTGGTACGACCTCGGACTGGTGATGGCCACGACTCTCCCAGGTACCCATAGCGGATCGCCGGCATAGTTCCTGACAAACACTGGGTCCTGCAACACAAAATCTCTGACCCTGCTGTCAGACCCAATAGGAGTGTCAGGGCAATAATGGGGATGCAGCCTGTCTAACACTGTTCTCAGGCGTCTGCCCATTAGGAGCTCGGCAGGCGACTTGTTTGTAACCGTACAGGGGGTCGTGTGTTGGCTCAAGAGAAAGCGGGAGAGTCTAGAGTGCCAGTCCTCTTGATTGAATCTGGCCAACGCCTCCTTCGTTGACCTAACGGCTCTCTCTGCCAACCCGTTGCTGGCAGGATGAAAGGGGGCCGTTAAGATGTGCCGGATGCCCAGGTTGGTGACATACCGGCTGAACTCTGTAGACATAAATTGGGGGCCATTGTCCGAGACTAAAGTGTCAGGCAGCCCGTGTGTTACAAATAAATGGGTCAGGGCTTGGGCGACTGCCCGGGTGGTGGTCGTGGGTAGAAGGGCCACATCGATCCACTTGGAAAACGAATCCACGACCACCAAGAAGGTCTTGCCGTGCATTGGCCCGGCCAAGTCAATGTGCAGCCGTGACCATGGCGCGTTGGCGCTCTCCCACTTGGTTGGGTTGGTAACTGGTGGTGCTGGCCTGGATTCCTGACAGGGTCGGCAAGAGCTTACCCATTTGGCGATCTCGTCGTCCATGCCCGGCCACCAGACGTAACTTCGAGCCAACGCCTTCATCCGGACGATGCCAGGGTGACCCTCGTGCAGCGCCTTCAGGACAGGTGTGCGCAGGGAGCTTGGGATGACGACCCTGGTTCCCCACAATAGGCAGCCCTTAAACTGGAAAACTCTAACTGGCGGATTTTAAATGGTGTGAATTCGGTTGTGAAATTAGTGACCGCCACCCCTCCGCACTCAGTCCAGAACCTGGGCGATTGTTTTGTCTTTTTTGGAGTGGAAGGCGATGTCGCCTGCGGTGACAGGTAGTTTGAGCTCACTGACATCGAAGATGGCGTGGACCGGAGCCGGGTCCTCTACCGGGGTGGGCAGCGGGCAGCGGCTGAGGGCATCAGCGTGGCTGAGGTTTTTTCCCGGCCGGTGAACAAGTGTGTACGAGTAGGCTGCCAGGAATAAGGTCCACCTTGTCATCCTGGGTGACAAGACTTGGGGTGTTTGTTTGTCCCCCGATAGTAGCCCCAGAAGTGGCTTGTGATCAGTGACGAGTTCGAATTTATGACCAAAAAGAAATTCATGGAATTTTTTAACCGCAGCAACTGCGGCTAGAGCCTCTTTATCAATTTGGCTGTAGTTGCACTCAGTTGGTGACAAGGTTCTGGAAAAGAAGGCGATTGGTGCCTCGGAGCCGTTGGGTAGTCTGTGGCTTAAGACAGCCCCGATCCCGAAGGGGGATGCGTCTGCTGCTAAGAGTAAAGGGAGGCGCTGGTCGAATTGGATTAGGACAGCGTCTGAGGTAAGCAGCGATTTGACTGCTTTAAAGGCATAGTCCTCTTTGGGTCCCCAATGCCATGGTGCATTTTTGTCTAGAAGTCTGTGTAACGGCTCGGCTACTGACGCTTTGTGGGGTAGGAACGAAGCGTAGAAATTTAATAAGCCTAGGAAGGCCTGTAATTCCGCCTTTGTGGAAGGTGTGGGCGCCTCATGAATTGCTTTGACTTTGGATTCTACCGGGTGGATGCCAGAGGCATCTATTCTATACCCAAGAAAGTCCACCTGTTTAGTGGCGATGGCACACTTCTCCCTTTTTAGTTTGAGGCCATGCTGTCTGAACTTGTCTAAAACTGCTCTGACTCTTTGGAAAAGTTGGGGCCTGTCCCTGGCTGAGACCAATATGTCATCAATGTAAGGAACCACGCCAGGGAGGCCTTGGAGTATACGCTCCATTAATGATTGAAAAATGCCAGGGCAACACTAACGCCAAACTGGAGACGCCTGCACCTGAATGCCCCTCTGTGAGTGACAATAGTTTGTAAATCGGCCTTTTGACTGTCAACAGGAAACTGCTGATAGGCCTGAGACATATCCAGTTTGGCGAAAATGGTGCCAGGCTCAAATGTGTGGAGTAAGTGCTGGATTACCGGGACTGGGTAAGCGCTAACCTGTAGGTAGCGGTTAATTGTGGTCTTATAATCAGAACAAATTCTTAAACTGCCATCCTTCTTAAGGGGTGTGACAATTGGGGTTTCCCATTTAGCAAAATCCGTGGGCTCAATCACCCCCTGTTTTAGTAATTTGTCCAGTTCCGCATCCAGTTTAGAGCGTAGCGCAAATGGTACTCTACGCGGTTTTAAACGGACAGGAACTGCTTGGGGATCCACTGTAAAAGAAATGGGTGTGCCATTATAACACCCTAATTCGTTGCTGAACACATCAGCGTAGTCTGCAAATAGGGAGTCGATGTCTGAAGTTGAGACAGCATGGACTCCCGTTAAGCTAAGACCGAGATAGGGGAACCAATCCAACCCCAACAGACTAGGGAGGGCACCGTCAACAACCACTAAAGGCAGATGGCCTTTAAAGGATTTGAATTTAACGAGGAACTTGCCTTTGCCGAGTACTGGAATGTTCTTCCCCTGATAGTCCCTCAAGGTGAGGCGACTCTTCTGGAGCTGGTTCCTAGACAAGCTGGGTCGGATTTTCTTAAGAGTGTTCCACGAGATGATCGAGAGCGCTGACCCGGTATCGACCTCCATGAGACAAGGTTTACCTTCTAAATGAATAGAAATTGTGATTTTATTAGGTGTCAAGAAAGTGTGGTTAGCTTGATAGCAAGTATAACAGTTTTCTACTTGCCTTGGTGGCTCCGGGGGAGAGTAAGAGGACGCAGACCTTTGTGATGCCATGTGTGGCGCCTGGCAGGCTCTGGCGATGTGACCTTCTTTGTTGCAGTTGTTGCAGGTAGCGTTTCTGAATCTGCACGCCGTCCGGGCATGGGGACCCCCACAGGACAGGCATAACAGGATGTGCTTTGGTGTGATGCTGTTCCCGTGCTTTGTCCCTACCTGTGATTTCCTCAAGGGTTTGAGACGATGAACTTCTGAATGTTCAATGGGGTCTTCTTCACTCACCGCTTCTTTGGAGTGAACAGTGGCAGAGCTGGGTTTGGGAGTAGTCCCTTGGATTTCAGCGGCTGACTGGGTTGCTAGTTCCGCTGCTAAGGCTTCTTCAACCGCTCGGGAGAGGTTGAGATCTTTTCTGGCTAGTAAACACCTCTGTAGTTTTAAGTCTTTGACCCCACATACGAGTTGATCGAGTAACATGTCATCCAGGTAATTTTTGAACTCGCAGTGGAGAGCTGCTGTCCTCAGGGCGGCCAAGTATTGATTTATGGATTCCCCATCTGCTTGCTTCCTCATCCGGAAGGCAAAACGCCTCGCGATCTGCGAAGGTTTTGGGGAGTAATGATTTGAGAGCGTTTCCAGCAGCTCTGGCCAAGGAACGGTCTTGATTTCTCGTGGAGCAAGGAGGGCTGTTGCGGTATCGAAAACTGCTGCTCCGCAGTAGCTGAGGAAATATGACTTAATTCGGTGTTCCGCTGCGTCAGCCAGACCGATGGCATCTATATAGTGATTGAACCGGCTTCTGTAAGAGTCCCACTTCTCTTCATCCGGTTTAAAAGGCGGAAATGCTGGGTTAGCGTTCATTTTGGCGCCTCAGGCAAGGGTAGACTGCCCTCTCTCTCTGGGTATACGAGGCCCAATACGTGCTCATGTGAGCGCAGGCAGCTGTGGCTGCAGCGGTTCACCTGGCTCAATGATTTCAGCTCTTTGTTAGTGAGCGTTAGAGGCTCTAGCTGTAACGCTGTGACTATCAGCAATCTTTTTTGAATCTCGCGCTCCGGAAAACGTTGGCGGATGCACTGACAGAGATTCAAATTTCGCGCTCTCAGGGCGCGTGGGCGGCTGCGGACACAACGCCGGGCTTCGCTTTGGTTTCAAATTCAAACGACAGCAGTTTGAATTCCGCGCTCTTTTCCGAGCGGGGCGGCTGTAGCTTCAGCGCCTGACTTCACTCTCTCTTCACTTTCACTCAGCTAACTAGCGAACTGACCGAGCTCTCTGCTTCGCGGCTGTGGTTCAGTTGCTATCGTGATTTCAGCTCAATGGAATGCTTCTGGTTAGTCAGATCCCACCCTTGTCGCCAGTATTACGTATTGAGGCATGAGAGACCAAACCAGAGCATTCACAAGTAAAGGCTTTATTCAACAGAATAAAGGGCTGTCGCGTCTGCATACTAACAAGCAGACCTGCTCCAGCGAACAGCGACTGGCTCGACCTAGCAGCCGGCTTTTATAGCCGACTGTCGAAGGGAGCCAGCCAATGGGAGCTGTAAACGCCCCCGCAGTATAGACGGACTTGATTGGGAACTTTGGTCAGTTCCAAGGACATAACACTACCCTTCCTATTTGGTATGGGCCTTTTAGTGTTGAGAAAATGTTATTGCTAGAAGGTGAGCATTTTATTGCCCAGATGCAAGGAAGGAAGGAAGGAAGGAAGGAAGGAAGGAAGGAAGGAAGGAAGGAAGGAAGGAAGATTGATTTGACAAGCATGTTTTAGAGAACATCAAATACTAAAGAAGCAGGTATCTTCCAAAATATGCTTGTACATTTTATATAGACCTAAGAAATGCCATCTTTACAACAAAATTATACAAGGACTAAAACTGATCTAAAAATTAAGCTTGAAATCTCAAGCAAGTAGGAACTTGTGAGAGAACAGTTGTCCTATCCCTTTAAGGCCTCTCCCTAGCCAGTACAGCATTGTTGGCTATAAAAGCTGAACGGTGAGTACTAGATTTTTGTTGTGTGTGTTGTGTGTGTGTGTGTGTGTGTGTGTGTGTGTGTGTGTGTGTTGATTAGGGATCTGTGTGATTGTGTTGGCTCTCTTAGGTTTTGAATATATGTGAAAGAACCTGTGACAAAATTATGGCAACTGGATTATATTTGCAGAAAGCTAAATGACAATTGCTTAAGATTTTATTTAGTATTAATGTACTTAAGGCTAATATGAAATGAGAATTTCTTATGCTGTTTACATGCACAAAACATGTATAAGAATTGTGTTTTAGTTTCTTTTAATCAATGATATTTGGCATATTCCCATTTTTTGGTGAAGTATAATTTTATTGTTCGGGCTTGATTCATTACTTAGCACTTGGATTTTAATCTCCTGCATTGCTTATTTTCCCCTTTCATTTTACTGCTTTAATATTATATTGAAATGTGTTTTCTCTGCTTCTTTGGTGTTATTGAATTCATTAAACTCTATTGAACAAGGACCTGAAAATTCTGTAAAATAAATATTTCTACCAGAGCCCAGTTTATTGTTCCAGACCACAGAAAATTCTGGGAACACATTTGACCAAAATATATATATATAAACCTGCTTTCTTATCTTCTCAAATGAGATAATTGGCTTTTTATAGATGTGGCTTTTTTATACAGGCAAGATCTTTTTCCCTGTGCAATCTGGATACATTTTTTTTACCAATTTTCACAATTAGATTGATGTCATGCCCCGAAACCAAGAATAACAGGTGGAAATTCTTCCAAGCTGGGTTCCTTATTATATCACACCTATATATATGAATTTCTTGCCTGACTGAAGAGTCTTCTACCTGCATTTACAATATACTCTGTGAACTATTAGGAAGGGGCTCTCTTCACCCTCTTTCTCTCACGCATACTATCTGGGCTGAGTTGCCTCTTACTTTTAAAACACCCCCTCCCTCCTGGGGATCCACCTTCTCACTACATTCCATCAGAATCATTCTTTCTATGGATAGTTTTCAGCTTTATTCACTTTTGTGTGGCTGAAAAAACACTTTTTCAAAAATTTAATTTGATTTGTCAATCTCTTACAAGATAATAGGTATAAGAATAAACATAGTTATGAATACATGAAAGGGTTACATATAAGAAAAATAAAAGAAACAATAGGACAGGGATGGTAGTAGGCACGTTGGTGCGCTTATGCATGCCCCCTACAGAACTCTTAGGAAAGGGGTGAGGTCAATGGTAGTCTAAGGTTAATGTTTTGGGGGGTTGGGGAAGAAACCACATAGTCAGCACCCCAATATGTACAGAAATACCACAAACTGAAAGAAAACAAGGACCCTAATGATTTCCCTTTTCCAAAAATAAGAGCCAATTTGGTACTGGTCAATTTCAGTGTTATAGAAATCTGAAGTATTTGTATTAGGTATAATATCAGGTAAACTTGATAAGAAAACTATGTATTCAATATTGCACATCTTTATAGCAGCAAGGATTGTATTTGCACAATGCTGGAAAAATGAAGAAACACCACAAAATGAAGAAATAATTAAGAAGATACTAGAGTGAGCAGAAATGGCCCTTTCCTGGACCAACAATCCTTACTCACAGTCACTCATGCCCTAGTCACTTCCTGTCTTAATTATTGCAATGCACTCAACATGGGGCTGCCCTTGAAGAGCATTCGGAAGCTCCAGTTGGTAGCAAAATGCAGTGACCCGCATTGTTTTGTGCAGACTCCGGTGTGCACATGTTTCACCTCTCCTGTGGGAGCTGCATTGGTTGCCGATTTGCTTCCGGGTGCAATTCAAGGTGCTGGTTGTCACCTTTGAAGCCCTTCATGGCTTGGGACCAGGTTATTTAAGGGACCAGGTTATCTTTCCAGTAACATCTACTTGACCCATCAGAGTGGTGAGGCAGGGAATGTTGTGGGGGCCTTCTCTGTGGTGGCTCCCTCTTTCTGGAACATCATTGCCCCAGGGATTAGAATGGCCCCCTCTCTTCCAGAAGGCACTGAATACTTGGTTCTGCTAGAAGGTCTGGGGAACCCAGAGTGGGATGGAGCCCATCAAATGGCTTGTGTGGTCTGCTGTCATCAGCGCGGGGTGGATGGAAGTTGGGGGGTGATTTTTTTTTTCCAGATTTTGTTCTATTGTACTTTATTAATTTATTTGATTCTTTTTGTTAGTTTTTATTGTTTTTTTAAAAAAAATATGGTTTTACATCCTGTAAACCGCCTCAAGTCACCATGGGTGAATTGGTGGCAATATAAATTCAATAAATAAATAAAATGGACAGACTGACATTAAAAATGAAACAGACAGAAGATACAGAATATTATTAAACATGGAATATGCGATTGGAAAAAAGGGGTGGAGATTAAGAATGTAATATGTATTGTTAAATGCCCAGACAACACAATGTTTATTAAGCACTAAGAAATGTAGTTAATAAAAAGTTAATTAAAAAATAAGAAGAGAAATCTGAAGGTAGAAGAGAAATTCTAAATAGATCTGGGAAAGCAATTACTACACTCCTGTATGGTGAAAGCCCATCTCACAATAGGTTATTGCAAATTCTAATTGTTTCTACCTATTTTTTAAATAAATTTGTCATAAGAATGTTTTTATGTTGTGTCTTTATTTTCTTACCCAATAATCAAGGTCTTCTGGTCAGTGTATAAATAAATCACAATGTGGAACACAGTCAAGGGTTTTTAACAAGAACCTTCCACAAAAGGGACACAACCTAAAACAATCTACACCTCTTGTGCCCCAGAGATTCACTTCATGAGGTGATCATCACGAAGAGTCGTTATTTTAGTTATGGCTATCATTTAGAGCATTCTTTCTACCCTGTGATCAAGAAAGTGGTTTTGCAAGAACAACTTGAGAAATGATCTATCTGATTATATTTAATTATTTATGGAATGGGAATATTTGCTCTTTGCTTACAGATCATTTACACTGATTTCCCTCCCTCAGCATTATAGATGTTCAATCTTGATATAATAAACAGAATTTTCCTTCATCTTTAATGAAGAACTACAAACTTACATAGGAATTCTTTCTGTGCAGGGTTTTATTGTACGAGTACTATATCATTTAAATATTATCTCATCAAGACTGCTTTATTGCATTTTCCTTAGGTAAATCTAAAAAGAATGAAAAGTCATAAGACATAAAATATGGAAAGAAAAGACAAAGGAGCAGGGAACTCTGGGATCCAAAGAAAAATTCCAGAAAGGAAAACATAAATGAAACCAAATCTCTTATCAAGATTCAGAATAACAGAATAGAATAACAGAGTTGGAAGGGATTTTGGAGGTCTTCTAGTCCAACCTCTGCTCAAACAGGAAACCCTATGCCAGTTCAGACAAGTGGTTGTCCAATTTCTTCTTAAAAATTTCCAGTGTTGGAGCACCCACTTCTGGAGGCAAGTTGTTCCACTGATTTATTGTTCTAACATTCAGCAGCTGTCAGAATCCTCAATCTAGCTTTGAAATGTGAACTACAAAAAAAATGGCAACTCTCTTTATTCAAAATTCTATTTATTTTTTATATTCAAGAAATTTTAACAGAAAGTAAGAGGTTTATTTCCCCAATAATGCATATTGATTCTGTGCATGCTTTCTTTATTCTAGTATTGCAAATGGCTGACATGATCCACTCTATTTCCCTATTTTGGTGTCAGTTCTTCTGGGATTCTTGTTAGAAAGATACTGTCCTGCATATGAAAGATAAGCAAGTTAATAAAGTAAGCTACATAAGGAGGCAGAATAAATAGAGAGCACATTTTTTTCATGAAGCGGTCCCTTACGTTCCATCTTGCTCAAGCACGTTTTTTTCCCCCACTCCATTTTTATGAAAATATAAAGCCACTACTCTGATACATAATGCATAACCTGCTTAAGAGTATGCAATATTATTCCCCTCTGACAAAATAGCCAATATTTGCTAGTCCTGTTATCTCAAAACCAAATTTTAATTCCCTATTCGGTATGTCTTAAAGAACCACTTCATCTTTGAAAAAGCATCTTTGTTTTCATTCACATTTTCCCACATTTTGTTTTCAAAGCAACCTTCCAGGTCAGAAACTAAAGAACAAGGCAGAAAAAATACATATTCTAATATATATTGGGTTCACAATAGATAAACCTTCTCATATATTTGCATCTGTTCAATCCCGACATTGCATTTGGATTCAGAAAACTTTAGTATAAATTAAAGACTATATTAAAAAAATGGCTTGGCCTTACCTTTCCAGATCAAAAGTTTAGAAACACATTTAAGGTAAAGGTAAAGGTTCCCCTCACACATATGTGCTAGTTGTTTCTGGCTCTAGGGGGCAGTGCTTATCTCTGTTACGAAGTCAAAGAGCCAGTGCTATCTGAATATGTCTCCATGGTCATGTGGCCGGCATGACTAAATGCCAAAGGTGCATGGAACACTGTTACCTTCCCAACAAAGTGGTCCCTATTTTTCTACTTGCATTTTTATATGCTTTGAACTTTTAGGTTGGCAGAAGCTGTGACAAGTAACGGGAGCTCACTTTGTTACATGGTGCTAGGGATTCGAACTGCCAAACTGCCGACCTTTCTGATCGATGAGCTCAGAGTCTTAGCCACTGAGCCACCACATCCCACTTCCTTAATTTCTGTTAATTAAGTGGGTCTTGTAACCCTCATCTGACATGACCCACACTTGACCCATCACAAGACCCATCACTAGATCCATCACAAGACCCTCACCTGACATGACCATCCCATTCACAAGACCTACTTACTACACAATGCCCTTATAAGCAGAATAACTCCAATGCTAACATTCCCTAAATTCTGCTGAAGATGTTACCTAGACTGGTAAAGAAATGTTCAGAAAACAACCCACAAGTTCGGATATCTACTATTTGGTAATAGTAGATATCAATAATGAATAATAATGGATCTATTAAAAGCTATAAAGATCCAAGACTGGATAGAACCAATGGAGGAGCTGGCAATTGGGTTGATAAAAGCTAGAAAATATGAAGATCATTGAATATACTGCATACGGGTACAACAAGATCCAGATACACTCTGAATGAATGCGGATATTTGGTGGCTTCAGTTCTGTCAGAGTATATTCATTAACTGGAATAGAGCATGGTAACAAGGTCAGCCAATGAATAGGCATAGCAACTAAGTCAGCCAATGAGGACTGTTTGGAAACTGAAATTAGAAGTAGCCTAGGCATGGCTTTATATTAAGCTTTGCAGCTCTTGAAGCTATGTTAAGCTCTGAGTATGTCTATTGAAAATGAAACTGCTTATCTCCTCTGCTGTGTGACTTGCTTGCTGAAAACTAAACCTCTGCTCTGAATCTGTAACATGTCTGCTTCTGTTTGAGTTTGCTCCATGTTGGAGAAATCTACAACTGGTATTGTAAAATTTACTTTATGTGTT
The DNA here is from genome assembly GCF_049901715.1 of Pseudonaja textilis. Taxonomy (NCBI): domain Eukaryota; kingdom Metazoa; phylum Chordata; class Lepidosauria; order Squamata; family Elapidae; genus Pseudonaja; species Pseudonaja textilis. Next base: position 80,479,791 of record NC_141993.1, read on the forward strand.
TATAAAGAAGTTAAATGAAGCCTCAGCCATCTGTGTTTACTTTTCTGGCGCTGAATTTATGCTGCAATACTCTGAATAAGTTCTTTGTGAGTATGGTGACATGAAAGTAGCAGCAGCAGCAACAACAACAACAACAACAACAACAACAACACACACACACACACACACACACACACGGATACCTGTTCTTTGTGTCCCAATCACTGTGCACTTGAAGAATTAATGGCAACACGCAGAATACAATTAACGTTGCTAATTTCTGGGAAAGATCTGTTTAATTTGTATACATTTTAGTCTTGTAATTTATATTTTAAATTTTATGTGACATAGTATCCCTTATTTTAAATGTGACACTTCTGACACGAATAAACAAACCTTTTATAATTGCCTCTTTTATAATCAAAATGGTTTTCCAGCCAGAATTAGCCTCTGTGTTTATCTGAGTCTGTCACTGCATGCAAGATATAACTGCAGCTCTTTAAATAGGCAGATATACACAGCTATTCCTCAGACAGCGTAACGAAAAATCATGTTTGGTTTGTAGAAAAAAGTGTTATGTTTGTGGCCTGCATGCTCTAAAGCCCCTTTTTACTTTAAACTCTATGGTGCTGCATAGCCCTTTTAAATGAGTGTAAAGATGCTACACTCCATCCAGGATAATGTCTCCGAAGCCATGTTCTCTTCTGAAGGAATTCTAAAGCAAAACGCTCTTTCATCATATCAGATAAGAATTGGAAGAAGAATGGCAGGAGAATTTCACTGTGCTGTACTTTCCTTTCTGAAAGGGAACTGAACAAATTATGCTGCAAGTTCTTGCATGCCTCCATCTTCGGCTGTGAAAGAACTTAAACTGTCTGCATGTTGTTGAACAACACACAAAGGATCAAAAACGGGTGTTAGTCAAATAATAATAGCAACACTGACAACATGTCTGTGCATCAAAAGGTCACAGCAAGAAGACACCCTTTGGTGTTTGTTTCTCATCAACACTGGTAAGCTGTGAGCTTACATAATATTTGGTGCAATGCAGTTTCTTCGGCATTCACCTTTTGAAGCCTTCATCTGAAAAGGATTTAATCTGTGCAATGTATGAACAAACGAAAGCATGGCAGATTTATTCATTTAAGAGAATTATTCATTTAATTTTTTGCCACTTAGCATTTAGGCTCATTTGCTATTCATTTATTCTTCCCACTGACATTCATCTATGCATTTATCAAATATTCATTTAAATAGGGTTCATTCTAACTACAACAATTATTTTGTATATGGGAAAGAGCTTGGGATACTGACCCAGAGATTCTGCCCAAGGAACAGTCAGATAAGAGAGAGTGTAGCCAATGGGTGTATAGTGGGTGTGGCAAAAGACTCAGAAGGGACCTGGCTAGTTTCTCAAGCTGTAAAAGAGATGGGGGATAGACTTGTACTTTCAGACTTGCATCAACTTGTTCTGTTAATGTAGGTTTACAATAAAGTAGAATAAGTCCCTTTGTTCATGTCTCCTATCTGGTCTATGTAGTAAGGCTGATGCATGTAGCCTAAACTTTCAAGAAGAGATTGGACTGCCATTTGTCAGAAATGGTGTAGGGTCTCCTGCTTGGGCAGGGGAGTTGGACTAGATGACCTACAAGTTCCATTCCAACTCTATAATCTGCTATATTTTCTTTTTACCAAAAAGGGAGTACACGTTGGCTTTTCTTAGGCACGAAGAGAGATCTTGGGCCAGGCACTCTCTCATAGGAAAAAGGCAGTAATGAGTAGTAACTTTTGAAAACTTGCCAATATGAAAAACATGAAACTTTTGAAAACTTGCCAAGAAAGCAGTATTCCAGTATTTGAGGGGCTGCCACAAAGAAGAGGGGGTCAAATTATTTTCCAAAGCACCAGAAGGCAAGACAAGAAACTAATGGATGGAAACTAATCAAGGATAAAAGCAATCTAGAATTAAGGAGAAATTCCTGATAGTAAGAACAATTAACCAGTGGAAGGTGTAGGTATCAATGGATAACAATGGATATTTTTAAGAAGAGACTGGACAGTCACTTGCCTGAAATGGTATAGGGTCTCTGGCTTGAGCAGGGGGCTGGACTACAAGACCTCCAAGATCCCTTTCAGCTCTATTCTGATTGATTGATTGATTAACTGACTGACTGACTGATTGATTGAAAACCGCAAGGACTTTAGAGCATTAGGACTGAAATAAATTCTGACTTTTAAACTTTCAATTTATTTTGAATTATGAACATTTACAATTTTCCTTTCTTCTATTCATTCCAGGTTCCTAACGCAGGCTCTATTAAATGTCAATTATATTTTTAAACAATCCTTACTGTGGTATGTAAAAGCTCCTAGAATAACTTATTTTATTTACACTTCTTGCTAAGAGGCTGGCAAATGTCTTAATGAAAATGCTACTTTTCAAGAATCTTATTACCCTTTTAAAAGACACAGGGATATGCAGTTTTGGCAACTGAAGCAGTCAATTCTTTTTCTGGCACCTTTCTTGTTCTAGAAAAAGTTATAACTGTCCCCTTTTTGCTATCCACAGATGAGAATTATGATAGAATGGAGAACATAGTCACTGCCTGCAACCTGTCACATATTCTTAGAACATGATCTCTCAGGCATTAAAAAGTATTCTTGTTATTAGTAGCCTAAATCTGGGAAAGGACTGAGAATATATATCTGAGAATATTTGCAAATTATGCACAAACGAACCTGAATAACCTGTTTGATTTTATAAATCAATCCACTTCAATTCAACGGTGGAATGAATTTTTACTTCCAAATGTATGCATAGAAGGCCATGTCTATAAAAGGTGGGGGGTGGGTACATCATTGTCCTCCATCTGTTCTGATTCTTTTGCTTGATAGTTGGTATGGAGATTTCAAATTGGGCAAATCTTTCTGTTGGCTAAATTCACAATTGCTAAAGAAGCCAATGGATTCTCTATTTTCTTCTTTCCCCAGATAGCCAGCTTGCTAATTCCCAGAACTGCTGGGGAAACAAGCAAGAAAATGGGAGTTACTGCCGTGGATATATATCTGGGAGGCTACAGTTCCATTAGAAGGAAGGAAGAAGACACTAGTTGTAGGAAGACAGCAATGTGCAACAACAAAGAAGGATAACTGGAGCACAAGAAAAAGATTAGCGGAGAGGCAACTGCAAGAAGCTTTACAGTGAGATGAAACTTGCTATCAAGTCATCACCCAGTAGGTAGCAAGAAAAAGAAAATAAGAGGGAGAAAAGCAGATCAGGGATAGAGAATTGGAATGATAGGAGGTTATAGCAAACCTCTTTACTTACTGGAGTAAATAAAAGTTCATAGAATGGCTAGGTGAAAGAAATATTGATACAGATATAGATTAACAGAGTTGGGAGGGACCTTGTAGGTCATCTAGTCTACACACACACACACACACACAAAAGCAGGAGACCCTACAACATTTCTGACAGATGGCGTTTCTTCTTGAAAGCTTCCAGTGATGAAGCTTCCACAACTTCTGAAGGAGAGCTGTTCCATTGGTTGATTGTTCTTGCTGTCAGAAAATTTCTCCTTAGTTCTAGGCTGAATCTCTCCTTGATCAGGTTCCATCCATTATTCCTTATCTGACCTTCAGGTGCCTTGGAAAATAGCTTCCTCCTCTCTATGGAAGCCACTCAAATACTGGAATACTGCTATCATGTCTCTCCCGGTTCTTCTCTTTACTAGAAGAGAAGAATTAATCACTAATGGCAGCAATGTTGTTCGAAGAACCAAACACTAATTGCAGCAAAGATTGTATAAGAATTTGGATTGTAGGTTGTGTGCTTAAACTTAAGCAGAGCAATAAGAAGAAGAAGAAGAAAGGAACAGGCAAAGCATACGACAGTCAGTATTCAAAGTTTAAAAAAAAACCTACTGGAATATTTGTAAATTAGCTTGATACACATTCTTTGCTATGAAACTATGTGGTCAGGCTTAGTATTCGGGGAGGAAAATAAGGGGGAAAAAATCTGCCTCTGCCTACCAGCATCCATCAGTATTCATCTGGCTAGCATCCTGCTAGTGTGTGAGAGAGTTGAGGGCTGTTTGGAAACTGAAACAGTATTTGTTGTGTGAGCAAAAAGGAGACAGCAAGGAGCCTCGCATGGCTTAGCTCAACTGTTCTGTACTAAAGATGCTTGGTGCTGTGAACTAAAGCTGAAACTGAAACTACTCTCCTCTGCTTGTGTTTTGCATTTGGAACAGATTTCTTTTCAGGTTGGGAGGGGGAATAGAACTCCTTAGCATCAGGGCATGTTAATAATAATAATATACGAAATACTAATGCTCTGATGGTCATTTCAAAAAATCCTTTCTTAGTGAGCACTTAGAAGCCAAATTTCAAGTTTGCAGGCTTTACAGTTGCTAAATTTCAAGTTTGTAGGCTTTACAGTTCTGGAGATTTTGTGAAAGTGCGTGAATGGTATTTTGCATAAACAGACAGACAGACAGACAGATAAATAGATAGATGATAGATGATAGATAGATAGATAGATAGATAGATAGATAGATAGATAGATAAACTGACTAACAGGAATGAAGCTGTGAATTAGGAAGTTGTAGAAGAATTAAATTTGGAATAGTGGTTAACAATTCTTAAGGACTAAAAGAAAGATTAGCAGAGAGGCAGCAGCAAGGAGCTTTATAGTGAGATGAAACTTGCTTACACCTTCCCCAAAAATGAAGAGGACATGAACATTGGAAAGAAGGACCAAGGGGTGGAGAGAGATCTAGCTGAAAGCCATGATATGTGACCTATTGAGGAATTTGGACATTGATTTCTAATACATTTTAAGATAAATAAGTTAGGAAAGGTTTTCCTCTTTCTCTCTGTATCTATCTATCACAAGGTCCAATCAAAGTACACATTTTAAATATATTTTAATTGCAGTTTTTTTTTCTTTTTATATAGCAAGTGATGTGCTCTTCAGATGGACAAAATAAAAAAAAAGTTAATTGTAAACCATATTGCTGGAGATTGAAGCCACCAGATTTCCTAACCTGAATTAAATTCCTAAAGAAAAAATAAAGTTAGATTTTTTTTTTCCCCTGTCTGGGTAGCATAGAGGTATCTGGAAAATCAAAGAGAGATGTGTAACAAAGCTACAGGCTCAAAATTTTCTGTTGGTTCACAATAATAAATTCAAAAGCTACATCAGAAGAAGTTATAGCTAATTTCCAAATCACTCTGAGTTAAAAAAAAAAAAGATTCTTTTTTTTTCTTTTTTCTTTTTGAGATGGGAAAAAGCAGCCAGGAAATTAGAAGACAGATTTTGGTCCAGTATTAGTCAGAGTGAACCCCTGATGAATCCATATTAAAAAGCCAGCAAAAGCAGAAAATGGGTTTAACTAGATATTTTGTAAGATATTTTAATTACCCAGGAATGCAAATTTTGCTATTGTTTGATAAGGTTTCATTATGGTTTGGGATATGCATGGTTTGGGATATCTGAGTAGGCAGAGGACATTGATACTGGGGGAAAAAAAGACGGATCAGTGGAGGAGGAGGCAATTTTTAGTTTCCTGGCAACAAAAACTACAGCAAAAAACTTAAAACTGTGCTTAAGCCTACATGTATATTAAATTACACTTCTAGTGTCAGAAACACTTGTTTTCAATCTTTTTCAATAAACCTTTTATTTTCAAGAATGTATGCTGGGGATAATATAAAATCAATGAAGATGTGCTTTCCAGGTTTCACCAAAGAAATGTCTGATGAATCAGGGACTTTCATGAAAGCATGGCAACCTATATGTGACTTTTTGAAGAGTGGAGTTAATAATCATAGCAACTGGAGTGTAAAATGGCTCTTCAGAACCTTTTCAGATCAGGAGTGGGTAGACCAATTCTTGAAGTCTTGAAGTCTGCTTGGAATACACACTGTATAACGGACATTAATATGATTGAGCGAGTCCAGAGGTATTTCACAAGAAGAATACTCCACTCCTCTGTTCGCAATAGAATACCTTATGCTACCAGGCTTGAAATTTTGGACCTAGACAACTTAGAATTATGCCACCTATGGTTTGACCTAAGCTTAATATACAACATTATCTGCAACAATGTCCAAACTGTCAATCACTACTTCAGCTTCAACCACAATAACACACTGGCAAATAATAGATAGAAACTCAAAGTAAATCGCTCCAATCTCAATTGCAGAAAATACAACTTCAGCAACAGAGAGATCAATGCCTGGAACTCATTACCTGACTCTGTTGTTACATCCTCAAACCCCAAAAACTTTAACCTTAAACTGTCTACCGTGGACCTCACTCCATTCCTAAGAGGGGTGTGTGCATAAGCGCACCAGCGTGCCTACCATCCCTGTCCTACTGTTCCCATTTATCCATTCTCTCTCTCTCTCTCTGTGTGTATATGTGTATGTGTGTGTATATATATATATATACACACACAAACACACACATACGAACACAGTACAGAAGCCTGATGATGGCAGATGAGATTCTGCCGAAACGTTGCTACAACTTTAAAAGCACAACTACAATGATGTGGGAAAATACCCGAACAAAGCTGAATGCCATATATATATATATATATGCATATATATATATGCAGGTCTAGGTGTGTTCGGGTCTTTTCCTGTGTAAGTTTAAGAGTATCTTGGTGACGTTTCGGCGAGGTCCCACTCGCCATCCTCAGGCTGGTACTTTCGGCTTCATGCCAGTGCAAGCAGTATGTGATAGGAGCTGCCGTCTCTCTATAAATACTGGTGGTGGGGGCTGGTGTGCTGGGCTGGTTGGCCATGCTGCTGCCTCTTGATTGGTTGATGGAGTTGATGTTGGTATAATGAGCTGTGTGATGGGCTTGTGAGTTCTTTTGTTGTGGTATGCTGGGTCCTGCGTTGTAATCTCCTGGGTCGTTTGTGGTTTGATCTCTTTTCCATTAGCCTCCTGTGTACTAACGGCTTGGGTAATGAGTTGTGTGATGACCTTGTGAGATTTATTGCTGTGGTATCCTTGGTCTTGTGCTGTGATATCCTGGGTCATATGCTGTGTTGCAACTTCTTGAGTTCTTGTGGTGTAATGTCCTGAGTTTTCTGATGTGATATCCTGAGCGGGTGGCTGTGATGTACCATTCTGGGTTTTATCTGGCTTCGAGTTTGGGGTCTGGGTCTGTGTTCTTGGCGTGTGTCAGCTTGTTTGGTTTTGGGGTCGGGGGGTGCGACAGCTGGTGCAGCAGCCATGGTCTGTTTTCTAGATGGTGGTTGTCCTTTGTTTATAGGATGGGCTTGGGCCTGGGTCTGATGAGGGGGATTGGTGGTGGTGTCCCATGTTGTGTTGGGACTGGTGTTGGTTTTCGTGGCTGGGACTCATTTGTTGGTGAGGGCTAGCTTCCAGATGTCTGGTAGGCGGGAGGTATATTCCCGTCTATTCATGTTATGGGAGTGTTTGTCTATCTCGATGGCTTCCCTGATTATTCTCTTGCTGGAGTGTTCGGTGTTGGATATTAATTTGGTTCCTTCAAAATTAATTTCATGTCCCATGGCTTTAAGGTGCTGGAAGAGGGAGGAAGTATTTTCTTCTCTTTTGACCGCGTTTTTGTATTATGTGATGCGTGCATTTATTCTCCTGTTGGTTTGTCCAATGTATGTGGCTGGGCAATTGTTGCATGGTATTTCATAAACTCCTTGGTTTTCTAGCTGGATCTTGTCTTTGGGATCAGAGACAGCAGCTCCGATCACACACTGCTTGCACTGGCATGAAGCCGAAAGCACCAGCCTGAGGATGGCAAGTGGGACCTCGCCAAAACGTCACCAAGATACTCTTAATCTTACATGGGAAAAGACCTGAACACACCTAGACCTGCATACCTATACCCATGAAAATCTACATACACACACACACACACACACACACACACACACACACACACTTATACCTGTTTATACTTATATACTTATACTTACATTCATACTTATATTTGTTTTCTCATACATGCTTGACAAACTAAATGAAATAAAATAAAAATAAATAAATAAAATAAAATAAAAATAAAAAATCACGCACATGTCCTCCAGATAGGTGCAAGACTGTCTCCTGCCAGTTTGAAGGCCAGAAGATGAAGGGATCAACCATCAAGCCCACAACCACAGCAGACTCCTTTAAAAGAAGCTATCAGGGGTGGGATTCTACCAGTTCGCACCTATTTGCTAGAACCAGTTGTTACCATTCTAAGCAGTTCGGAGAACCGGTTGTTAGAAGAAATTACTGGCCTAATCCTGTAAGGAAGGCAGGAAGGAAACATTCTGGTGTTGCTTACAGAAACTACCTCTCCATTAGCCCTTTTTACATTCTTGGCAGGACTAGACTTCCTCTTCCAGGAACGTCTCTGAATTTTTGTTTCCGCTTCTTTGCTGGCATTTGCTTGTATGGAGTGACCATTCAAAGTTACAATGGCACTGAAAAAAGTGACTTATGACCCTTTTTCACACTTACGACTGTTGCAGCATCCCCACAGTCTTGAGAGGCCAGGTGAGAAGATGCATGCCTCGATGTGAGTGATATTGAGTTGGCCATATCCAGCCAATAACATGACCACCAAGCCATGACCACCCACTTTCATGACCACCAAGCCACACCCACCACCTAAGCCATGACCACAGAACCGGTTGTTAAAATATTTGAATCCCAACCCTGGATGCTGTGTTTGCTAACTTTGCTTCTAATCTTTTGGAAATTGTTTATCTAACCCTGTTAAAGTTATTAGAGAATTTTCAGAAAGACAAGTTTGCCTTTTGAGTCTATCTTTGTTTCTGAACAAAAGAAAAATTAAATATAGGTTTATGAATTTTAAATAAATAGCAAAAAGCTAAGTACAATTTTAAAGTGAGAAAATTATAAACAAATTCGGGGTTAAACTTATTTATTTGCACTCTTCATTCTTTTATTTTTCTTTGTTTACTTGGTATTGATTTTTATTACTGGAATCGGGAAATAAATGAAATAATAAAAATCTAGGCTAACACAATTGTCAATGGACAAGAGAAAGAAGCAGACAATTTACAACATCATAATATCTGAAAGTTTCAATGCCTAATATTGTGAAAACAACCAAAAAAAAAATGAGACATTAAAAAATCCAGATAATATTTGATTTTAATGCTGTGCCTGCCAGGCAAAAGGGAGGGAGGTTGATATCTTTCAGGCCTGGTTGTTGCAAAAATGAACACTGGACTAGGTGAATCTTTAGTGGACCACAAAGCTATCTTTGTTTTTCTCACAATACTTCTGAGTCATTTGTTTCGAATGACTAAATTCTTTAATGCTTTCCCATTAATTTCTGTCCTCCTTTCAAGTTCCCAATATATCACTTTTCTTTTTCCTCAAAGGTCAAAGAATAGATTATTTACCACTTTTGCACATTCTGGATGGATACAAAAGGACTTTCAAAATTATCCAACAAATTCATGGGCTGGAAAACCGAATGGATAATTTCTCCCTATTTTTGAAGAGGAAGGAGAAGTTTCTTTTAGGACATCCCAAAGCTGCTCTTTCAAGAGGCAACTTGAGATTTTATTTTATTTTATTTGGGGGGGGAGGGTTAAGATGATTTGCTTCTCATCCAAGAAGCTTTTTCAGTTGGAAGCTTCTTGGATGAGAAGTGAAACATCTTCAAAAAATCGCCCCCAAAAACAGAAAGTCCAGTGGCCCCTTGAAAAAGCAGCTTTGGGACAACCATCACCTGAATGATGGAGAATCTCCCTAGGCATTTCTTTTAGGACAGTGGTGACAGTTACAGTCCTACTGAAAAAGTCATATAGGAAGAATTATTTGTTTAATTTATTACATATTTATCAAATTTGAAAGTGCTCATCTCTTTCACAGAGAGAATCTGAGCAATGTACAAACAAAATATTAAAACCTAAAAAAACAGTATATAACATTTAAAAAGACAAGGATGAATTTTTTTTTTAAAAAAAATCAATGTTAAATGTTAATTAAAAATCAGGGGAAGTGCTTTTAGGTGCTAACCAGCACAGGACTCTGTCCTTTTCTGTGAAACCCAAGCATGGCCAAATACTTTCTTGACGTTTTCTTTCAGAATTGGAGGAATCAGAGGTTCTATGAGTGTGGCTTGGCTTGGTGGGTGTGGCTTGGTGGGTGTGGCAGGGGAAGGATACTGCAAAATCTCCATTCCCTCCCCACCCCATTAACCTGCTTTCCAGCTCCGTTCTCCTGTACATGACAACAAAAGAAGACCCAGCCGATCAGCTGGGACTCGGGAGGCAGAGAATAGATGGGGGTGGGGCCAGGCAGAGGTGGTATTTGCCAGTTCTCTGAACCCGTCAAACTTTCTGCTACCAGTTCTCCAGAACTGGTCAAAACTGGCTGAATACCACCTGTGGGAGAAAGCCAGAATCACGAGCTTAGACAGTTGTCCTCAGAATTCAGAAGATTCACATATGCTCTTTGGCCATCTTATATGCAAGAACATCATGTTTCATCCCTGAGGGATTATCTTCTTGGAAGAAATTTCTAGTAGCTTTAATCAAATGAAGTGAGAAGTGATAGAGAAAGCTTTACCTGGAACTATAGACACACTTTTCTTCTTCCTATCTTGCCCTCATGCTTTCATTCAAACTATTGAAATGTTATATCCTGAGATGATGGATTTAACACTATCACAAAACATCTGCCTACCTCAGGTCCTTGAGAAGGACTTGGTAGGTGGACAAAAATACCAAATCAAGTCTAAACATCTGGTGACCATCCATAATAATAAAAATAATGCATATAGGTCTGTCTCCAAGATTAAACACTTCATTCTCAAAAGCTTTACTTCATATTTACAATTGCTGAATCTGTGACCTTTAATCTTGCTTCTTGACATTGTTTTCATTCCTCTACTCCTGCAAAGACTGCATATGAAACCTGATGGGGTCTCATTTAATTTTGTAGCAATATTACATTGTTTTTTATTAGGTTTTCTCATGTATTCTGCTGCAGGGCAAGTTCTTCATCTGGTTTATTTCCATTGACAATTTCATTCCCCTTTATATATCAGAAGGAGATTTTTATTGTGTTTTTTTTTCACTTGACTTGTGGTGCATTTTTTTTTTCTTATTTCCAATTTGGTCCTCTTTTTCCCAATTTTTGCAAGCGCTTCTTATAACGCTTTCAGGCAGAAAACAACAGACATGTTTCATTAGGCTACTGCCTTTCATTTTTTTTAACACTGAGCAATTACGTCTTACCCAGGAGGATAAATAAGTGGTATAGCTGCATGTTGATAACAATACAATAATAAAAGTATTTCTCAGGTTCAGTTCGACTCCTGGTGACTTCACAGATATGGTATATGTATGTAGTTTTCTTGGCAACAAAATGGAAATACTTTGGCAATACCTTTTTCTAGCATATGTTTTAAATTTCCCAATCTTTTCCCAAAGCCCTGGGAGTTAGCCATCCAAATATTACATTTTTTTTTTCTTTTCATAACCCTATAATCCCTTTTCATTGGGATGGAGTGGGGTGATTAAATGGAGCGGAGCATTTACTGACCGGATACCCTTCCTAATGCCTATATGGACTTTGCAACAAATATTTTCTCTTTGCACCCTGATACAGAAAAAATTGTCACTGCCTGGGATTAAACACTCAACCTTTCGAGTAGGAGGTCAGAGTCTTCATCTCTAGGCCACCTGGCTGCTCCATATAAGAATTATGATAGTCACTTAGTGTTTTTTGTTTAGCTGCTGTCCTATACCTGTTTAAAATTTAACATACATGCATTAAATTCTCCTTTAAGTATAATATTTTCTGCACATAATACTATTTAGTAAGATAGAAAAAGTACAGATTAGCAGCTGTTCCTGACATTAATTCTGCATTAATGTCCTATCTCTAAGTATGATGATATAAATCTGTGCTTCCTTACAGCTAAGGTTTATCATACTGTAGCAACAAGGCAAGAAATGGTGCCATCTGCATAGATTTCAAAATAGAAATTTGTTATTCTTCACTAGGAAATTTCTCATTTCTACTGTGCTTAGGGGTGGGCTGCTACTGGTTCACCCCAGTTCAGGCGAACTGGTTGTTAATTTTATGGCCAGTTTGGCAAACTGGAAAATCTCACCCCTGGCTGACCCCACCCACCCCTCCCCTCCCGTCCCCTCCCAGGAGTCCCCACACAGCCCATTTTGGATCCCAGGTAAGTGCAGAGCCCGCATAGAGGCTCAGGGAGGCTTCGTTTCCAGCCTCCAGAAGGCCCCCGGAGCCCAGGGAGGTCATTTTCACCCTCTCAGCGGCTCAAGGAAAGCCTCTGAAGCCTGGGGAGGGTGAAAAATGGGTCTCCTGGAGTCTCCAGAGGCTCTGGAGACCCTCTGGATCCCAAGGAGGGCAAAATTGCGCCCCCCACCATGGTGCAGGAAGCCAACTAAGCCATGCCCACCATGGCCACGCTATCCAGCAACCGGGCAGAATACCAGTTGCTAAATTTTTTGAAGCCCACCCCTGACTGTGCTATATGCTAGGCTGCACTATGTGCACAAAACATCTCTACTTTCCTATACCTCCTATTCTCTAGAAATATAGTGGAGTAAATTGAATCAAAACCTTTATTATGGCTTTTTCATAGCACTATTTCCTCAGCTGTCCTTGTGTGGGTCTTATGGATGCGTACATGTGTTTTTATTGGAAAAAGATGTCCATAAAATTGTCCCTGGCTGCTCTACATATTCCAAGCTGCAGAGTGGAAGCGAGAAGGATGTTTCTGGAAGTGAGGGGGAGTTAGTGAGAAAACATATGAAACCCTGTATGTTGCAGAATTCTACTTCAGCTATTTTTACAAGCAATGCCACCAATTCCTTTCATGTCTTCTATCTAATAAGAGTGAGCTTTTTCTCTCTGCTTACTGAGCAGCTGTGCGTTAAGAGGTTTTCTTTTCATCTGATTGCAGATGGCAACCTTGTTTTTATTTCCTTGGAACTTCTACCTTGTAAATAAAGTTGTGCAGGTATCAGGAACAACCTCCAGAATGAAGCATCTATGCTCCAGTAAAAAATATTCTAGAATAGAATATTCTATTCTGCATCAGAAGAAATTTATAACACGTAAGCTATATTCATGAGTGACATGGGAAAATGACATGGAAGGTCACTCCCAGTTAATCATGCACCATATTCTCTATCTTGATCAAAATATTTTGCGATTTATTCTAGTTTAGTTTAGCCAAAGGGTTGGCAGTATCCTAGTAGACACTATGTTATCATTTCAGAACAAAATCAAGGGGAAGGAGTCTATGAGCAAGGTATCCGATCTCTCTGAGCCATGATTGACATGGAGAAATAAATACCAAATAGTACGAATTATGAAATGTAATGATAGAAAAACAGATAACATTGAATGTCTATATGTAACTAAAAAAAATGGTCAGGATGTAATAGATTTGAATGAGGATCTTGTGAAGTGGAATTGATGAACACAGGGTGAAGGTATAAGCTTAATTTTAAATGACTGTATGTCAGACTGTATGTCTGAAACATGATTTGAAATCCTGGCATAAGACTCCATAGCTTGGTGATGCATCTTACACTGCAGTGAATGGTGATAATGGAAGAATTGGATATTAGTAACCATAGGAGAATATGATGAAATAATGTAGACTATTATTATGCTCAATAAAGACTAAGCAAAGAGTGAGACAACTAGTGTAAGAACTTGTTGTTTAGTGAATTTATAGAGATGCATAGTGAATGAGAAGCATTATGAATGGTGTTAATATAAACTAATATAAACTATAAATTAGCTCTACTTCCTTTTCTTATCTCATGCCTTTAATTTCTTTGGCTTAATATTTATTTTACCTTTCTACACTTTGCATGTTGATGCTTATCTTGTAAGGGAATAGTGTGGTGGCATGTATTTATGTATTTTATGTAAATTGGTTTCAGTTACTATTGCAGGCACCTTAGGATAATTAATTCTGCTATTTTGGCACTCTAACTCTGCTATTAGAGATTTTATTTCAGATTTCCTCTCCTCCTTTTCCTGCATATTTTCCTGGCTACTTTGGTATTAGAATTCTGATGTGTTGAGAAACCGATTTCAGAGATAACCTTTGGGTGCTGTAAAACTTTTCCTTCCTTGGAAACTGATCCGTTGCTCTTTGCTGTTCATGACCACTTTAAGTCTACCCATCATACAGGCCGACCAGCAGCTGTCTGAACTGTTCATTGTTTAAGCAATATAAGCATTAAAACAAAATGAGGGAGTGGGAATATAAAGCTATTACATATTGTGGAGAAAATGGGTAAATTTAATTGAATGGGGAAAGTCTGGTTGATTTTCTGAATTTCTTTTTTAAAACACATACGAGGGAGAGAAAGAGAGAGAAAGAAAATTATAGAAATATTGGCACATTCTATGGAACGTGAAGTATGAGAGTAGATTATTTTTTAAAAAAGAGAATCAATAAAAATGGACAACTCCATTTCTGTCCTCTGTGTGTGATTCATTGTCAGTAACAGCCAATTTTGCTATAAAAATCCCAGAGCAATAACTGTTTTACAGCACCCGAAGAAAAGATGCAGTATTTGACAAGGATGTTCCTTGATGATGTAATACTGAAAAGAATGTGAAATTTAAACGAAATATCCTAGGCAATGTAGTGTCCTGATATTCAGAATTTCAACTGCCTTCACTTACGAGAAGATAAAGGGTAAGAAAAACATTTATTCGGTCTAGAGACCAAGTATCTTATCTCAACAATAACAGCAATGAAATCTGTCCACAAAGTAAACACTAGAGGGTTTAGAAAATCTTGTATAAATTCTTCTGTGAAACAATTTGAGCTTCAAGATTGTATTTCACATGGTCATAGCAAGAAGTCCTTGAGATTTTTTTTTAAGGAAAGTTTCCTACAATAATAAAGCCATTGTATTAATATCAGATTTTTAAAATATATACATATCAAAAATCAACTGTAACCTTCCTCAGTTCTGCAAGTACAGTCTCTAGGTTCTGTTATGAATTTGGACGAAAAAGAAAAATGAACTGTATTAGTAAGGGATGCACAGCCTATGTCAAAACTATTAACTAGAGGGTAGAATCCATTGGAAGTCACTGCGTCCTTTGGGGGTCTTGTAAAATACAGGCAGTCCTCAACATACGACCATAATAGAACCTATCCATTAGGATGTAAGTTGTGACAGTCATGAAATGGGTTGATCACGTAAATGATCCAATTTAATGACCTTTTTTCTGATGATCATTGAGTGAATGTGACTATTGAAGGGCACAACTTCTCTCTTCCAGGCTTTGGATATTGTATTTCATGGCTTTGGGTCCATAGAGCTCCTGGCTTTCACGGAGAGAGCAATATTCACGAAATCACTGCTTTCATCAGAATGACAATAACAGCATAGTGGTGTCATGATGTGCTCTGTGTGATCTCGTACCCATAAAGAAAAGGTATAGGGCTTGCAGCATGACACTTGCAACACTGCTTTCAAAGGTCTCATTCTCCTTCATCTTCATGGAAGCATCTGCCTGCATAATGTTCCTTATAAAATAGATTTAGGATTCTTGCTAATTGTGTCATCCTCAGAACATTGATTTAAACCAGGAAAAATAGACAGGACCAGCCAGTTCTATATGTTGTGTCTTGCCAGCTGTCAGTGGAGCTGGCGACAGACTCAGACAGTGAGGAATTTGGGGAGGAACTTGGGCCAGTCCTGGAGTCTGGGGAAGGCTTTGATGGATCCTCTGCATCAGAAGCAGAGAGAGGGCCATCCGACATTTGCCAGCTGACTTCGGAGTCGGAGATAAGTGGGGAAGTAGAACAGTTGGAGCCTGTTCCAGATGCGCGTATGTACAGAGCTGTCCAAGAAGAGAACTATTAAGCTACAGGGCCCAACTCAGGAAGAAATTGAATGTTGTTAGTTGTTACAGTGGGCTCTAACCCACTGTAACAACATTTCAAAAAAGAGTTATTAACTTAATCCTGCGAAGCTTTTTCTCTGATAATATTGTACTACTAACTAGAACATACAAAACATTTGCTAGACCAATTCTTGAATACAGCTAATCTGTCTGGAATCCACACTGCATATCAGACATTAATACAATTGAGAGGGTCCAGAAATATTTCACAAGAAGAGTCCTCCACTCCTCTACTCGCAACAGAATAGTATATGCCTCCAGACTTGATATTTTAGGCTTAGATAACTTAGAACTATGCCGCCTTTAGTGTGACCTAAGTGTAGTACATAAAATTATCCATTACAGTGTCCTACTACTACTACTACTACTACTGCTACTTCAGCTTCAACCTCAACAATACATGAGCACACAATAGATAAAACTCAGGGTAAACCACACAAAACTCAATGGCAAGAAATATGACTTCAGCAAGAGTGGTCAATGCCTGGAATATTCTACCTGATTCTGTGGCTGCTTCTACTGACCCCAAACACTTTAACCTCAGACTGTCTACTGTTGACCTCACTCTATTCCTAAAAGGTCTGTAAGGAGTGTGCATAAGTGCACCAATGTGCCTACCGTCCCTGTCTTAATGTTCCCTTTTATTTGTCTCTATTTCTTTTATTAATAATCATGTTTATACTTATATATATTATCAAATGCATGCTTGATTAAATAAATAAATAAATAAATAAATAAATAAATAAATAAATAAATAAATGCACACATGGACCTTGAATGACCCTTCCCTGAGGAATAAATAGAAACAAAAGGGGAGTGGTGTTTGCAGAAGACAATTTAGTTCATATTTCTGTTGGAAGGTTTGCTTATCAGAGTTCGTGCCTCACAGAGACTCATTGTCAGGTATTTAATTTACAGTGTTGTGACTGGAGGCTCTTGGCCTGGCAACTATCCAAGGACTCATCAAGTCTGTTCTTATAATTAACCTTTGGAAAAATTATTGCTGGGACTTTTCTGTGTGTGAATGCCATGAATTCGCAGTACCTAAATAAACAGGGGGTTTTCGGACAAGGAGTCTGTTTCTTGGTTCTGCTAAGCCTGGGTCAGAACAGTGTAGTTGCATAGAACTATGTTGCTAGTTCTGTCACTGTTATGGTATTCTATATTTTCTACTGCTTTGCCAACCAGAAGTTTCACATGGCAATATTTTTAAAAATATTTTTGTTATTTCTGATTACTTGTGCAAAAATTGTAACTCTTTCTATGACCAGTTAGATCTCCTGAAATCAATATCATGGAACTGTATTTTCTGAAAATTATGCCAACAAAATTGTTGCATGTATTGTTTCCGCTGTCAATGAAGGGCATATGTGGTGCAGCGTGATGGCACTACTTCACCTATTCTGCCTTTGCTGGCATTATGGCCCTTCTATTATTACATATAGGTAATCACATTTGATTCTATCAGAGATCTCTGACTCTTTGAAGTCAGAACTAGACATTTTGGTCAGTGGCTGCAAGAATTTATACTTCCATTAGCAATCAACAATGAATCAATATATGGCCGCCCTCAGAACAGCAGCCCTGCACTGCGGGTTTGGAACATACCTGGAGGACATGCTCCTCGATCAATTAGTTTGTGGGGTCAAGGATCTCAACCTACAGAGGCGCCTGCTAGCAAAAAAGACCTCAACCTCGCGCAAGCGGTCGAGGAGGCCCTAGCAGCCGAGCTGGCAACGAACTCAGCCACCGAAATTCAGGGCCCAAGTGCCAAGCTGGCATCGTTCCCAGTCCATTCCGAAGAGGTGGAAGTGGAGGACACCCACAACGATGAAAACGACGTCCACCACCTAGCCAACGACAGACGGTCGCAGGTAGGGGCCAAACAAGAATACACCGGTCCACCCAAGCACATCACACTGTGCCTAGCCTGTGGGGGATCGCATCAAAGGGCCACCTGCAAGTTTAAAGGAGCCACTTGCAACAACTGCCATAAGAGGGGGCACATCGCGAGAGTCTGCCAAGCCCCCCAAAGTGCGGCACACAGACCCCCGTCCTCGCACTCGGGACCACAGAGGCGTACTTGCCACACTATTAGTAAAATTTCTCTCTCCGTTTCCCTAGAAGGTAAACTGTGCCACATGGAGGTTGACACAGGGTCAGCGCTCTCAATAATCTCATGGAACACCCTCAAGAGACTCCACCCCAGCCTATCTACTACCCGGCTTCAGAGATGCCAGTTCGGTCTGAAGGACTACCAGGGAAGGCCATTCCCGTGATCGGCAGAGGCAAGTTCTTTGTCAGTTTTAGAGCTTTTAAAGGCCACCTACCTCTAGTGGTAGTTAACGGCAATCTACCCACCTTATTGGGGCTCGATTGGTTTCCCCACCTCGGCCTAGGGCTAACAGGAGTCCATGCTGTCTCAACCTCAGACACTGACTCCTTATTCGCTGACTACGCAGATGTGTTCAGCGAGGAGCTGGGGTGTTATAATGGAACCCCCATCTCGTTCACCATTGACCCCAGGCAGTCCCAATCAGATTAAAACCACGTAGAGTTCCATTTGCTATTCGACCAAAACTAGACGCTGAATTGGATAAACTACTAAAACAAGGGGTCATTGAGCCAACAGATTTCGCCAAGTGGGAGATGCCCATTGTCACACCCCTTAAAAAAGATGGTAGCCTGAGAATTTGCTCGGACTACAAGACAACAATCAATAAATATTTACAAGTTAGCGCCTACCCTGTGCCCGTCATTCAGCACTTATTACACACATTCGAGCCGGGCAGTATTTTTGCTAAATTGGACATGTCTCAAGCATAATCAGCAGTTCCCTGTTGATAACCAAACAGCGGAACTTCAGACCATCGTCACTCACAGGGGTGCCTTCCGATGCAAGCGTCTCCAATTTGGCGTAAGTGTTGCCCGGTATTTTTCAATCCCTCATGGAGCGGATTTTACAGGGCCTCCTGGTGTAGTACCCTACTTGACGACATCTTGGTCTCGGCCAGGGACAGACTCCAACTCTTCCAGAGAGTGCGAGCAGTGTTAGAGAGGTTCAGACAGCATGGCCTCAAGTTAAAAAAGAAAAATGCGCCATTGCCACTAGACAGGTGGACTTTCTGGGTTATAAAATTGACGCCTCTGGCATTCACCCCTGGAGTCCAAGGTTAGGGCAATCCATGAAGCTCCCACACCAACCTCCAAAACGGAGCTACAAGCTTTCTTGGGGCTGCTGAACTTTTATGCATCCTTCTTGCCCCATAAAGCCTCAGTAGCCGAACCCCTACACAGATTACTAGACAAAAAGTCACCGTGGCACTGGGGGCACAAAGAAGACCAGGCGTTTAACGCCGTCAAATCACTACTTACGTCAGAGGCAGTGCTCATCCAATTCGACCCCAACCTTCCTTTAGTACTGGCAGCAGATGCATCCCCTTTTGGAATTGGGGCGGTCCTTAGTCACAGACTCCCCAATGGCGCCGAGGCCCCCATCGCCTTTTTCTCCAGGATGCTCTCAGCCAGGGAGCGAAATTACAGCCAAATAGACAAGGAAGCCCTAGCAGCTGTTGTGGCCGTGAAAAAGTTTCACGAATTCCTTTTTGGCCACTTCTTCGAACTGGTCACCGACCATAAGCCCCTCCTGGGCCTACTGGCCGGCGACAAACAGACCCCTCAAGTCCTTTCCCCTAGAATGACAAGGTGGACACTTTTCCTAGCGGCCTACTCATACAAACTTATTCACCGCCCGGGCAAAACTCTATCCCACGCCGACGCTCTCAGTCGCTGCCCCTTACCCGCTCCGGCTGAAGACCCAGCTCCTGTCAACGCCATTTTCGAGATCACCCAGTTGGACCTGCCCATCACCGCCCTTGACATCGCCGCTAAAACCAAGGCAGACCAAACGCTCGCCCAGGTGCTCGACTGGGTGAGGAGGGGGTGGCCGGGAGGCAACGTTGATAACAAATTCACACCCTTTAAGACTCGCATGCAGGAGCTGTCCAGTTTGCAGGGTTGTCTACTGTGGGGCACTCGAGTGGTCATTCCGACCTCGCTGCGTACACGAGTCCTGGAGGCGTTGCACGAGGGACACCCCGGCATCATGAGAATGAAGGCATTAGCACGCAGCTACGTGTGGTGGCCGGGTCTAGACGAGGACATTGTCAATTGGGTAAGTTCCTGCAGCATTTGCCAGGAATCCCGTCCTGCTCCCCCATCGCCACCCCTACCAGATGGGAGAGCGCCAGCGCCCTTGGTCTAGAATCCATATCGATCTGGCCGGCCCGTGCATGGAAAGATGTTCCTAGTGGTCGTGGACGCTTATTCCAAATGGATAGACGTAGCACAGCTATCCACGACCACCACACTAGCAATCACCAACGTGTTAACGTGCCTGTTCGTTACACATGGACTACCCGACTCCATTGTCTCCGATAATGGCCCACAGTTCGCATCGGTAGAATTCAGCCGTTTTGCTGCCAACCTGGGCATTCGCCACATTTTCACAGCCCCATTTCACCCTGCCAGAAATGGGTTGGCTGAAAGGGCCGTCAGGACCACCAAAGAGGCCCTCGCTAGGTTTGGCAGGGATGACTGGCACCACAAACTTGCACGGTTCCTGATGAGCCAGCACTCAACCCCCTGTGCAGTCACCAATAAGTCCCCAGCGGAACTTCTGATGGGCCGGCGCCTGAGGACTGTATTGGACAGACTGCACCCACAATACTGCCCTGACTCTCCCTCGCTTCTACTTCGGGGTTAGACATTTTATGTTACAGGAGCCAGTATTTGCAAGGAATTTCGCTGGGGACCCACTTTGGATTCCAGGCGAGGTCATTGCCGTCACCGGGCCGAGATCGTATAGGGTCAGGCTGGAGGATGGTCGCGTCTGGAGGAGACACATAGACCAGCTTAGAAGGCGCCTCAGCACCCTTGCCAACAAGAATCCAGAGTCTCCAGTCGAAGGGGAACCACCTCATCCGCCGCCCAGCCACATCGCACCCAATGACCAGTCTGCACCAGCGGTCATCCCGGTCAACCCAAACTCGGACAACAGCGCCCAGAGAGTTGACCAGCCTGATCCAACCCACGAGAGCTCGACACCAGAAACCAACCCGGTGGTTTCCGAGGATGCCCAGTCCGGAGGGAGCGTTGGCGACACTATGCCGGCTCAACTGTCACAGACTGAAACCGAACAGACAGACAATGTTCCCGAGCTGCGCCGTTCCGGGCGCCAACACAAACCCCCGTCTACCTCAAGGACTATGCATGTTCGCATCTGGGGGAAGGGGTGTTATGTCCTGAGAACTCTAGGAGTTCTCACTCAGGTCCACTCACTTTGTGTGGGCGTTATTCCCCCATTCCCATTGGTTGGTTCTCTCCAGCAGCCAGCTATAAAAGCAGGCTGCGGGGTCCAACCAGTTGCTGATTGCTGCGAGCCAGTTCCAGGCGTGGCAAGCACGGTCAGCCCTTTATTGTAAAATAAAGTATTGTTGCACTCATGCTCTGGTTCAGCCTCTCATTGCTCAAACTTAACAGTAACAACATTTCAAAAAAGGCATTAAGAGTTATTAACTTAATCCTGCGAAGCTTTTTCTCTGATAATATTGCACTACTAACTAGAACATACAAAACATTTGCTAGACCAATTCTTGAATACAGCTAATCTGTCTGGAATCCACACTGCATATCAGACATTAATACAATTGAGAGGGTCCAGAAATATTTCACAAGAAGAGTCCTCCACTCCTCTACTCGCAACAGAATAGTATATGCCTCCAGACTTGATATTTTAGGCTTAGATAACTTAGAACTATGCCGCCTTTAGTGTGACCTAAGTGTAGTACATAAAATTATCCATTACAGTGTCCTACTACTACTACTACTACTGCTTCAACCTCAACAATACATGAGCACACAATAGATAAAACTCAGGGTAAACCACACAAAACTCGATTGCAAGAAATATGACTTCAGCAACAGAGTGGTCAATGCCTGGAATATTCTACCTGATTCTGTGGCTGCTTCTACTGACCCCAAACACTTTAACCTCAGACTGTCTACTGTTGACCTCACTCCATTCCTAAAAGGTCTGTAAGGAGTGTGCATAAGTGCACCAATGTGCCTACCGTCCCTGTCTTAATGTTCCCTTTTATTTGTATCTATTTCTTTTATTAATAATCATGTTTATACTTATATATATTATCAAATGCGTGCTTGATTAAATAAATAGATAGATAGATAGATAGATAGATAGATAGATAGATAGATAGATAGATAGATAGATAGATAGATAGATACGCACATGGACCTTGAATGACCCTTCCCTGGGGAATAAATAGAAACAAAAGGGGAGTGGTGTTTGCAGAAGACAATTTAGTTCATATTTCTGTTGGAAGGTTTGCTTATCAGAGTTCGTGCCTCACAGAGACTCATTGTCAGGTATTTAATTTACAGTGTTGTGACTGGAGGCTCTTGGCCTGGCAACTATCCAAGGACTCATCAAGTCTGTTCTTATAATTAACCTTTGGAAAAATTATTGCTGGGACTTTTCTGTGTGTGAATGCCATGAATTCGCAGTACCTAAATAAACAGGGGGTTTTCGGGACAAGGAGTCTGTTTCTTGGTTCTGCTAAGCCTGGGTCAGAACAGTGTAGTTGCATAGAACTATGTTGCTAGTTCTGTCACTGTTATGGTATTCTATATTTTCTACTGCTTTGCCAACCAGAAGTTTCACATGGCGATATTTTTTAAAAAATATTTTTGTTATTTCTGATTACTTGTGCAAAAAATTGTAACTCTTTCTATGACCAGTTAGATCTCCTGAAATCAATATCATGGAACTGTATTTTCTGAAAATTATGTGCAACAAAATTGTTGCATGTATTGTTACCTGTCAATGAAGGGCATATGTGGTGCAGCGTGATGGCACTACTTCACCTATTCTGCCTTTGCTGGCATTAAGTGGCCCTTCTATTATTACATATAGGTAATCACATTTGATTCTATCAGAGATCTCTGACTCTTTGAAGTCAGAACTAGACATTTTGGTCAGTGGCTGCAAGAATTTATACTTCCATTAGGAATCAACAATGAATCAGCCATCTCCAAACTAATCAGAACTATTATGTCAGCAAATCCTAGCTGCTTTCTGGTCTCTTGAAGAAAACAACCAAATATCCAATAACAAGAAGAAGGACAGACCATTTTAATCCTGGAATTAAGACTTCCGTATAGGGTCTGATTTTGCTAACTGCAATAGGCTGACCTGTTGTAGGTGGTTTCATTCATAAATCATTTATGGATGCTGAGTTGTGTCCAGGAAGCTACTGCTAAATAAGTCAGATCCAAACTAAAGGCTTGTGTGTCTAGATTTTCAGTTGTGGCACAGAATAAAAGAGTTGGAAGAGACCTTGGAGGTGTTTTAGTTCAACCCCTTGCACAAGCTGGAGACCCTATACCATTCCAGACATTCCTCATTTAAGAATGCCAAGTACTACTTAAGTATTGAGCTCACCTAGTTCCTGGTAGCTCTGCCTATATATTCATCCCCCTTTACTCCTTTTACTTGTCAGTATTACTGAATATGAGTTGAGTACCCTTTTAGAAGACAGGTAGTACCATACTCAATTGACAAGTCAGGTTACATATAAGCAGGAGTGGGCTGCTAGGGGTTTGCAGGCGTTCGGGAGAGCCCCTAACTAAGATTCTGTGCAGTTTGGAGAACCCCCAAATCCCACTCCTGGCTGGCCATGCCCACCCCGCCCCACCCTGTCCCTCCCAGGCGTCCCCATGTGGCCCATTTTGGATGCAGGTAAGTGCAGGGTGTGCTCAGAGGTTCTGGGCCTCCTGGAAGTTCAGGAAGGCCATAAATGGGCCCATTTCTAGCTTTCAGAGAGCCTGTGAAGCCTGGGGAGTCTGTTTTTGCCCTCCCAGAGGCTCGAGGAAAGTGTCCAGAGCCCAGGGAGGGCAAAAACACTTTCCCCCCCCACCATAGTGCAGGAGGCCAACTAGGCCACACCCACCATGGCCATGCCCACCCAGCAAATGGGCAGAGAACCCTTTGCTAAAATTTGCCCTGCATATAAGCAAATGGGGAGGCATCTCTGGGATGAATAGAAGTAGCAGGAAAGCTCTGTTACACTTGAAACCATATCCCTTTGCAAAGACTGCCACTTGTTCATTGGGCAATTTGACAGAGAGTTGAAATCATTCTAAGCATTTATCGAAAGTCAAACCAGTTTATCTCTGCCCTATTAAGTGAGCAATTAATGGTTTCTTTTTCTGATGGGAAGGTTATGCTTGATGAGAAGGGAAATAAAACTAGGACAATTCCAAGTCCCTTTCCTTAATTTTGACTGTAACCAAGGTCAGCACCATTTGCCAACCTCACAACAATGGTAGAACATGAACTGGCAATGGGAGCAGCACAATTTATTAAAAACATAGAGTCATAGGATTGGAAGGGACCTCAGATGTCTTCTAGTTCAACAACCTACTCAAGGCAGGTAACCTTCCACCATACCAGCCAAATGCTTGTCCAGTCTATTTTTGAACACAACCAGTGATGGAGTACCTACAACCTCAGTGTGTAAGCTATTCTATTGATTAATTGTTCTCACTGCCAGAATTTTTTTTCTTTACTTCTAGGTTGTATCTCTCTTTGACGAGCTCCCGCTCATTATTTTTTGTTCTGTCCTCTGGTGCTTTGGAGAATAAGTTAATTCCTTCTTCTTTGTGACAGTTTCTCAAGTTCCCCACTGATCCTTCTCTTCGATAGACTAGACATACCTGCGTCCCTCAAATGTTGGTCATACGATTTAGCCTACAGACCTCTTATCATCTTTATTGATCTTCTCTGTATACTTTCCAAGGTCTCAACATCTATTTTGTATTGTATTTTGTATTATTCCAAGTATGGCCTCAACAGCAGTGGTGGGATTCAAAATTTTTTACCACCAGTTCTGTGGGCATGGTTTGGTGGGCATGGCAGTGGAAGGATACTGTAAAATCTCCATTCCCTCCCCACCCCGCTAACCTGCTTTCCAGCTCCATTCTCCTGTGCAGGACAACAAAAGAAGACCCAGCCTATCAGCTGGGACTCGGAAGGCAGAGAATAGATGGGGTGGGGCCAGTCAGAGGTGGTATTTGCCAGTTCTTCAAACTACTCTAAATTTCCACTACCGGTTCTCCAGAACTGGTCAGAACCTGCTGAATACCACCTCTGCTCAATGGCATGGTGTAAAGTGGTCTTAACAGCTTTACATTTATTTTTCTGCCAGCTTAAGGACTAGCGAATTTCACTTTAGCTCAGCCATCTGGAAGAGCCCTAAATCTGGTTCATATCAACTGTGAAACTGCTTCTTGATATTATTTCCATTAATGGGCATATGAAAATCTGCTACATCAATTTGTCATTTATGTCTTTCTCCAATATGCAGCACTTTTGTATGGGACTTTCTTTAATATACACAGTTTACATAAATTTCCCCAATTTATTTTTAATGTAATGCATTTGGTTCTGCTGTATGCTTTTTAAAGCAAATGAAAGCATATTTTTATTGTACAAGCCTTGGCCTATTCTTTTTTAAACATAAACAATTCAAATATTATGAATCTTTTGCTAGCAGTCTCTTCAAATATATGCTCACTTCAGACCTGCATTTCAGAAATTGTTTTTTTAAAAGAGTTTCTTTTTTTTTTTTTAGCAAAACAATGACAGATGCTAATGAATTCCATTTATTAGTGCTATCCGGCTTGTGCAGAGTTCATTTATCAGATCGTCCCAAATTTGCACTTGTTAAAATCTATAGTGAATTTGTTTTACATATCTATTTTCTTGGCAATGTGGAATATGGAATATGTTCCTATGTGCCGACACTGTTGTAGGAAGCTGCTAGACGTTATGGGAAGAAACAAAAATATTTTCACCTTCTTTCCCTTCTCTCAGCAAAGTGAAAATGCTCAGGTAATGTCAGGATAGAAGACTGGATGTTGGATTTGAACTTGTTTTGGATGTAACAGTATTAGCCCCGAGTAGAATAGGGGGAGGTTTCTAGATTCAGCAGGAAAGTCAGATGTTGGCTCTAGAGAAAACTTATTTTGCTCACATTGTTCTAATACAGGGGTCTACAAAGTTGGCAACATTAAGACTTGTGGACTACAATTCCCAGAATTCCCCAGTCAGCATGACTGGCTGAAGAATTCTGGGAGTTGAAGTCCATGTGATTTAAATCTTATGCAGATTTCATCTCCAGCTACAGTGGATACAATTCCCTATTAGAACAGGGGTCTCCAAAGTTGGCAACTGTAAGACTTGTGGACTACAACTCCCAGAATCCCCCAGTCAGCATGACTGGCTGACTCATGGACTTCAACTCCCAGAATTCCGCAGCCAGCCATGCTGACTGGGGAATTCTGGGAATTGTAGTTCACAAGTGTTTCAGTTGCCAACTTTGGAGACACCTATTCTCATAGGAGAAATGTATCCATTGTAGCTGGAGAAGAAATCTGCATAAAGAGGCATATGTGTTAGTTACATTGAGATTGCAGTACTGTAATAAGTAGTGTTTAAGTCTATTTTGGAAGTTGTGCAGGTGGTCCTTGACCTAAGATCATAATTGGGACTAGAATTTCCATTGCTAAGCAAGGTTAAGTGAATCATGGCCAGTTTGGTGGCCATAAATATCTGTTGGTTGCCAAGCACCCAAAGTTTGCTCACGTGACTAGAGGGATGCTGTGACACTCATAAATGTCACTTTTTTCAGTGCCATTGTAATTTCGATGGTAAGAAGTATTTACCTCTTCATTCTCATTCTTCTAATAAAAAATAAAATTTGAAAAGCTAGCATAGTACAAAGCAGACAGTCAGCTTCCACTATAATATAATAGACAGAAAACCAAGGCGAGTTATTTTGGTAAATATACCTTGGTGTTCTGTCCTCACTACACATTAGTCTATGTGAAGCCTGACATGTAGCTAAACCCACCTATCCTCCAATAAAACCGACCATATGCATAGATCTGGATACTTTATTGAAAGAACAGGACATGGTGAAACTGGGGAAAATAGGGATACATACAATGAAAACCAAATACAAGATAGACAATATTAAGTTACTGCTGAACATAACAATTGATAAATACAAGCAATTTAAATTTCACTAGTGATGCACTGTGTGTGGGACGTGGGTTTGACCTTGGACGACCATTTGGTACAGATTAAGATGGGTTTTCCTTTGTGCTTCTGCCTTCTCCAAATGCTAGAGGGACTAGAGAGCAACAACAGTTTATAAAGATCATATGTTGGGGCATATTCGTCCCTCTGGCCACTAAATGAGGCTAGAGAGCAACAACAGTATATAAAGATTAAACACTGGGGCATGACATTGGTTGTTTGCAGATAGATCGAAACAGTTGGACAATTCCACCCTTATGCCTTCTGGGTGTAGTCTTCATGGTCACCTTTTAAAAAGATTTCCCATTAGAAGTTCTCAAAATACCAAGTGTGTCCACTCTTGGGAAAAATGTTTTGTCTTACAAGAGTGCACCCAATCAAATTTTCTGGCCTTCTAGATGTTAAAAAGGTTAAACTCATATTGGAGATCACAGAAGCTATGCACCCAGAAATTATTTCCAAAATATTTCCAAAATTATCATTCCCCAATAGCTTTAAACATGAACAGACAGTGACTTTTTCGGTTCCCAAGTTTTCTTTAGCACTCCTCTTGATTCTTGTCTTCTGTTTTTATTATCCTTGTATTATTATTATTATTTTTTCCTTGGGAACTTCGTGTGCTTTTTGTAATTTTATTTATTACCTGTGTTGTTTGTTTCTAGCTGAAAAAGAGGCCCAACTATTTTTAAAACAAAGAAAGAACAGAATATAGCACTATCGATATTGATACAATTTTGTTGTATCAGTGGGTCCAGTAGCAACTGTTTTCTAAACTGCTCAGGACAATTCAGTTGCTTTATATTGTTTGTTTATTCCCTAGTTAGAGCTTCTGTTATATTTCCTGCCATTTTGTATTCATTTCACAAATATTCTAAAGCGCCAGAGGAACAAAGAAGGATAAATCTGTATTTCCTCCAATTGTCTGTGGAGGCTTTTCTTTTAAACTCTTTCATAGCTGCTTGATTTGCCAAATCAACATAAAAGCACAAACTCCTTAGGTCCAACATTGTCTCTCTTAGGCCTCCTTCTGCTTGAGCTTCACATCACTGTGATGACTTTGGAATTTAGTGAGCTCACTCACCCACTTGTGAAATATGGTCTGGTTTTTCATGAGCTTCTTCCCATGGTGCATATTAGACATTGTATGAGCTGGATATTTTATATGGGGCCATATCCTTTGTATGGCTCATGCTGTTCATTAGTAAGAAACAGTTGCAGATTCATGTCTGTTTCCTAAAACCATGCATAAAATCAAGATCAAGTGAGGTATTACTACCACTCTGTAAAGCCTTAGTAAGACCATACCTAAAATATTGCCTCCAGTATTAAAAAGATGTTGAGACTCTACAAAAAGTGCAGAGAAGAGCAACCAGGATGATTAGGGGACTGGAGACTAAAACATACGAAGAACGGTTACAGGAACTGGGCTTGGCTAGTCTAGTGAAGAGAAGGACCAGGGGAGACATGATAGCAGTCTTCCAATATTTGAGGGGCTGCCGCAGAGAGGAGGGGGTCAAGCTATTTTCCAAGGCACCTGAAGGCCAGACAAGGAATAATGGATGGAAACTGATCAAGGAGAGATTCAACCTATAAATAAAGAGAAATTTTCTGACAGTGACAACAATCAACCAATGGAATAGCTTGCCCTCAGAAGTTGTGGGAGCATCATCCCACAGACTTTCAAGAAGAGATTGGACTGCCATTTGTCAGAAATGGTGGGATTCAAAAAATTTTTACTACCGGTTCTGTGGGTGTGGCTTGGTAGGCGTGGCAGGGGAAGAATACTGTAAAATCTCCAGTCAGAGGTGGTATTGGCTGGTTCTCCGAACTACTCAAAATTTCCACTACTGGTTCTCCAGAACTTGTTAGAACCTGTTGAATTCTTGCTAATGTTTCATTACACTGAACTAGGTAACATCCTCATGTTGTTGTCTAGTTTGGCTAATGACATGTCTGCAAGAAAACAACCAAGCTCAGAGGGCACCATGGACTCCTCAGAATTCAGAACCCAAAATATCTAAGTCATGTTGTTCTTAAAAGAGTACAACACTTCCGAATCCCACCTCCAATTCTGGTTCCTAAAAGGGGAAAAATGGATAAAGATGTACAGATTGAAATAAGCCATACATCTATACTATGGAAGGAAAAAAATTAAACTCAAAGATTTATATCTCAGTTTATAATTCATTGCAATTAATATTTAATTAGAGCATTAGGCAATTGTAATTCATTGATTGATTTTAATTAACTCAATATTTTAAGCTGAGTGTTTAATTATAAATAAATTATAAATATCTAGAGGAAATCTTAAACCATTGAGACGTGGGTAAGTTTATTTTTAAAAAACTATGACATGCTTGGAAATGTTTTTGTTATTATGTCTTGGGTGGTATAAACATTTTAATTAATAATAATAACAACAACAACAACAACAACAACAACAACAATAATAATAATAATTGCATAAAATGCCAGTCCAGTATAATTATCTGGCTGGCCAATCATAATAGTAATAATAAAAATGCAAATAAAATAGAACAAAGAAAGCGAAGTACCAATAGTAATAGGTGTCTTGGGAGAAGGGAAGGGAAGGGAAGGGAAGGGAAGAGAAGGGAAGAGAAGAGAAGAGAAGAGAAGAGAAGAGAAGAGAAGAGAAGAGAAGAGAAGAGAAGAGAAGAGAAGAACTTGATTGTTTCTTTAAATGGACACTAATCAGTATACATTAAAATGAAATTTCATTGTATTTCACCTTTCAGAAGATAGCCATTATGCATATACCCACATATATGACACAGAGAAACATCAGCCTACTTTGATTGTATATGTATAGATGGCAAAAAAAAAAAAAATAACCCTGAGAATTTACAAGATTCATAGGAGCCAGGGAATGCTGCAGATCCCATCCCTGAGGGAGATATACCTGGTGGGACCCAGAAGAAGGGCCTTCTCCATGGTGGCTCCCTCTCTCTGGAACATCATTCCCCCAGATATTAGAACGGCCCCCACTCTAACACTCTTCCAGAAGGCACTGAAGGGTTCTGCTAGCAGGCCTGGGGAACGCAGAGCAGTATGGAGCCTATTAAATGGCTCCTGTGATCTGCTGTCACTGGGGCGGGGAGTGCGGTTTTTATTTTATTACATTAACTGCATTTGATTCTTTTTATTAGTTTTATTGTTTTAAATGAGGTTTTATATTCTTTAAGCTGCCTTGACTCACCATATGTGAATAGGCGGCAATATAAATTCAACAAATAAATAAAATAAAATAAATAAGGAACAAAGCT
This sequence comes from Pseudonaja textilis, assembly GCF_049901715.1. Taxonomy (NCBI): domain Eukaryota; kingdom Metazoa; phylum Chordata; class Lepidosauria; order Squamata; family Elapidae; genus Pseudonaja; species Pseudonaja textilis. The sequence goes on from NC_141993.1 coordinate 80,510,185, forward strand.
GCTACAGAATTTAATAGTTCTGCTATAAATATTTTGAAACCTTTTCCCAGAAAGGGAGCAACAGAAACAGACCATGAAGTGGGAGTGTGGGGTCTCTAACAATGCTTTGAGCTCTAAGCACATAGTGCTTATAAGCAGTATCCTGAATAACAGGAAGCAAAGTGCAATCCCCCAAAACTGGAGCACCACTTGAACACCACTGGCACGGACAAAATCACCTTTGGTCAATTGCACAAGGCAGCTTTCTTTGAAACAACTTACATCCTGTGAGGATAACTTTGATGCCAGGTGAATAAAAATGCCAATTCCAGTCAAAACATCTGGCTGACTGTGTGACAAACAATAATGATAATAATACACGGAAATACCATCACGGCCATTAACTCCTTTGGCATGTTTCAGTGATTAGATACACAGCTGGAATAGTGGACTGGATTCAAGCAGAATTCAAACCCCTGGATAGGAAGACCCACCCAAAATAATACAATGAATCATGACCTTTATCCATTGCATCTGTGCTCTTCTCAGCTTCTGGAAAAGCCAGAAGGATGAAGATGTCTACATTTCAGGCATAGCTGTTCTGCAAGACAATGATACAAAAGGCACAACATGACATTTATGCATTCACCAGATCATTCCCAGAAGTGCTTCTCAAAAGGAACAGCCTCTACAGAAAGCCCTACTGTGAAGACATAGTATACTATTTTTTTAAGGTGTTGGGGGGAAGAGACCAAGAACTTTGGGCACTGCATACTTTTTCTTTTTTTTTTTCTCCTTTTCAGGCAAGGATGAATCTCCAGACAATTATTCCCATTGGCTTTTATGTTAAGCTAGGATCTACTGTCAGTAGAGAAAAAAGAAATCAGTTTTGCTGTTAGCAGTTTCCATGATAGAATTCTTTTTATATCCATAGCAGAAAAAGCCAGTCCAAAAGATAGAAGTAGCCAGCTAGTTTTTTTTTTTTTTCTTGCAGAGAATATGCCTGCCTTTGAATGCAGTCAGGTTTGTGCTAGTTTCTTTACTAAGCCTTGGTAATACAGCACAGCAGGATTTTACCTGTCAGGCTCACCTGTGAAGTGGGGAGAAAATCCCAAATGCTACCCACAAATGACACTGACAATCAATAGTCTCTATATTATTTGGGAAGACTGCCCTTGACTAAAACCCCAGTTCCATGTACCAAATGTATAAATATACTCCTGGATGTGTATAAGTTGTACTGAAGACCAGTGTAGTGCAATGGTTTAAAATGCTCTCTGAGCTTGGTTGCCTGCTTGCAAAAGTTTAATTCCCCAACTAGGTAAGCAACAGTACTTAAGGTGTTGGAATTGACTAGGAAAAAGCAAGTTTAAGTCCCCTTCAGTAGATGAAACTTATGGACTGCCTCGCAGTCCTTTGACATAAATAAGACTAGGAAATCAAAGTCAGGCAAGCCAGTACTATTTTTATTATACAGTTATAGAGAATTGTATGTCTGAATGTTCTTTCCCCCTCCTATAACTTTATGAGAACTAGGAAGGGTCTTTCTGAGACTCTTTCTCAAGCTACAGCTTTGTCCTAGATTCAGATTTCTTTTATATGACTGTTGTCTTGATAGCAGCTCTTATTCCTGTTCCTCAAGGTCATTAAAGTAATGGACAATGTCAGAAACCTGTCAGAAATGCGCAACATGTCAAAAAGCCCGGCAGGAGGAATGGAGAAGAAATATGTGAGATCAGATAACTGGAAAATAGCTACTCCTACACTCCTTTTACTACAGAGAATAGGTAGGAATAACAAGAAAAGTGGCTAGGGGAGGAGAATCTAGAAAAAGTTCTTTCTTAAATAAATACCCCTCCTTTTTTTAAAAAAAAAAAACACCTTATCCTTCATTAAAAGTGTGACAATACCAGCCAGGCTCAGCCATGAGGCTAGTGCTAAGTATTCCGATATAGTGTATGTTTGTGCTATCTCATTAATGCAGGGGTCTTCAAACTTGACATCTTGAAGACTTGTGGACTTCAATTCCTCCTCCAGTCATGTTAGCTCAGGAATTTGGGGAGTCGAAGCACACAAATCTTAAACTTGCCAAGTTTGAAGACCCTTGCATTGATGCACCATGAAGGAAAGTGTTTTTCAAACTCAATCTGCTGAACCTCAACACCCCTTTTGGGAGGATAAGACTGGAAAGGGCTGCTTTGAGCTCCAAAGGATAGGGAGTCTCCGTATGCAATAAATAAATATTTTTATTTTTTTAAAAAAGAGTTCCAGAAATCTAATAGCAAGACCCATAGGAACAGTGAATTTTCTCTAGACCTCCATCTCATATTTATTTATGTGTTTGTTTGTTTTGTCAAGCATGTATTAGGTAACAGGTATAATATAAACATGATTATGAATACACGAAATAGATACAAATAAAAGGGAACATTAGGACAGGGATGGTAGGCGCATTGGTGTGCTTATGCACGCCCCTTACAGACCTCTTAGGAATGGGGTGAGGTCAACAGTAGAGAGTCTATGTGTTTGGGGTTTGGGGAAGAAATATAGAGTCAGATAATGTATTCCAGAGATTGACCAGTCTGTTTGCTGAATTCAGATACCCTGTATATGAATTGAGATACCCTGTATTCATCAGGTTTGTCTGCCAACTCTTTTTTTATTTTTCAAAATCCATAGCACGGGGAGAAATGGGAAGTGTTTTGCTTCTCCCTAATCCTGTCAAACTTGTGTTCATTTTTCCATGATAAGTTTTTATTGATGCAAATGATCCTACCAAAATCCCAGGGCTCATTTACATAACTAAAAACACCAGGACCAAATCTCTGGAGAGTAGTATACCAGCAGGGTTATTTAGAAATGAACACATTGTGTGCTGTTGCTTACCCAAGTTGCATTTCAATGGGTCTCACGAGCCCTTGGGAAGGCTTTAAAATGTTTTTGATTAAAACCCTTCCCCAGAGTTTACCAGAATTATTTAATTTTGGGTCTTGAGGCTAAGGGGTTATTATTACCTATGATGAATGCTGCGTACAACTTGAAACAGCTTGGTTCCCTCAGCTATTTCACACATTAAGGTGCTGTAATTGATTTGATGTTCATCATACACACTTGATTTGGTTTAATAAGCTGAGCTGAGTTGCAGGCATTATCAGGAATTATAGCTGGATATACAGAAACATCCCTGTTCCTATTTAACTCTCAGCTGTCACCAGGAGCAGCCTCATCTCCTGCTCTGTGTCATCCTCAAACGATTCAGAATCCTGATACGGATGCTTACTGGATGTCAATGCAAGTCATTTTTGATAAGTAGGGCAAAAAATAGACTGAAGTGCTTGTGATGTAGTATAATTTGTTTCCCTGCCCATACCCAGGCAGTTGCCCATATCTGACAAAATGAAAAAGCTTAGCACAGAAGCCTTCATGAGCTTTGAAGTTAAGGTTGGGTTTGGGCTATTTTGCAGCCATAAACAAAGCAACTAATGATGAGATAGGGACTCATCATTTCCTCAGTTCCCAAGGCTGGTCAATTAATCATGGCACCTGACCCAGAAAATCCCACAAATTTATCTCTCTCACTCGCTGGCAATAAAGTTCCAGTAATGATAGATTTATGCCCCTTTATGACACATAAAATCAGCTACTTGAGACTCACTGCCTCACTCTGCCTAAAAGATGAGCCAACCCTGCCAGAATCACACTTATTTTCATCTACAGGCACAAGGTGGAGAGCGAAACTCCCATTTTGTTTTGTTTTTTTGTTTTTTTTAATGTAGCACAGATCTTCATTATACCAGAATTCAGAAACTATGGTTTGCTTTCTTCAAGACTGGGCAACGTGAAACCCAAGGCCCATTTTAATGTTCACTCACTGGGTTAAATTGCCAGAAATTGGTAGCATAGCTTCTACACATCATGAGACAGGAATCACAGTAAAATTATAGGGCAAACCTTCAAATAGGAATAGCATGCTTTAAAAGCAAAGAAATGTTCCACTCAGCTCAAAACAGAGAAAATTGGTCAGTCCAATCGGTCTGTTGATTTCCCCTGTGTGATGTTGATATCCTTGATGGTTTATTCTGGCCTTCACTTCTCTCCAAAATGTGTCAAAAGTTTACCACATGTTGTTTAGAATGAAATTCCAGGCAAGAATCTGAAAACAGAGTTTGATCTTGGCTTGTCCTCAAGCAAGTATTAGTTAACAAATCTCTACTTCCCAGTTCAGATGTAATGCTATTAGATATAATCATCATTATCTACTGAAACCATAGTAGATGGCTATGGTGAATAAATTATGAAAAGATTAGCATAGAAAAAGTGCAACCATTCTGGCCTTGTCTTCAGTACCAGTAAACATGATATCCTTCTCAACTGACTTCAGAAGCAGAGTCCTAGGCCCTTGTGTGATGGCTCAATGGTTAAGATGCTGGACTTGTCAGCTGGAAAGATGACAGACTAGATTTAAGATCCGAGCATCGCGTGATGGAGTGAGCTCCTGTTTTGCCCTAGCTCCTGCCAACCTAGCAGTTCAAAAGCCTGTAAATGCGAGTAGATAAATAGGTACTGCTTCAATGGGAAAGATTACTGTGTTCCGTACTTTCATGCTGGCCACATGATGACGGAAGTATCTCTTAGGCTATGAAACCTCTCTCAGCTGAGAACCAGCATGTTCACCATTCCCTTGAGTTGGTCACAACAGGACAAGAGAAAACTTTAAACCAGTGGTGGGATTCAAATTATTTTACTACCGTTTCTGTGGGCATGGCTTGGTGGGCATGGTGTGGCTTGGTGGACATGGCAGGGGAAGGATACTGTAAAATCCCCATGTTCTCCCCACCCCACTTATCTGCTTTCCAGCTCCATTCCCCTATGCAGGGTAACCAAAGAAGACCCAGCCAATCGGCTGGGAATCAGGAGGCAGAGAATAGATGGGGGCGGGGCTAGTCAGAGGTGGTATTTACTGGTTCTTTGAATACTCAAAATTACCATTACCAGTTCTCCAGAACTGGTCAGAAGTTGCTGAATACCACCTCTGCTTTTAACCTTTTTAGACCCTTGTGGGGGGCTTCAAGGAGTTTGATGTGATTCCCCTTCTCACTCTATAGTACAAACTGATAGCAATAGCACTTCAACTTATATACTGCCCTATCTAGTATACTGCCCACTCTCTGGGCTGTATACAATGTCAACATATTGTTCCCAACAATCTCGGTCCTCATTTTACTCACCTTGGAAGGACGGAAAGCTGAGTCAACCTTGAGCCTTGTCAGGATTGAACTCGAGACTGCAATACTGCACTCTAGCCACTGCACTCCCAAGATACAGAATCTAAGTCCTTAGAAAACAGATTAGAGGGGGGATAAGAAGGCTGAGAAGATGTATAATTAGCTAATTAATACATTAGTTTCTCATAGGTGCCACTGAGTCAGGTTCTAGTATCTGCATGGATATATGATTTCTATCCTAACCTGTCTTCAGTAACATCTGGTAGGTCTTCTAAAAACAGTCCTCTAGATTCTTTTGATCCTATCCATCCACCTTATCTATTTGCTTTCCTATTCCTGAGCTTTCATGACCTACAGCGTCTTTCATCAATCTAGCATACAGTAGTTAGACTCAGAGTTTAAATTTGTATGGGGAGAATGGAGGAGGAGACCAGTTGGTTACATGTGAGACAGTTTACAATTGTAACATGTTAAAAATGGGTTTGTTGAGACTTTGAGCAGTCAGTTTAACAATCAATCCAATCTTATTTATATCTTATTATTCCTAATTATAGTGGATTTCTACTTGTTGAGCATCAGTTCAATGGCAGCTGTCATTCTGCTCAATCCAGAACTGACACATTCTTCTTGCAGTCCAGGATCCTTTTGGTAATTATCTCCAGATCTATAATTCAAAGGCATTTATCTTCTTCCTGTTGTTTTTTCTTAGTGTTTATCTTTCCAAGCTATACAGTTCCACTACTTAACCTTGGTGATTTTTACTGTCATAGGATTATCCTTATCTTACCTAAGTTTGTAATTGCTGTTCTCTTCAGCCATGTCCATCCTTACCAATTCTTCACTCTACCATACCTCCAAATCTATTTTCTTTTTTTTCTTTGTTAACTCTGAGCTCTCTAAGTTCAGACTACCTTTGTCTTCTTTACAATTAACATTAAATGAGATATTTTACTTTCTATTTTTTTAATTTGTATAATGAGCTCTTCTCTTTTTCAAGTAGGGTCATGTGCATTGCTCAGATAATTTCCGCCACCAGTTTCTTTTCTTTCTATAATCTCCTCCAACTCTGAATATTCATATTTGCTATACAAGTTAAGCAGGTATGGTGACACTACTATATCACTCATTCTCTACACTGAATTATGCTGTTTTTCCAAACTCAATACTTACGTTAGGCTATTGAGAGTTGTAAAGGGTCAACAGGGTAATCAAGCATTCCTGCATGCTCGTTATATGCAGTATTTTATTTAGTATTTTGCCATGATATACATTATCCAAGATTATTGATTGCAGAGTCAGAGGTTTATACAGGATTTGGCATATTTATCCACTTACTGAGTCCTTCCCAAGGACCTGAGATAGGCAGATATTCTTTGATGTTGTTAAAGGTATTGTTGCAGGATGTAAACTGTCTCAAGTAAAGGTGCTTTTTTTGCAATTGCCGATGGTGTTCAAATGGTGCTCCAGATGTTTTGAAATTGCAACCCAGAGCGCCTAGTAATAATGGTATTATCTTTGCTTTCTTTTTCCACAGGCATTCTAAATTTAAAGGTCTTTGTATTTTGTGATTTTTTTTTCCAGTTGTCTCTCTTCTCTGCTGTTTCCAGAGTAGAAGAGAAGAGGAAGAACTCCAGCAACCACAACCACTACCCAGAGTTGTTTTGTCTTTCTTATTGATTATTATTATCCTTGTTGTTATAGTGGATCAGCCAGGTGGATCTGGCATTTTTTTTCTACCTAATTGTTAGTATTTAAATTTATATGCCACCCAAGTCCTAGCAGGACTCATGGGGTAAAGCTGATCTTCATTCTCCATTATCCATCTTAAGTCATTTTGCTTTCTCTGAAACATTCCTCTTCATGTGGAAGAACCCTCTTCAAGGATGGATCTTTTGAAGTCTCTAAACTGAATCGATTCAACTTCTCAACGTCTGTTTCCTGCTCTGTAATTAATTTAATTGTGACACTGTCCATCTGGTGGTGTCCATGTGTTCCTTGAAGCAGCTGTTTGCAATAAAAAGATAATTATCTTTATAAAGCTCTATTAACCTATTCCCTGCATTATTATGTTTATCCAATCCAAATCTTCCTATAATTCCAGGTTTCAAATTTTGCATTCCAACCACTATGTCTTCTTTCTTGATGTTGCATTTAGCATCTCTTGCATTTTATTATAGAATTCCTCAACATCACCTATAATTTTATCTGTAGAAGATGTGCATGCTTGAGCTTTACAGGATATCTGCTAATTCCTAATTTAACAATCCACTAAATCCTGAAACATCTTCATTTCAATTCTGACAATTTCAATTTCCCTGATTTATATTCCTCACATTCCAGTTTTGTTTCTTTTTTTTAAAAGGAAAAATATACCCATAAGATTTTTTTTAAAAAATTGGTCTGATCATGCCATCTCTTCATTCAATACCTACTCTTGTAAATTCAATGTTAGCCCAATAGCTAGAAGAGAGGCTACCAACTTGACAGTCTCATAACCTGCTATACCAACCCATCTAATGTTTGTCATATCCATATGATTTTCTTAGCAACAGAATAGAAATTGGGATTATTATTTTTTTGCTTAACTTTATTTGGGACTGGTTTTATAATTTGGAAGACTCCCATGAACGTTGAGAAGCTATTCTTCTCATTACCTCTAATGTGAATTATACAGTATGAAGCTTTATTCTTTCTGTTTGTTCTGAATGTAAGACTGACATTACTTGTAGTTCATGCTCCCACTGGAACAAATATCAAAGTCATTCAAACTATTGAGTTCACCAATTCAACAAGGTGGCTTCTCCATAGATGACAGATATTGAAAGAACACCCCAAGGAAGAAGATCAAGACCTGTTATGTGTAAAACAGGAATGCTAAGACCGATCATAAAGTTACTTTTTTCAATCAAGTTGTAAGTTTGAATAATCTCTAAACTGGGGAGTCATTAAACAAGGACTAGCTCTGTCTCCCATTCAGTTCAAACATGTATAACCTTATGTCTCAAAACATCTCCTTCTCCTTTCTTTTCCTTGTCCTCTTTTCTATACCCTGTTCCCAAGAATATACTATTTTGTTCAGATTTTTGAATGGAGAATGATGGATGTTAGTAAACTATGTGATGAAGCCTCTTTTGACATATTGTACCATGTTGCTTTTGTTCAAGTATAACTACTTTCCAATCTGCCTATTAACCCAGAAACCTGGCTGGCTCACATACAATGCATTATTTTTTTGGTTAAACCTTGTCATGATAAATTATACAGCAAATAGATCTGCAGACTTGAGCTGCATTTTTTGGACAAAAATGCAACTGGGACATATGTATCATTATTCCCAATTGACTATACCATGGTTGGAAAAGAAGGATAGAGAGCCTGAACTGCACAATGCTGGAGGTGACCTTTTGAAAATTATATTTTGTTGGTAGCCAAGAGACTAAGAAGTCGTGTAATAGCATTCCTGGCAAAAACTGGGATGAATAAATGAGACTCAACCCCCATTCACATATTTGGACATAGGGATTGAGTTGTTTTTAAAAATAGAAACTTAGCACACATGCCTAAACATATGCACATACTCTTCTGTTTGTTTTCAATTTGTTAAGAAAATCAGTATAAAATCACACTTTTGTTATATTGCGATTTCATGGCTATCTTCTATGGGAACCAAAGGAACTAGGTGATGAAACAGGCACTGTATAATCACAATTAAAAATTGGCCCTTTTGGACTTTGTCACACTTTCAAATGTATTTAAAACATTTAAATAAAGAGCCATTGTGAAGCAGTGGTTAGAATGCAGTATTGCAGTCAGCTAACTCTGCCAATGGCCAGCTGTTCAATCCTGACCAGCTCATGGTTGACTCAGCTTTCCATACTTCCATGGTCAGTAAAATGAGGACCCAGAATGTTGAGGGCAATATGCAGACTTTGAATGTTTGAAAGTTTGAATGTTACACATATAGATTTGGTGGCTTGTTCCTGACAGATTGACTGTGAGTTTTTTTTTTTATAAAAAGCTTATATTGGGACATTAATTCCAAGTATCAAAATAATAGGCATCTGTAAGTTACATTCCACCTTAAAATCTCTACTATAATTGTCAATCAATAAAAGTTTTGCATATAGTTGAGAATTTATAGACAAAGCAACTCCATTTCTTTTTTTTAATTCCTGCCTCTTTATCCAATTTATGGTGAGTCAACTTTTATTTATCTCTTCTTATATTGTTTGAAGTCTTGAGCACTTTTTGTTATAAGTGAAATAACATGTTATTCAGTTCTGGTACAAACTAGGGTTTGTAATAATCCTTTTGAATTAGTATTCTTAACCATCCCTTTGTGTTTAGTCTCAGAGTTATTAATTTTAGATATCTGTAATTCCAAGATGTCTCCATTTTTTCAATTCCATATCTTTGCTCAATAAATTTGTGCAACGTATATACTCAGAATGGCATGTTATCCTATCTTGTTACTTCTCATGTATTACATAAGCAGTACAAGATTTGTAATCTCACAAATCCTTTATCAGCTACTAACACAATGTTTTGGAAATCCTTTTCTTAGCTATTTTTTTTTTACGATGAATCCTGAATGGATTACGATGAATCCATTCAGGGTTTTACTAACAACTTTGTGGTAAGAAAGAAGCCTTGAATACTAGATAGGAATAAGAAACATAGTGGCTATGGATTAAATCTGTCCTCAAGAAAAAAGATTGTTGGATGAGAATGAAGCAGACAGGAATGAGAGTAAAAATGATTTTATGTCAAAATAATCATATCCCTCGGTGATGGACTTATACATGTCCTACAACTGCAGCATAGATAAGATATTAGGATCTACTCATCTCTCTTCAGTGCACACACAAAAATTATTATTTTGATCAAAAAAGACTTTTAGGTGATATAAATGAGCAAGAAATTGTGTGAAAGTGAGTATAGGACTAATCATTCTGAAAGGTAAGATGAAGAATAGGAAACTGTGAAGCTCAACCAGATTTAGACGCCTAGATAAGTGATGGGTCCCTGGTGCTCTCTGGGTTTGGTTGTTTTCTTACATACATTTCATTACCTAATTGGAACTAATGATATTACTTCATTAGATAATGAAACATCTGCAAGAAAATAACCAAGCTCAGAGAGGACCCCTCATGGGGTCAGGACCTCAGGACCCCTCATACTACAAATATTCTCCTTTATTTGTTAAACAAGTACTTTACATTCCCACTAGTAAAATACAGAAATATACCTATCCTTTTCAAAACATTTTTACAGGACTAATTCCAAATAGTGACTCAAGAGATGTTAGCTTTCTGGCTCAATGTAGGCCTTCAAACTCTGGAATTAGAGGTTTTCCTGCCAGATATTTTTCTAGTCTCCCAATCTTTTAAACAATACTTGTTTATCAGTTTTGCAAACATGTTTTTTTAATTAATTTAATTTCTGTTCCTACTCCTTTAATGGCTGCTTACATAAGTTATGGTTTTGTTATGTTGTATGGGTGTTTAAGTGTTTTTAGTTATTGGGTTTAAAATGTTTGCAATCCTTCTTTGGAAGATATAAATAGTTGGATAAACCTTCCTATTCTTGCCTAATGGAAAAAGAAAACTTGTGCCCCAATACTTATCCGAGCTTCCTAAACTATATCCTGTGGTTTCTGCATCTATCCCCTTAAACTATCTAGACCAGGGGTGACAAACTCATGTTGTCATGGTAGTGTCACATGATGTATCACAACTTTTTCCCCCTTTGCTAAAATGGGCTTGGACGTGGCCAGTGTGTGACGCATTTGGCCCATGGCCCGCGAGTTTGACAGCCCTGATCTAGACTATTGTCTGATAGTCTTGCTTACTATCATTTTCTTTTTTGCATTTTGGATGATGAAATGATTTATTAAACATGTATGCCTGCAGTGTGTAGGTTTTTCAACTTCACTCTGCCTAGTTGGTTGTGATTTGGAGACTAGATTAAAATGGCCCCTTCTTTTCTGATAAGCTCTTTTGAAAAGCTTTTCCCTAAATTGATGCTGTCGTCTTTATTCTTTTATTTTCTGTTATTATGTTATTACTGTGGGTTTCGCTTAATGATGCATATTATTGTTGTTTCTACTTAAGACTGGGAAGTTATTAGATTGTTAGATTATTTTAACTGTCATTTATCTGTGGTGGGATAGAAATATAATTAATAAATCAATAATAACTTGAAGAGAAACTTTCAAAAAGCAGCTCAAGAAGGAAATGGAACAAATCAACATTAACTGATGATAATTCTTTGAGATAAATTTGGAATAGATTTAGCGAGTGGTTGGATTTTTCCATTTTAATACTTAGCTTCTGATATCTTTCTTCATATCAATGAATTATTTTTTGTTTACTAGGAATGTATGCTGTTCCAGTCACAAAGAACTCACTTCTCATAACCATTCAACTCAAGGATTTTTAGAAAAGACCCTTTTTATAGGATTCTAAGAATTGTGTCTTTAAAGTCTGACAAACACATTTTTGTTAATGTATTCCCTGCCTGGTATACAACAATGTCATGGTTACTAACAATTTTTTTTTTTAGCATGAAAGAGGTAAAGATTCTTCTGGCAAATTCATTTCTCCTTTAACAAAAAGCTACAGGTGTTTTCACCTGAAAACGCCGTTTCTCTCATGTTTAAAATGTATATGACTATTTTCATAGAAGAATTGGGGTAAAATTGTAATGTGTGTTCCATAGAGTAAAGACTTACTCTTGGGCATACTCAAAGTGATTTTTTCCTGCCTTGCAAAGCAACATATATTAAGTAGATTAGTAATGCTCACTAGATCTGTTAGCCAAAAAAAAAAGGCCCAATGGATCATCAGTTCAATTCAAGGATTCGTTTTGAAAAATCAATTGGGAAATTGATTTGAATTACCTTTGAATTAAATCTCTGAACTGATGGTTCATACATACCTTATCACCTGACTGTTTTATTCATAATAGAAGCAATAGGACATTTTTATCAAGACTATCAAACACTTGTAGAAAGAATATGAATCCCTGATGTTAGCATACATGCTGGCACATGCAGTCTATTTCATTTCTAGCCATTGCTCAGGGTGAAGGATCTTGAATTGCTTAGCTGGACTCCTGAGAAATCAGAACATATGATCTAAAATGACCTTCACTTTTACTAGATGGTCTCTTGCTGCTATACAATATGCAGCTTCTCAAACTGCATTCAGAGCAATAAATCACCATCTCATAAGATATTTAAACAGCAACTATGCATCAGTAAACTGTTATAGATTAATTTACATTCTATCATGTTGAAAATATATCTAGTGACCTTAAAAATGAATTTTCATGCATGGTTCAGTAGACCAAAGAAGTCTCAGGACTGATACAATCTATTACGCCAGTGCATATTTAGGGAGTTAAAAATGAAGATTATTGACTTGATTATTGATGCAAAAAAAGCCATTAAAGCCTATCAGGTAATTAAATGCCCTCCCATAAAGAACCTATCTACTAAATGCAATCTAAATTTATAGACATGATCAAAATTAATGATCTCTCTGGAGCCATTAGATCAGTTCTCAGGTACATTTTTACTGTTGTATTTTTATTTATTCCCTTCCATTTTCAGAGAGGGATAATAAGAAACTCAGGGATTTTGTAATACAATACAAATCATCTGCCTTCTGACTGCAATGTTTAATAGTGCACATAAAATAGCCAAGCTTGCCTTTCCCATTTCCCTCTCCATCTTTCATTTGTATCTAAACATAAAGTATAGTTCTCTGTTTCAATATTCCAAATGTTATAATTAGATTAATAACTCCACTTGAATCATATGAAGGGTTTCTTCCATGCCAACAATTGACAGAAGGATGAAAGTCTGCTGTGATGTTGAATGTCACGCTGTAAGATCTCGGTTAGAAGTTCTAATCCAGATCTGTTTAATTTAGTCTCTGATCCAATACAATGCCCCTTTGACTTTGTTCTTATCTTTAGTAAGAGCTGTTGTGGTGCAGTGGTTACAGTGCAGTACTGCAGGCTACTTCTGCTGACTACCTGTTGCCAGCAGTTTGGCAGTTCGAGTCTCACCAGGTTCAAGATTGACTCGGCCTTTCATCCTTCCAAGGTCAGTAAAATAGGACCCAGATTGTTGGGGGCAATATGCTGCCTTTGTAAATCACTTAAACCAGGGTGTGGCTGTCCCACGGCTAAATGATCTAGATATCTGGCCATAGGATTGACTACACCAGTAACTTCTTGTACATAAATACATTTTATTCATAATTTTACTCATTAGCTTGCTGTGTGTTTATAAAATGGTTCACTGCTATGAACCGTTATTTTGATACACATTTTATATGCTGTCTTTGTGAGCTTTATGCGTTAATGCTGTATTCTCTTATGCTACACAAAATAATAATAATGCTGTAAGATATGAGCTTTGGGGAGTTGAAGGACTTGTTTGGCCATTGAGTGATCTGCTAGTGAATCACACTGCAAAGGCCAAAAAGGTGGGCACAACTGGAACAAAAACTACTGTTGATTCATTCATTCATTCATTCATTCATTCATTCATTCATTTAATGCAGGATATGCCTGCACCCTTATGGTCCTCTTCTGAAACCTTGCAGTAAAACAGTTGTGAGATTCAGCCAGTTCAGACTGATTTGAGCAAACTGGTTGTTAAATTACTCAGTCCCCCACTATTAAAGTGGATCTTGGGCGCTGCGCTGCAATGGATAAACGGGCAACGGAGCGGCTGGCAGAAGGAAAGGAGAAGGCTGCTTTCCCTTTTTCTTCTCCCTGCTCCTCCTCCTTCCCTCATGTCAGCCACTCAATTGCCCATTTCTTCATTGCAGTGCAGCGCCAGTAGCATGAAGGATGCTTTTACCTTATCATCCCATTACATGTAATTTCTCCTGGAAGTGTGCCACCATATCAATACATCTCCTTCCTCAACTCCTCCTCCATCAAACCATTGTTTCCTTGCTAATTAATCCTTATCAATACTTTTTCCTACTGTTGGAGGCCTTTCTGGATTCTCCTTCATCTATTTCCTTGCTCCAAAGGCCATCTGATTTCCATGTGCATGTACAGCTGCAACCAATGCTTCACCTCTTTCCAGTCAAATGATCCATTCCTGTTCCAAGCATTTATATCTTCTCCATCTCTCCATTCTTTTTTCTCTTCCAGATCCTCCATTCTCTGATCACAACCAGTGCCAAGCTCCTGATTTCCTATATTCTAATAATCTGATACAGCACACAACAGTCCTACCTCATTACTACACATTAGGATCCCTGTTCTCAAAAAAAAATCTCTTTGCATAAAAATCCCCCCAAATCTACTCAGATCTTATGTAGGACATGGGAAGAGACATGTTACTCAGGAATTCAGGCACTTAAAAAAGAAACAAAGAAAAAGAAGAAATGCAATCATTCTTGGGTCTCAAAGGTACCTTTTCCAAAGGCAAGTGGACTTTCTTTATTTTTTCCTTGAAGAAAAAAATTCTCCAGTTCAATCAGAACTGAAGAAACTTCTTGTATGAGAAGCAAAATGTCTTCAGTGAAAAAACTAAGGAAGTCCAGTTGTCTTTTGAAAAGGCACTTTTGGAGAACCATCACCTGGATGATTGAGAATCTCTATAAACAAATCATTCTTGAGATATAGTGTACAGTATAGTTTTCTATTGATATGTGTATGAAGCCCATAATATACATATCCTTAATGTCTCAACAGCCTGAATCTGTATGCATGTCCTTGTATTTAGGGATTATGCATATTGAGAAACTAATTCTAATATTCTGTGTGTGAAAAGGAGCAGTTGTAATATATTATTACTCCTATAAATTATTACATTTTTTCTTATATTTACAAGTTTGGTTTTTTTTAGTACAAACTTGTCTTTGCCCCAAAGAAGAAAATAACAGTTATCTGGTTAGTTGCAATTGTTGGAGAGCAACCATCCCTGTTGGAAGAAGGGCTCAACTAGTGAATTAGCCTAGATTTGCTAGTTAAATACAAGAGGGTCAGATCTAACATTCCACCCTCCCAAATGCCTTTGAGCCTTATCTGGTCTTTCCCAAGAAAAACCTGCCAATCTGGAGAAATTCCTGTATCACAGGCAGACAAAAATAAAGCACCTAGTTTGTAGTCTACTCATATGAGTCTGGTTGTTTGTGCAGAACAGGAATGCTTAAAAAGAGCAGCCATAAAGGCACAGGAAAAATACAGAAAACTTTAACTATCTTAATGAAAAAATAGTACTAATGAGTGAAGACAAAATCAGGAAATAAGAACAAAATGATAGCAGTTGGATCATTACACCATTATGACCAGAGTGGAACAATTAATAATAAATGAAGTAGAACATTTTGATGCTGCAAATTATACAAGCATCAGAATAAAAATAGCTACAGTCCAAGCTGAAAATCAATTTCAAAAACCAATTAAAAGAGAAAACCGATTAAGTATTAAGGACATGCAAATTAGTCTAGATCTAATTTAATTTTCTGAATTGATTTAAAATGTTCAATTGGTGGGGTTCAGGCTTCCAAATTAATTTGGACTTCAAAATCCAAAAAGATAAAAAAGGGTGAACACATTTGACTTAGGTGATGAATCAATATAGAAAATATACAAAATCATTCAAAGCTCTGAACTAGATCTGAATCTTTCTCCATTAAATTGGAGGCATCCAGTTCAACTTGTTGCTATGCATCACTTTGAAGATCTGATAGAAAAGTTTGAATGAGTAACTGAATCTATCAAATCTATCTGTCAGAACAGAATCTATCAAATCTTCTTCATATCAAATGTTGGAATCAAGTATTCCTTCAACTGTACTAAGTACAAAAACTCAAATGTTGATGATTCTTAAAGCCTTTCAGAACTATTATTATATTATATGTGAACTTCTATCTGACCAGCTCAGGTAGGGCTACCAATTCTACTTCCTTTCTTCCTTCTAGTGGTTGTCCTGGATTTCTCAGGTCTGACAGCCCTAATTCAGTAGAACTTAATCAAGTATAATTAATTACATAACCAAAGACACATGGGATTTTTTCCCATAGAAGCCAAATGTGGATAAGACAGAAAACTTTGAAAATATTTCCCCTACAACATATTCTATAGCAAACATTTACTGCACTATTCTCAGTCTCATGTATTTTTTGTAGGGCATATACACACATTTTGGGCTTGGACATTCTGGAACTGCAGTCCAATCTAAGCATAGTACACAAAATTGTCTGCTACAATGTCTTGCTTGTCAATGACTTCTTCAGCTTCAACCACAATAATACATGGGCAAACAAATAATGCAAACTCAAGGTAAACTGCTTCAAACTCAATTACAGAAAATATGATTTCAGAAAATATGACTTCCTCTATCAGACTCCTTTGTTACAGCCTCAAACCCTGACAGCTTCACTCTCAAACTGTCTACCATGGACCTCAACCCAGAACTGGAATTCATAGTCTGCCAATTTCTAGCCTGATGACTGTACCACTAAACCAAACTGGCTCTCATATAGAGGGTAAAGAGGTAGACATAGAATGGATAGGTAGATTGATCGATATTTATAGAATAGAGAGAGAGACAGAGAGCTTTTGTGTGTGTGTGTACATACATACATACATACATACACACACACAGAGAGAGAGAGAGAGAGAGAGAGAGAGAGAGATAAAGACATAAGAGAGAGATAAAAGATAGATGGATGGATGGATGGATGGATGGATGGATGGATGGATGGATAGATAGAGAGACAAGATAGATAGATAGACAGACAGACAGATAGATTAGATAGATAGATGATATAGCTGCAGAACATGAGAATTGCCAATTGTTTATTTTATATTTATTTATTTGCAGATTCACTGTTCTGTAAAAAAAAGGTAAAATTCAGATATAACGTTTTGCTTGATTGAACTAAGACGACAGTTGCATTAAACCACTGCTAGGCTTAGCATACCTTTTTGTTTTATTTTGAAGACCTAACACCACCCTTGAGAGCTGAAACCACTCATTCTGGTGATATCCCTACAGAATTCTGAGTCCAATGTAAGCCTAAAAAGGGAATAAAAGACAAAATGCTGTCCTTGTCTTTTTGTATCTTAAGAAGTATGGCTTTTTATAAACAAATCTTGTAGGACAGTTTTCTCTATTTTAATGGGGTCCAGGGAATAAATCCATTCCAATTCAAATTTCAAAAGAGTTTGAAACCAGATGTGGTTCAATTTAAAAAGTTATCTGTATCTTTCCAACTATTGGGCTAATGTTTACTAAGATTAATGTTTAATGAACTTGACATGCACACTCCATGCACTTTATTAAAAATTCAGTGAAAATATACTGATTATTGCAATGTGAAAACTTCCATAAATTAATATGTTTAATAATTCATCAATAACATGGGACTTAACAATGATCTCTTCTATCAACCACTTATCAGACTTGCAAATTTCATGGCATACTCCAATTCGTTCTCAAGGCAAGTGCTCATTTAGCTGCCCCAATTTACTTGACTTAATTTTGAAAAACCTAAAAAAAATAATCCATGTAACAACCACATATTGAGTTATTTGCCATATTTTTAGTTTTGACTCAGGATATCACACTCTGACACATGCTTTCCATTGGCAAAGAAACTAAGAGCAATGAATTAATAGAGATGAAACAAGTCTTATCTCAAGAAATATTCAAAGAGCAGCTGTTCAACCTTGGGAAATATGCAGCTGCTTTAAAGAGTTACTATGTTCTTTACTCTAAATATGCAGTTGCTTTGAAGAGTTGCTGTGTTCTTTACTCTAAATATTCCAAAATAACTTTTTGAGTTAATTTCTAAGTATACCACATTTCCATTGTGAGCGACCTTGTTCCATTCTCTGCTCATGGAAGGAATCTATGGCCAAGGTATCTCAATCAAGTTACCTATATTGACTCAGTGTGAGGACCAAACCAACAGAACCCATCCTTCTACTATGTAAAATATCCTATTAGATGCCTTGTTCTTACCATCAAGGCATTTCTAACAATTTGCAATGAAAATGTATTATTTGTTACTTGTATATCTTGTGAAAAAGGGAAGGTTTTCCAAAGTACCTAACTAAATAATGTTCACAGTTTCATTTTAGAAGAAATGTAAGAGTTTGTAAAACATTCCTCTATTTTTTGTTTGCTTGTTTGTTTATTTATTATGAATTTTATTTGCTGCCCATCCTGTGTCCAACAACTCTGGGTAGCTTACAACATAAAAAACATTTAAAAAAATGTAAAATTGTCAATTATAAAATAATGCAGCTGTTAAAATCATTAACTCAAAATGGAAAATGAGGAAGCCCAACACATGAGAGGGAGGTGGGATTAGGTGTTAATTAGTCAACTACCCCCAGGGTAAAACTCTCCCACTGGGTCCCGAAACCATCTGGCAGAACCAGGTCTTAAGACTCTTTAAAAAAATCAGGAGGGTGGGAGCCATGGCAAAGAAGAATTTTCTCCTGGCTCTGCCAGCCAACATTCCTTGGCTGATGGTATTTGCAGTATGTTCCCCCCGCCCGACAGTGCAGAGTTTACTTACTTATCTTTCCTTCCTTCCCTCCCCCCTCCCAAAATGGCACAGCTCACTGTGGTCAACTCACTATGGTCAATTTGCCATGGGAGAACCTGCCATGTGACAACTCACAATAGGACAGTTCAACAATTCAATTTAATTATTTAAAATAAGTAAAAAAACTATTTTATGTTTTGTCATTTATATGTCAGCGTTCCGAGTAAGGCATCCGTCAAAAGCAGAACCCTGAGGCAGGCAGATTCATCAAATAACATGTTTATTGGATACATCATATCGGCACAGCTAGTGAAAACCAACTCTAAAAGTTCCCACGGCTTTTCCCCTAATTAAAAGAGCAAATATTTCCCTCCCCAGATGTCACCAGTCACATTGTCTAATGAAAGTAGCTGGAGGCTGCTTGGTCACTCCTCTCCTCCTTTAACTGCCACTTGTTGGGATAACCTTGGGTCCCACAAGAAAACTTTTTGTTTTGACTGTTAGCTGGTCTATCTACTTCCCCCTCCCTTCTCTCTCTCAGAGTTTGTGGCAACTATGAGGTAGCAAAAGATGGCTTCAGCCAGGATCACTTCAGAATTGACATAATATTTCATTCTATTCCTCCTTTGGCATCCTTTCTTTAATGATTCTGTTCCACCATTTCTTTGATATTGTTCTGTGATGAATTCTGCTGATCAAGTTGGCCAAGGCAGTTTGTCCCATGGTGATTTGGCTGTGATGTGTTGGCTATGGCAAGTTGATTGTGGTGAGTTGTCCTAGACCCCTCCCTCCCTGCCTGGGCATGTGGGTGTAATGTGAGTGTGTGTATGTATGTGTTGGATGTTTTCCCAAACCTTCAAATTTATCTCCAAATTTCTCACTTTGGATCATACAAAAATCATGAGAAGTTCTCATTCTTTATCCTTCCATGTACAACCACCTTGGAGTTAATATGAAATACATCAATATATCACCACGGTTATTGCTCTTGGCTTTTTCCTTACAGGAAATCAAGTATCCCTACAATTCTGTCCCACCAGTATTATCCTCCAGTGACAGAATTTTGCAAAACCTATGCCCGAGAATATTTTACTCAAGAGATAAGAAAAATCCCACAGATATATGATTGATTTGACCCAGAAAGAGATATCCTGCAACCCTCAGCATGCTTTGGTCTAGAACAGTGGTTTCCAAACTTTTTCAGTCCACTGCTCCCTTGGTGCTACAAACTCATCCTCAATGCTCCCCACCCAGGGGTGGGATTCAAATTTCTGTGGGCATGGCCTAATTTGAGGGTGTGGATTGCTGGTCATGTAATTGGGTGGGTGTGGCTTGCTGGTCACATGACTGGGTGGGTGTGGTTTGCTGGTCATGTGACTGGTGGTGTGGCTTGCTGGTCACTTGACTGGGTGAATGTGGTTTGGTGACTGGCAAACCAAATACAAGTGGTCCTCACTTAATGGCCGGTTGCTTAGCAAGTGTTCTAATTTATGACTGGCCTCCCCAGAACTACTTGACCTGTTTTTGGAGTTTTGACAGCCATGCACACACATATATGCATACTCCCTTCCAACCCTGCTGGAGCTGGTCATTGGACTAGAATCAGCAAAGCATCTCTGATTAGATTCTAGTAGTGAATAAAATCTAATCAGAGATGCTTTGCCGATTCTTGTTGGTTTGTTTCATTTGTATTTCTTTATTTTATGTTGCTGAATTGTATTGATATGTGTGTCACTTCTTGTGCACAACCCAGAAGTTTTTGTGATTCTTTGCAACAAAAATTACTGACCTCTGGATTTGCTCTACTTTTCAAACGTGCTGGCACTGCTGTGTTCTAGGTGCCGGCCCTGCAGGTCCACCCCATTGAGCCTGCTGCACTGAAGGGACCTGCCCAAGCAAGTCCGAGAGAGCAGTGCACCAAATCAATGGGGTGAGCCTGGGAGAGGGAAAGAGAGAGAGAGAAAAGAGAGAAGGAAGAAAAGAAATAGAAAAGGAAAAGAAAGAAAAAGGGACAAAGAAGAGGGGGGCATGGAGGGATGGAGGGGGGAGGGGGAGAAAGGGAGAGAGAGAGAGAGAGGGAGAGAGACCTGATGCATCAGATTGAAATGAGGCCTAGTTTAGAGGCCCTTTTCCACACTGAAACATCTTTGCTAGCATCTTTGCCAGCACATTGAAACATCTTTCACTTCTATTAATTAAAGGTTTTGTGGACGAAACATGGCCAAGAGGAAGCTCTCACATTTTGTTGAGGCTTTAAATAGGATCCGTTAGACCAGATCTCCACCATAAAAAATTACTTTTCCCCAATGTATTACAGTGCCAATTCTGAAGAAGGCAAAACCAAAATGTACTGGTAAATTACAAGGAGAACACACACACACACACACACACACACCCTTCTAACTCTGCTGGAGCAGGTGATTGGACTAGAATAGATATCTCATTATATTTCTCCTCCCTCCCTCCCTCCTTCTTTATTTCTTTTTCTTTCTGTCCCTTCCTTCCATCTCCCCTCTTTCTTTGTCCTTTTTTCTTTCTTTCCCTTTTTTCTTTCTCTTCTTCCTTCTCTCTCTCTCTCTCTTTCCTCTCTCTTTCCCTCTCTCAGGCTCATCCCACTGACTTCATGCACAGCTCCATTCGGACTTGCTTGGGCAGGTGCCTCCGGTGCAAGGGGCTCAATGGGGTGAAACACGGCAGTGGGAGGATGTTTGAGTGGCTGTGCTCTCCTATTCCCATCACTGCGTTTGGGGTGCTGCCCTGCCACCCCGAACACACCAGTGGAATGTTTGAAAAGGCTTTGCTCTCCTATTTGCAACACTGCATTTGGGGCGCCGCCCCACTGCCCTGAACATGGCAGTAGGATGTTTGAAAAGGAGAGCAAAGCCACTCTGGCTTTGTTCTCCTTTCCCAACGCTGCATTCGAGGCAATGCACCACTGCCCCAAACACAGCGGTGGGATGTTTGAAAAGGCTTTGCTCTCCTTTCCCAATGCTGCGTTCATGGGCGGAGCTCCTTGCACCAGAGTGTGTAAGTCAATGGGATGATCCTTTGGAGCCTTGCCTCGAACACGGCGGCTGCAGCATTTTTTCTCACCCCTGAATTGTGTCCTGCCGCTCACCTCCAGCACCCCCTGCTGCCTCTTAGCGCCCCTGCCAGCCCCCTTGCCTCTCAGTGACCCCCTAAGGCATCCCCCCCCAGGGGGCGGTACTCACTTTGGGAACCACTGGTCTAGAACCCAAGCAGAAATAATAAATAAATTCAGGTGTATTCCTTCCCAGACTTTAGGGCCTGGGCAAGATGAAAAGAGATTAAACTTCTCAGATAAAAACTTCTCAGATGACAAAGAAAAAAACCTCTCCCATGAAAATTGTGTAGGATTGTGCTTTAATAAATAATCAACAATGAGGGTTAGTGGGTATATTCTGCAGAAATCATAACGTGAGGAGATAACAAGTCCTCCAGGGAAATAATTGCTGCAGAGTGGGGTGCTGTAGCATTTCCAATTGCTCAGCATCTCGGCATTAAGTCACACATGTTCATGGTAGTTAATGCCGCTAGATAAACAGGCAGTCAAGGAGCACTGCTAATTTTGCTCTGCGTGATTCTGGTATGCTTTCAGGGAGGGTTCAGCTTATTATCATAAAGACTCAATAGCCAAGGTAACATTAAAATAGATTGTATGGGATGCTGTTTTTGTCAGGGCCAGCCTGGCATTGTTCATCAGTAATTTGTTCAGTTTGCATTGTATTCCTCCAGGCTTGCTCACTATTGTTTCCCCAGGGTGCTTGAAAAACCTTGATGCAAATGTTATTTAGGAAGCTGGAAGATGCCTTATTAATTTCAGAGACACAACATGCCAGAATCAGCTGGTGTTCCTAACTACATTTTACACTAAATGTAACAGACACCGTTAGCAAAGGGAGAGAACATTGTATTGTGTTATATTAGCCGGGAAACCAATAAGGAATAAAATAAAAAATGCTTTTGATATAAATCTTGGTGTGAATTCTTGGGAGTGATGGAGAAGAGAGAGAAAAATGTTCTTTTATGAATGTAAGAAAGAGATATCAGAGAGTCTTTAGACTATTTAGCGATCAGCAGAGGAGCTGAAGAGAGAGAACTCATCAATATGTTAAGAAAGAGGGGCTCAGGCCAAAGGTCTGAAATTCATGCTATTTACCATCATCCTTTGTTACCATTCTCCAAAAATATATAGGTGAACTTGTCTTTTACTATAAACAAGGTAAAGACCTAGGTGGTACAGTAGCTTAAAATAATTTGGGAAAAAATATTTTCCTTCAACTATGAAGGAAGGATTGAGCGTCACCTGTCTAAGCTTCTTTAAAACAGCTATGTACTTTCCAAGGATTACATAGCTGTCCTCTGCAGGTAACTCTTAATATATCCATGCATGTTGATATCACAAATGTGAATACTTTCATCTTAATTCTGAGAATATCCTGATTTGATAGCAATAGCACTTAAACTTACATACCATTTCACAGTGCTTTACTGGTTTACAGAGTCAGCTTATTTCTCCCAACAATCTTACTGACCTCGGAAGGATGGAAGGCTGAGTCAACCTTGAGCTGGTCAGGATCGAACTGCTGCCAGTCTGTAGAATTAGCCTGCAATACTGCATTCAAACCACTGCACCACCACATAATATTCCATAGTGGAATACTCATATTCCAATGACTACCAATATTGACTAGAAACAATGTTTAGTTTGGGGAACTCACAAAATTATTCTGCAACTTTCAACATTTACCCTTGTCACCAAAATTCAGTTTTTGCAACCATAAGTATAAAATAAAAATGAAAAAGATGTTCATAGTTTTATGAAGGATAAGGGAAATAGAAGTACCATAATTGATTTCCTTTCCTGGATAAAGGACCTGAAGCAATGACCTTCATTGACAGAACTTCTTTTTTTAAATGCCAATGGAATAAAAAATAGCTGCCCAGTACCCAAAACATTCTTTCTTTATTGGTTGAATAGTTCTGTATTCCTTACAAGCTCTAATGAGCCATAATGAAAGCATAAGGATGGCATGTGCATCCAAATATGTATCAATGTATTGTACTATCAGACAAGATAGTCAATTTAAGGGTCAAAATTAAGGGGGATAAATAAATAAAATAAAATGGAGGCATAAACTCCCAAGGGATGTTTTCAAGATGTTTACATATACTAAACATATTTTAACAGAGATTCTGTTTTTGGTCTAGCTAATCCAATCTATGTGGGGCTAGCAAGCTGAATTTCTCCTTTCTTCATTGCAAGAGTTAGAGTTAGAAAAATGGCTATGGGGATAATCAAGGGGAGAGGTATTTTGTGGGGAGAGTGGTAGCTGGAGAAGGAAGAGGTAAATCTCCACCTCCACCTTTAATTATTTAAAGGGGAAAAACAATTTTAAAAAAACTGCTAGAGATGTATTATTGGTAATTACCACAAGTTGTTGATTTTTTGAGAATGATTTCATAAAGACATTGAATACAAACATCTCTTCTGGAAGTAGGTCATCAAATTAAACTCACAAGTAACATGAGCAGAAGACAACGTGGATATACAATGTGCAGTCCGCAAAAGGACTTTTCAAATGATTCACACAAGGATCATTAAAAAAAGAAGCAGCAAATTCAATAAAATTCCGAGAAATAGTATTACTATTTATTTGATTTGTCAGTTGCTTACAAGATACAGGTATAAGAATAAATATAGTTTTGAATACATGAGATAGATACCTATGAGAAAAAAAAAACAATAGAACAGGGGCGGTAGGCACTATTGTTTAAATTAATTTAAATTGCATTTAATTTAAACTAACTTTTTACCGCTAAAACTCATTTCATTACCATTAACTAAGCAAAATAACGCAACAATTTTGAACCAAGGTAAATCAAATGGGCTAATGTCCAAAATCGAAGACCTGTGACTGTTGAGGAAATCAAATTTGAGAGATTTGTGGCTGTTTCTGGTTACCGGCTTCGGCTACTGGCTGCTGCTGTGCTGCTAGAATGCTGTTGAGGTCATGTGATCTTAAATTTCAATATTCTATGACAGTTTCCCAGCCAGTCTCACAATCCCTTGCTCCCTTCCCCACCCAGCAGTAGCCACTTATCTGCTTGCTGGAAGGCAACGACAAGATTTCTGATGCTTCCTGCCAGCTTCCCACAAGGAAATTCAGTGGGGAAGCCAATATGAAGTTGGAAGTCACTCCTGCTACCAAACTTCTTTTTTGCTCAGCTATGGTTATTTTGTTTCTCTGTTTAGGTAAGCAATCTGAAAAGATGACCCAAGAGGGCATGGGTTATCTGTTATCAATTAAAAGTAATGAATCAACTATGATTCCTTTCATTCATTTTCCATTGCAAACTTTAAAAAAATAAAATTGTGGGGGTTATCTTTGGGAATGTGATGTGACACCCAGAAAAATATGGCATAGTTCACTTAATTCTCCAAGGGAAGATTGAAGCAGAATCAGCAGAAGGAGAAGGAGAAGGAGAAGGAGAAGAAGGAGAAGAAGGAGAAGAAGGAGAAGGAGAAGGAGAAGCAGAAGCAGAAGAAGCAGAAGAAGCAGAAGAAGAAGAAGAAGAAGAAGAAGAAGAAGAAGAAGAAGAAGAAGAAGAAGAAGAAGAAGAAGAAGAAGAAGAAGAAGAAGAAGAAGAAGAAGAAGAAGAAGAAGAAGAAGAAGAAGAAGAAGAAGAAGAAGAAGAAGATCATTATCATCATCACCTTTGGGAAGCTGTTTTCAGAGTTTTAAATCTAAAATTCCTTTTAGATTTGTGCATCCCAGTCCCCTTGTAATTGTTGTGATGGCATGTGAAAATGGCCTTGGAATATAGGAGGAAGACCTGCAAGATTGATGCTAGCTTCTCAAGGTAGTCCAGATAAGCAGTACCAGGAATATCAACCACATTTTTGTATAAGGTTACATGATAACAGAATCATGTAAGACTGAACATATTTCTCCTCTCCTCTCTTTTTAGTCTCTGGTAAACAAAGACAGGTCCCTTTTGAAATGCTTCCCATTCTTTTCCTCCACTTGTGAACTCAGCTACCTCTTATCAGACCATTGCCTAGGTTGAAGGTTGTCCTCTTGTCGATCCCATCTACCATCACAATGACTTAAAGAGCCTGGTGAGACGATCTCCAAAGTGCTATAGCCCTATGACTCCATATGAATAGGAAATTGCTATTCCTCTGTAAAATTTGAAAGCATGTGAACTATCGACAAAGGTGTGATTTATTTTTCCCAAGAGAGTGGGCTAGAGCTAACTGAGGTAGGAGACTTACTTTTTGAAATAACTTCTGCTTTTTATCGGTATTGGTCTAAGGTCGTTAATCAACACCCAAGAATCCTGGGTGAAAACATATGGTCTTTGAAATTTAATAAATGGATTAGCAGAGTCTACCACTCAATATGCAGCTTCTGCCTTAGGAGTATAAATTAATAAGCATTAGGTCCTATCTAATGAGGAATTTCCCTTTTAAATCCTGTATGAATTATCAAAAAGAGCCTTGGCAGGATTTCAAAGACATTTTCTGACCTTCTAGTATTCTGGTTTGCATGAATTTTTAACAAGATGCTATATATCTCAACACTCTATTACAATTCATCTGCATCTGTTTTCTCCAGCCCCTCCCCCCCAGCCCCTTCTCTCTCTTTAATCAGAGCATTGAAGCAGAGAAAGGAAACACATCTATATAACAGCATGAGAATATTTAATTTATGCAAATGAAGAGTTTTTTTTTAAAAAAGAGAGGGGGGAGAGAAAGAAAAGAGGAGTTATTCAAGTTAATAAAACCACACAAGTTGCTTTTAAATATTAATAGCAGCAGCCAGCAAGAGCCTGTATTTTTTGTGACATATTCATATATATATATATATATATATATATATATATATATATATATATATACACACACACACACACACACACACACACACACACACACAATATATATATATATAATATATATATAAATTACACACACACACACATAGTATCAATGGTCCAAAGATCAGTGTGAAACCACATACTTTGCAGCACATTACATGCAGAGCACATAATTAAATGAACATGGGTTTTCATTACTGCAAGGCATTTTTGGAAACCATGAAGGCTAATGTTCAAACTCTGCTTCCTTTTTTACATTCTTCAAATATTTGTAAGATAGCAGTTGGAAGAAGGATGGGTTAATGCACATTTTATAGGCTAGTTGAAGTGATTTAGAATGGTGGCAATTGCCTTGAAAATGCTTTGTGTCATTGGCTTATTAGTAGGTTCAAAAGCAAGTCTTGGGAAACGCATGCAAATGTGACCGTGTTAGGCTCTTCTCAAACATGAAACAGGGAGGAATTTCCCTATTCAAAATGGAGAGATAAATAATGGATTTCTGATATGAGAGATACAGAAAACAATTCAAGAGCTAAAGCTAAGCTATATGACTATTAACACAAGTCTATATTCTCTAACTATAAACATTTATGAATTTCTACAAACAGGCTGCTAACTTCAAAAGCCAATACAAAAATTTATGCCACCAGATAAAGACTGAATTGCACACATTAAACAAGAGGAAACCTTTTATGCACAAATTCCACCCGCGCTTTTCATAATTTTGTAAACAACAAACTAAAAGACTCAAGGTCCATCCCACCCCTGAAAGGACCTAATGGTAAAGACTGCAACAACGACATCATTAAAGCCAATCTCTTTAACACATTCATTGGCTCAGTATTTGTAAACAGCAATGGATCATGCCCAGTATTTCCTAGTTGAACCACAGACAACTGCAATGATCTAATACATATCGATTTTACAGAAGACAATGTTGATAAAGCACTACGCAATCTAAAGCCATCTCTCTCTATTGGACTGGAGAGAATATGTGCCTATTTCTTTAAAAAGCTATCCACTGCCATAGACAAACCTCTAAGCATAATTTCTGAAAAATCTTTCAGGACCAGCTCCTTGCCAAACCTATGGTCACAAACCACAGTCATCCCCATCTTCAAAAAGGGAGACCCCATTAGCTTGACCAATACTCGAATACAGCTCATCAGTCTGGAACCCGCATTATGTATCTGATATTAACACAGTTGAGAAAGTTCAGAAATATTTCACAAGAAGAGTTCTTCACTCCTCTAATCATTGCAGAATACCTTATGCCACCAGACTTGAAATTCTAGACCTAGAAAATCTAGAACTACGCCGCCTTCAGTCTGATCTAAGTATAGTATATAAAATCATACATTACAATGTCCTACCTGTCAATGAATACTTCAGCTTCAACCATAACAATACAAGAGCACACAATAGATATAAACTCAGTAGATATAAACTTTGGTAAACCGCACCAAACTTGATTGCAGGAAATATGACTACAGCAACAGAGTGGTCAATATCTGGAATACTCTACCTGACTCTGTGGTTTCTCCCCAAACCCGAAAACTTTAACCTTAGACTGTCTACTATTGACCTCACCCCTTTCCTAAGAGGTCTGTAGGAGGCATGCATAAGCCCACGAACGTGCCTACCATCCCTGTCCTATTGTTTCTTTTTGTTTTTCTTATATTTATCCATTTCATGTATTCATAATTATGTTTATACTTATAACTATTATCTTGTAAGTGAATGACAAATAAAATAAAATATAAATAAATAAATTTAAATTTCCAAAGTCCAAATGATTATTAGATGGTGCAATTCTAATCCTTTCCTGCTATCTAATAGTCACCCTTATTTTTGCTGTCTAGATTTAATAAACCTACCCCCAGCATAGTGAATTCTTTCAACATTTTTCCTCTGATTTTTGAAAAATTGCTTTCATGCTTTGTTTTCAGCAGAAGAAAAATGATAATGTTATAATATATTTCAGTGGTATTGATTGTACTCATAATCTTAATTATGAAATGGCTAACAAGGACAAGTGAGTATCCTATCTTTCATACACAATAATCTTTTTTTAAAGGTGGGTTTAACCAAATATCTTTATGATAAACAACACACTTGTAGTTGTAAAGCCCCAGAGGTAGAAATCATGGCACATATATTATACACATCTGTTACACAATATCCCAGGCTTAACAATCATTGACAAAAAGAAAGACAAAAACGTTTGGAAAGTGGACATTGCAATACCTGGAGATAATAGAACAGAACAGAAGAGAGCTAGAGAAAATCACAAAATATATAGACCTGCAGATAGAATAAACATGACTATGACAAAAGAAAACATAGGTAGTATCAATAGTAATAGGTGCCTTGCATACAATCCCAAAACAACTGGATTACCACTTGAACACCATTGGCATTGCCCAAATCACCACCACTCAATTGCAAAAGGCAGATTTACTTGGAACCGTTTGCAGTGATACCTTCAATACCATCAAACAATAACATCTCCCTACACTAGGTTCTTAGGAAAGACTCAAGAGGTGGACAAAAATGCCAAATTCAGGACTTCCCGTTTGAGCTTCTTCGGTGACAGACCTAAACCGCGACTCTGTGTGGTTTCGATCCGTGCTCGCCGCTGGAGCACCCCGAGCCAGCTGGTTTTGGGGCTAAGCCACCCTGTGGAGGTGGTGAAGAAGAGGGAGACTGTCTGTAGGGTTGAGGAGAGCTGCATCTCTCCTCCTCAGCTGGCCATTACTCCCTTTCCCAAAGGCGATTGCAGCGGTGGTCAGAAATGGCCACCACAAAGAAGAACTCGACTGGGAAAGAATGTGCAGGAAGAAGACAAGAGGAGAAAGTTTTGGTTGACTGGGTCAAACAGCAAAAGCAACAAATAAGGTACCCTTGAATTTAAACTTTTTAAAAAAATAACACTGTTCCCAAGGAAGATTTCTAAGCAGTGAAGGAGAGAGAAAGGGGGAAAGGATTTGGTTTTTTTTTCTCCTCTTCCTATACTGACAGCTAAAAGACTTAACCAAGGAATTGGAAAAAAATAATCCACTTTGACACTAATAGGCATTTAATGCTGAAAATAAAAAGTCAAAGGGATAATAAAGATTTCTGGATAATTAAAAGCTTTTGAAAACAGAAAAGGAGAGAAAAAGAATAAAAGGGCAGGATCTGGAAGGGAGGAGACTGCCTGGAATTAAAAAGAATTTTCAGTAAAATCTCAACAAGCCTTCCAAAAGATACATCTTAACTGAAACATTGCAACAAAATAGTAAAACCGCAGGAAGAGAAAGTGAAAAAAGAAATAAGAAGAAACAACTTGGGACTATCTGGATTATTTGGTGACCTCTGGATTCTTGGTTACTGCATTTGAATGACTAAAATCAATCAGGTGGTTGTTTAAAAGTATTTAAAATGGCTTCACTTTTAGAAGAATTGAAAATGGAACTTAAAAAGTACAAAGAAGATGCATAAGAAGGGAGAGGTTCTTTTGGCTTTGTGTTTCAGTTCTTGCAAATGGAGATTTTGAACTATGAGAAACAACAAGAAATGCCTGCAGAACAAGAAGATTGGGACAAAGAAGAAGCCATCTTTAATGAACAAGTAATCTTAGGTGGGGGAAAAAAGGAAAGAGGGGGGTGAAGAGAATGGAAAGTTTAAGATTGGGAGAAACAACCCAAAAAAAGAATAGAGTGAAAAATAAGTATAAAATCAGAAAGCAACAGAAGAGGGTAATGCAGAAGAGAGAATTAAAAGTAGAGAGACAAGGGGGTAAAAAGGGGAGGGAGAAGAAGAGAGGGAAGAAAGAAAGGAAAAGAAGTTATAAAGGACAGAAACAAAATATAGAGAAACAGGGCCTATTTAGAGATAATGGGTGAAAATTTAATTGAAAAAGGGATTCTGCAAAGGTACATAAGATAGTATTGTTATATTAGAAATAATTTCAGAAAATATGAAACAATGTATGATTAAAATGTTTGTTAAAATAGTTACTGTAATTTAGTGGAATGCTTGTCAATAAATAAATGTAACAAAATGAATATTTAATGACTTATAAAACATATGTGAAGAGAAATAAGGGAAAAATTAAGTATGGAGATTATATGTGTCTTTAAGGAAGTATGATATTTAATTGAAAAGAAATGTTAAAGATGTTAAGACTTTTATGAATATTAATGATAGAACTGAATTGGAATGGAATGAGGGTTTTAATTACATATATTTACAATCTTTTTTTTTTAAGAATATAGTGTGTATTATAAGAATTATAAGAATGTACCAAGCAGAATCCGATTGGAAGTTATGTATTGTGTATTATATTGAATGTCATAACTTTAAGGTATATATTGAAGCTTAAATAAGAGTTGAATGGATAAAATTAAAAGATATAAAGGTGTCATACTCCAATTAGTAACTACAGGAGAAAATCTGTTTAATGAGAAAAGATAATATGAAATTGAAACAGAACAGACAAAAGTATAAATATAATGATTTGAATTGAGATGAGATAATCAAAATAAAATTGAGAAAATTAAAAGAGGGGAAAAACTATATAAAAAATACAAAATAGTAATAAGATATGGAATAGAACACAAAAATGAGCATGAAATTGAATTATATAATAAAGAAGTTCAACCCGGGACCAAGCTATTTTCAAAAAAGATGTTTTACTAGTATTTTGTATGTGTGAAAACCCAAATAAAACTTTAATAAAAAAAATATATGCCAAATTCAGTCTAAACATATGGCTGACTGTGAGACCAACCATAACAATAAGTGAAAATTATTGATGTGGCAATTCCAGGGGATAGTAGATTAGAGTACAAAGAATTGGAGATGATCACAAAGTATACCAAGATCTGAAAATTGAAGTTTATGGCATAAACCAGTAGTATTGGTCCAGTCAGTGTCAGTGTACTGGATGCCATATCAAGAAGTCTTGGACAGTGCTGCATATTGATAAAATTTCCATCTGTCAATTACAAAAGGACACACTGGATCTGTACATATATTAGGTTGATGCATTATGACATCCTATGTTCTTGGAAATAACTTGATGCATATGAAGGACAATACCCATTAAAGAACTGGCAGTTGTGATTTTATTTTGTTATGTATACTAATAATAGGTTTCCCTGGCTTTTCTTTTCCTTCCTTCCTTCCTTCCTTCCTTCCTTCCTTCCTTCCTTCCTTCCTTCCTTCCTTCCTTCCTTCCTTCCTTCCTCAATCTTTCCCCATCTCCCCAATTTTGGTAACTCTAGCAATTCCTAGAATTCTCCAGCCAATATGACCTTGAAAATGTACTTTACTACATTTTGTTTCAGCATAGTGTAGCTTAGTAGTTTCCATGGCATCTTTTTCTCATACTGCATTTAGGGATAGGATTAACAATAGCCATTCTCAATAAATATTCTTCTTGGTCATGAATTGGGTTGAATCATTGGGTTGAATCAATAACCTTGGAGAGAACAACAATTGCAACAAATCAGCTGACACCCACAAGTTTCAATTTAAATAAATAAATGAGGTTTTGAAAGGTTTTCCCAGAATTTGCTGAGCCGAGGAGTCCTGGAAAGTGTCTTTTACATACTTGGTCAACTTAATGCCTAAGACATTGCATGAAGTTACATGATGGTTCCCTCTGCCTGAAAAGCTTGCCTACCAAAGACCCCAAAGGATAAGTATTTTCAAGAACAATATGGCCAGCATTGTAGCTTATTTCAATTCTTAAATACCCCATAAGTCCAGATTTGATATTCTATCCTACATAGAAAATACTTCATGAATGAAAGCAAATATACATATCCCAGAATAATATGCAGGATCCAGTATGGGACAGTCACAGAGACCAGAAGTTTAGTATTCCAAGCTTTTGGATCAGTAGTGGGATTCAATTTTTTTTTACTACCAGTTCTGTAGGCGTGGCTTGCTGGGCATGGCAGGGGAAGGTTATTGTAAAATCTCCAGTCAGAGGTGGTATTTGCTGGTTCTCCGAATGACTCAAAATTTCTGCTACCGATTCGCCAGAACTGATCAGAACCTGCTGAATACCACCTCTGTTTTGGACTCGTGTTGGAGCTCATCCTCAGGGAACTTCTCACACCAGAATGTGTGCTTGTATGCATAGTATTTATGTGGTGCCTGGTTGTGTGTGGCTATGTGGCAGCTGGTTGTGTGTGGCTAGGTGGCACCTGGTTGTGTGTGGCTAGGTGGCACCTGGTTGTGTGTGGCTAGGTGGCACCAGGTTGTTTGTGGTCATGCACAACCAGGCATCATGTAAATATTACGCATATAATATTCCAATATTCCATTTTGGTGAGAGATAAATTCCCTGAGGTTGGGCTCCAGCCAGAGTTCAAAAACTCATAAGACTGAACTTCTGGTCTGGGTGACTGATACATATTGGATCTAGGAAATCACTTCTACCACAATTGTTTATTCATAGATACATCAAGCTTATTTAATGATACCTCATTTCTTATTTACATATCATTAACATGTTCCTCATTTGCTGGAAGGATGCTTTTATACAGCAGAAAGAAGCATACATTCCCTTTTATTAAACCAATTATTAAAAAAGGATTGTCTGAAGCCTGCTGATCAATAAAGGCTGCAGACACTAATAGCATTTCTATTTCACTGTTTCTCAAGCTCTTTCTCCTTGGAATTAATCCCAACATCCCAACGATATTCATGAACCCTGATGAAAATCCACAGCATCTATTGATTGCCCTATGAAATGAATCCAGTAATTACTAAATAGAGAATAGAAGTGAGCTGTGGCACATTCAGAATCCTACTGGGCTCTTTTAGAAAGGTATGTTCTATTTTAATCCACCAGAATTAAAAATAAGTAGTTTAAAAACCACTCTCACTTAGAGAAAATATATACCACAGATTAGGGAAGATAGGATGAAATTCCCGAAGGGCTTAGAGCTCAGTTAACATACAATATCAAAGAAGCAATAAAAAGCACCAAGGCACTGTTTAAAAACTGGAGAAGACTTGTAAAGAAATAAAATGAAATGAAATGAAACCATTACAATTATAGCAAAACAAATTCAAGAAGACAATAGACAGAGAAAGCAGAGAAGGAATGCATTATGGTTATGATTTGAGGAACATAGTGCTCCTTATTTTAAAAGTCTCCAAATACATTGAATAAATTTAATGAGCAAAGTATTAGACCATAAGATGTCACAAAATAGATTTCAGAGAGAAATTTCAACTTTTGTTCTTCCATCATCTCTATTTTTATCTGAATTCTAAAAGAGAGCCTGTGAAGTAAGTCATCCTTAGCAGAAAGACTTATATTTGGAATGGTATTCAAGCATTTGATGATGAAGGCACCAAAATTAAAAGGAAGATTCTTTTACAACCTCTGCAATAAAAGTGGGATCTAGTGTGGTTTTGTGATTAAGGGGTTGGAATGGGACTGAGGAGATTTGGTTTAAGTCTACCATCAGCAATGGAAGCTCGTTGTGTCCAGTGGTGGGTTTCAAAAAAAAATATTATCAGTTCTGTGGGCGTGGCTTGGTGGGCATGGTGTGGCTTGGTGGGCATGACAGGGGAAGGATACTGTAAAATCTCCATTCCCACCCCATTCCTGGCCAAGGTTACTGCAAAATCTCCATTCCCACCCCACTCCAGGGAAGGTTACTGAAAAATCCCATACCCTCACCTCCCCACTAACCTACTTTCCAGCTCCGTTCTCCTATGCAGGGCAACCAAAGAAAACCCAGCCAATCAGCTGGGACTCGGGAGGCAGAGAATAGGTGGGGGTGGAGTCAGTCAGAGGTGGCATTTGCCAGTTCTCTGAACTACTCAAAATTTGCACTACCGGTTCTCCAGAACTAAATACCACCTCTGATTGTATCCTTCTCAGCCCAATGTGCCTCACAGGATTGTGGTTAAGGGGAAAATTAAGGCCATATTGAACTCATAAAGGAAATGTGTGATATAAATCTAGTATCTAACTAAATACAGGAATGATATGATCACAATTGACCCCAATATTTCTGTTGTTATAACATATCACAAGTAACCTAAGTGTAAAAATGTTCCATCACAATGAAATATTCTTTTTCTTCCTCTTTCCGTTCCACCAAATTGAAGAATCATTGAAAAAGAAATGTTAGCGCAGCACTATTTTGAATAAATCATATCCAGAACTCCCAGAATCTTCATTAAAGATCTCGTCACATCCTTTGTCTAAGTAAAAAAAAAAACAGCCAATATTATTTTCAAAAGATGGGGGGCAAGTTGTTATGTAGTCCGTGCACTTTAGAGAATTTATATTTGTGACTATTGGTTTTTGATCTAACTGAATTCTCCAAATCATCCTTTGGGCACATGACCTCCCCCACAGAAACTATATGTAAGTATGATAATATTGTATGTCAATCTCAACCAGTTGCAGATTGAAATGATAATTATTTCTTCCGATGAGCATGAGATTGCTATGATCAGTTTTTATATATAAAAAATACAATTCAGAGTTTTTATTTATAGCAAGGGCATTTTCCAGATATAAAATTATTTGATGTTTTGGAAAAAACACAAGTAAAGCTGGGTGGAAGTCAGCTGAATAAAATACAGCAACGTTAGCCGCTGAGCACATGAAAGTCATGTGAGCTGAAAGTTCAACTCTTATTAGCTATCAGAAAAGCTAAGGAAGTAGGGATGTGTAAAATGACTTTGAGTCAAAATGTTTTGCACTAGAAATACCTGTTTGAAGTGGTTTGTGCCCAAAACAAAAAGTGTGTTTTGTGAGATTTGTGTCAAGTACAGAAGAAAATGGTCTAGCTTGGTTTAATTGCAATAGCGTTTAGACTTATATACCACCCCATTGTACTTTATAGCACTCTCTGGGTGGCTTACAATGTAGAAGCATTATTTGCTTATCATCTCCAACAATCTGGGTCCTCATTTTACCAACCTCAGAAGGAGGAAAGGCTGGGTCAATCTTGAGCCCCATCAGGACTGACTGTGGGCAGAGTTTGCCTGCAATACTGCACTTTAGCCACTGCATCATCCAGGCTCTAGGATAGAATAGAATAGAATAGAATAGAATAGAATAGAATAGAATAGAATAGAATAGAATAGAATAACTTTATTGGCCAAGGAATTTGTCTTGGTGTAAATACTCTCAGTATACATAAAGAAAAGGTACATTCATTTAGAATCAAGAATCATAACGTACAACACTTAATGAAAGTCATAGGGTACAATCAACAATCAAATCATACTAGGAAACAGTCAATATAAATCGTAAGGATGCAAGCAACAAAGTTACAGTCCTACAATCACAAATGGGAGGGGATAGGTGATAAGGAGTGATGAGAAGATTAACAGTAATAGTAGTGTACACTTTGTAAATAGTTGAACAGTGTTGAGGGAATTATTTGTTTAGCAGAGTGATGGCTTTTGGGAAAAAAACTGTTCTTGTATCTGGTTGTTCTGGTGTGCAGTTCTCTATAGTGTTGCTTTGAGGGAAGGAGTTGAAACAGTTTATGTCCGGGATGTGAGGGGTCTGTAAATATTCTCACAACCCTCTTTTTGATTCGTGCAGTATACAAGTCCTCAATTGAAGGCAGGTGGGTAGTAATTGTTTTTTCTGCAGTCCTAATTATCCTCTGAAGTCTGTGTCTGTCCTGTTGGGTAGCAGAACCAAACCAGACAGTAATAGAGGTGCAGATGATAGACTCAATAATTCCTCTGTAGAACTGTATCAGCCATTCCTTGGGCAGTTTGAGCTTTCTGAGTTGGCACAGAAAGAATATTCTTTGTTGTGCTTTTTTGATGATGTTTTTGATGTTAGGTGTCCATTTTAGGTCATGTGATATAGTAGAACCTAAAAATTTGAAGGTCTTTACTGTTGATATTGTGTTGTCTAGTATTGTAAGAGGTGGTAGTATGGGAGGGTTTCTTCTAAAGACCATTTCTACGGTTTTGAGTGTGTTCAGTTCCAGATTGTTCTGGTTACACCACGAAGCAAGTTGTACAACCTCCTGTCTGTATGCAGATTCGTTGTTGTCTCGAATGAGACCAATCACTGTTGTGTCATAAGCAAACTTCAGTATTTTACCAGATGGATTATTTGAGATGCAGTCATTGGTATATAGGGAGAAGAGAAGTGGAGAAAGCACACAGCCTTGGGGAGTGGGGGGGCGGCATGTGCTAATTGTACAGGTATCAGATGTGATTCTGCCTAGCTTCACCTGCTGCTTCCTGTCTGTTAGGAAGCTTATGATCCACTTACAAGTGTGTTCAGGTACTGCTAGTTGGTTTAATTTACTTAGAAGAGTGTCTGGTATGATGGTATTGAATGCTGAACTGAAGT
Organism: Pseudonaja textilis; assembly: GCF_049901715.1. Lineage (NCBI taxonomy): Eukaryota > Metazoa > Chordata > Lepidosauria > Squamata > Elapidae > Pseudonaja > Pseudonaja textilis. Next base: position 80,547,183 of record NC_141993.1, read on the forward strand.
CTACAAAGAGGAACCATGCATAAGTATTTGGAGATTCAAGGTGCTGTACGATGTAATGCAGAGCCATGTTAACAGCATCATCTGTCGATCTATTTGTTCAGTATGCAAACTGCATGGGATCTAACAGAGGATCTGTGATGGTTTTCAGGTGGAACAAAACAAGCCTTTCAAAGATTTTCATAACTACAGATGTTAGAGCAACTGGTCTGTAATCATTCAGTTCCTTGATGGAAGGCTTCTTTGGCACTGGGATGATGGTAGAACATTTGAAGCAGGAACATAACACATCTCTAGTGATCTATGAAGATTCGGGTGAAGACGGGGGCCAATTAGTCAGCACAGACTTTTAAGCAAGAAGGAGTTATCCTGTCTGGCCCTGGTGTTTTTCCTGGCTTCTGTTTGTGTAATAGATCTTGTACTTCTTTTTCTGTGATCACCAGAGGTTGTGAGCCCAATGGATTGGGGCCTGTGGTAGGAGGCTTGGTTGTTGGTGGTGTGTTTGAGATGTGGGTTGTGGAGATAGGTGGCTGTAGTTTCTTTTCAAACCTGCAGTAAAACACATTCAAGTCATCTGCTAGTTGTTGATTTCCTTCTGCCTGGGAAGGAAGTTTGCTGAAGCCAGTGATATTTTTAAGAGTTTTCCACATGTTTCCTGGTTCATTTGCTGAGAATTGATTCTTTAACTTTTCAGAGTAGCTTCTTTTTGCTGCTTTGATCTCTCTTGTTAATATGTTTCTAGCTTGGTTGTATAGCATTCTGTCACCTTTTTTGTAAGCTTCCTCTTTGGAATGATGTAGCTGCTTAAGTTTAGCTGTGAACCAAGGTTTATTGTTACTATATATTTGCAGGTTCCTTTTTGGTACACTTAAGTCTTCGCAGAAGCTAACATATGATGTTATAGTATCTGTGAGCTCATCTAGGTCACCAAAAACATTCCAATCAGTGCAATTGAGGCAGGCCTGGAGTTTCAGCTTTGCATCATCCGACCAAGTCTTCAATGATTTAATTGTTGGTTTAATGGTTTTAAGTCTTTGTCTGTAGGCCGGTACAAGGTGAATTATGCAGTGGTCAGAGTGTCCCACAGCTGCTTGTGGTAAAGACCTATAAGCATCTTTTACTGTTGTGTAGCAGTGGTCTAAAGTATTTTTGCCTCGGGTGGGACAATTTACATGCTGGAAATATTTTGGGAGCTCTTTCCTGAAATTTGCCTGATTGAAATCTCCTAAAATGATGGGAAGGGAATCTGGGTGTTTGGCTTCAGCCTCCATAATTTGATCAGCAAGAGTTCATAATGCCTTGTTTACACAGGCTTGTGGAGGAACATACATAGCTATTAGGAGAAATGAGAACTCACATGGAGAGTAAAATGGCTTGCAGTTGATGTGTAAAGACTCTAAGTTTTCATCACAAAACCTATATATTATAGTTATATCCTGAGACCAGCTGTTGTTGATATATAAACATAATCCTCCACTCTTTGTTTTTCCTGATGTCTCTTGAATTCTGTCTGATCTAAATGTCTGAAACCCTGGGATGTATATGGTGTTGTCCTCATGAATTTGTAGATTAAGCCAGGTTTCAGTAAAACAAAGAACAGCTGAATTATGAAAAGCAGAATTCCATCTATTTAAGAGATGAATTTCATCCATCTTGTTAGCCAGTGAATGTAAATTAGTCAGAAAGATTGAAGGGAGAGGAGTTTTTTCCCCATATTCCTTAGTCTGTTTAAAATTCCCACTCATTTACCTTGTCTCCTCTTCCGGCATGGTCGCTTCTTTCCTTTCTTTGTTGTAATCAATAGCACCAGGGAATTGGTTAGAATCTCCTCCACGTTTGCAAAGACAGATGCAGGTGGGGAATCAGAAAGCTGCTCCTTAAGGAAACATTGCCTAATTCTTAGCAGATGGTCTCATGAGTATGAAATCCGTAGTGAATTGCAGTTAATAATAAAGAATAAAGAAACCATTAGAGAGCATTTCACTGAGGCAGCCGTCATCGGTGCCATCTTGGCTAAATGATTTTAAGCACAACACAAAATGTTGGGTGCCTCATTTCCATGCTATAATGTGCCTATTACCAGCTGGACTTTATCTGTTGAGCTATACAACAGCTGAAGGACCCAGTAAGGCAGGGGTCTCAAACACAATTTACCTGGGGGCCGCTGGAGGCAGAGTCTGGGTGAGGCTGGGCCGCATAATATTATAATTTATATTTATATTATACACTAATATTATACTTTCATATCACGGTGGGGGCCATAGGATATCATCCTGTGGGCTGCAATTGGCCCGCGGGCTGTGAGAATGAGACCTCTGCAGTAAGGTTTCTATTGCTATTGCTTATAGTGCTGGATCAGAACTTTGAGATAGAAACAACAGTTAATCACAACTAAGAAGGTAAAAAAGCATGCACACAATGTATACCCATTCCTAAACTTCATAAATTACCAACACATAATTATTTTTCTTTCTACAGTGATGGCTTGTCTAGATACCTATTTGAACATTGCCTCTGTTGACATTGCCATTGCAGTTGAAAAAAAGAAAAAAACAATTCTGTTCGGAAGGTGTTCATTTTATGATTATTTTTGCAGCAGTCCTTAAACATTGTGGTTATTAAGCAAATGCTGTGATTGTTAAGTGAATGCCACAGTTGTGAAGTGTATCAATGTATTCCTCTGAGCATTTTTTTGTCTAAAAGTGGCTAAAAAGATCAGAAACTGGCAATAAATGTCGCAAATTGCACTTGTATGACTGCAGAATCCTGCAACTGCCACAAAAGGCAAGCCAGTTGGCAAGTGTCTGTAATGCCATCATTTGACCACAGGGTCTGTGTGTTTAGCCATCAGATCTCCAGAAGCTATCATAAATAACTTTTGAGGGTCCATTGAAGAGGTGGTATTCAGCAGGTTCTGACCAGTTCTAGAGAACCGGTAGCGGAAATTTTGAATAGTTTGGAAAACCAGCAAATACCACCTCTGACTGGAGATTTTACAGTATCCTTTCCCTGCCATGCCTACCAAACCATGCCCAAAGAACCAATAGTATTTTTTTTTTGAATTCCACCACTGATCCATTGTAACTTCAGATGGTCACTAAGCAAGGGATTGTTAAGTGAGGACTACCCAAGCCTCAAAGTACAATTGTAAGAGAGACTGCAAGTATGACTCATGAATATTCTTTTGGTCTATGTGCTGCTGTTGGTACAAGTGTACAGTAGGTTTACGTGCTGGCTACCAAGCAGTCAGGAATGTTTTCCCTATGATCTTCCTTCCTTCCTTCCTTCCTTCCTTCCTTCCTTCCTTCCTTCCTTCCTTCCTTCCTTCCTTCCTTCCTTCCTTCCTTCCTTTCCTGCCCCTTCCCTGGGGGAAAGAAAGTTCTGCAGCTAAATCTTTAAATCCTAGAATCAAAAGAAAGAATCTGTGTTCCTTATTCCATAAACTCAGACTTGAAGACAATTTAGATTTAAAAAGAGGTTTACTTTAACATGTTTCTAAAAGAATTCTCATTTGTCTTAATGGACTGCCAGAAAGTCCTGTTGCCCTGAAAGAGACAATTGATCTGAATCTGTGGTGTGTGTGTTCTTTCATTTTTAAAGAGAGCCAAGATGGTAAACTTTCTTTTCAGTTATCACATCTGCAGGAGAAAAAGAGGATATACTTGTACAAGACTTAAATAAAAGAGCATAGGAAGAGGATGAATTGAAATGTTTGCATTTCAATTCAACTTAGGAAACTTAGGAAAAATCCATCAATTCAGCCAGCCAACCAACCAACCAATCAACCAATCAACACCAACCAAGAGATTTCATTGTTGGAAATCTCTTTGCTTGTGAGCTCAACTTCCTTGTGATAAAAAGCCCTCTTAGAGGAAACAAAAAAGTTTTTCTTTCCCACATCAAAGTTTTATCTATGTTTAGGAATATCTTATCCAGATTGCAAAAAATGTGGATAGCCACTAGATAGCAACATGGAGTTTTGTTATGGAGTTCTGTATTTCATTGCTGCCACTAGTTATACAGATTTTTGTAATCTAGAAGTGGTAGGCTCAGTTATAGATACATTAAAATATCACTAATTTGGTATTATCAAGACACATCTCAACTGGAAAAGGGTAAAGCATATTATATATTGGCATTGTCACAATTGTGCTAACCCCATTTTTAGAAATGAAATGATAAGCTTTTTCCAAGCCAGTTTGTTTATTGTCCCAAAGGTGCTTTTCAAGAGGCAACTTTCTTGTTTTTTTTTCCTTAAAAATATTTTGCTTCTCATTTAAGAAGCTTCTTCAGTTTTCTGTCTTCAGAACTGAAGAAGTTTCTTAGATAAGAAACAAAAGGTTTTCAAGGAAAAAACCAAGAAAGTCCAGCTGCCTTTTGAAAAGCACCCTTGGGACGCCTATGAGCTTGATCATTGAGAATATCTATAGGCATTTAGTTTTTTATTGTTGATTTTTTTAAAAAAAAAATGCAATTTCAATTATAATTTAACTTAAATTAGCTCCCTTCAGTTCTAAATTTCTCTTATATGATGCTATTAAAAATACTTTGGGCAACTTATATAAGCTTGTTTGTCTGAATGTTTATATCTATGATCCTGTGGAAATCATATCAAATTCAATTCAAATCAATAATTCTATTCAGATTGCCATGTTTGCATCATTCAAGTTTGATTTAGAAATCTGATCTCAATTAGTTGGACATGAGAAATTATTTGAAAAGAATTGTCCAACGTTGGCTGCTTTGACAAATCCAATTCAGATTCTGAAAAGATATGAGTGTATATGGGAAAGGCATAAAAATCAATCTTAAACAAATTGGTTTCAAGATATTCCATTTGATTCAATGGTTTGAGTCAAATGCTTAGATCAGTTCTGAAACACTGATAGGGAAATACAGTCAGATTGTATTTGAATCAAGGGTCTAAACTGAATAATAACAGAGCTTTGCATTACAAGGTTGATAATAACTTTCCCAGAAATTCTGGTGGTACTTGCTGAAATCACATGTAACTGGAGTATAGAACAAATACAAAAGCATATTGTATATTGTCCTGTAATTTAAAATGAAACTTATAAAAACATTTTCAAAATAAAAACACTCCAAGGTATTATATATATTACATATACATATACATATATATATGTATATATATTCTTAGTAGGGAATTGAATTGAATTCCTGTTTTGCACCCAAGTCCATTGTACAACTGTTAAAGTATCATTGTATTTCATTTTACACCACTTTTGTTCCTCCCTTAGATTTTTTTTTAAAGGATTCACTTTTGATCAATTTGACATTTTTTACTAGAAATAATGGGCATTAAATGCCTCCATCTGATTCATATTGATATGCATGCCTGGAATTGCAGGAAATTATTGCTTTACTCACTGTAGGGTACAAAGAGGTATTTTTAATTTATTTTTTTCCCAAGCATTGTTAATATGAAATGTTAAAATACAGATTGCGGATACCCTGCAGCTAAGCAGAACAGGATAAATATTAAATCATTCCTGGTTTTAGAATCTAGGTTGAGCAGAATTAGAAACAATTGATTATTCAGGCTTGATTACTTTGGTAAGAAACATCATTACTTTGCTAATTTTACTGCATTGCACCTCATGGGAAACCATAAAGAATTGTACTTTAATGTTGGAGAGCAGAAGAAAGAGAGGGAAGTAATGTCCTTTTAAACTTTATAGAGCTTTCTTCCATCTCCAGAGTATGCCTTTCGTGGTCCTTCTAAGTCAATAGGTAATAGAAGGTGGACTCTTGCTGAAAGACCACAGAACTAATAACTCAAGTGAAGCATACAGTTTATTAAGCTACAACGAGTACCTTTTCATCTTGATTTTGGTTTCCCTATAAATCTAAAGGTGACCAAAATGATCCTAAGGAATTGTTTATTCAATATTATCAGGAAAGCAAACACTGTTTTTGTAATTCCTGTAAATTCCTAGAAACCAGATCATGAGATGATTGTAGTACAAAAGCTGACTGGGTGACTTTGAGCCAAACACCAGAAGACTGTGAGTTCTAATCCCACTTTGGGCATGAAAGCTAGCTGGGTGACTCTGGGTCAATCACCAAAAGATTTATATATTTTATTTTTATTTATTTATTTTTGTCAATTGCTTACAAGATAATAGGTATAAGTAAAAACATAGTTCTGAATACATGGATACATATAAGAAAAATTAAAAAAGAAAAGAAAAGAAACAATAGGACAGGGATGGTAGGCACATTGGTACGCTTATGCACATCCCCTACAGACCTCTTAGGAAAGGGGTGAGGTCACAGTCTAAGGTTAAAGTTTTTAGGGTTTGGGGAAGAAACCACAGAGTCAGGTAGAGTATTCCAGACATTAATCACTTTGTTGCTGAAGTCGTATTTCCTGCAATCATGTTTGGTGTGATTAACCTTGAGTTTGTATCTATTGTTTGCTCTTGTGTTGTTATGGTTGAAGCTGAAGTATTCATTGACTGGTAGGACATTGCAATGTATGATTTTATATAGTATACTTAGATTGGACTAAAAGTGGCATAGTTCTAAGTTTTCTAGGTCTAGAATTTCAAGTCTGGTGGCATAAGGTATTCTGCAACGAGTAGAGGAGTGGAGAACTCTTCTTGTGAATTAAATTTCTGGACTTTCTCAACTGTGTTAATATCAGATACATAATGTGGTTTCCAGACTGATGAGCTGTATTCGAGTATTGGTCTAGTAAATGTTTTGTATGCTCTAGTTATTAGTGTAATATTACCAGAGAAAAAGCTACGTAAGATTAGGTTAACAACTCTTAATGCCTTTTTGGCTATGTAATTACAGTGGGCGCCAGCACTTAGGTCATTAGAGATGAGTACTCTAAGATCCTTGACAGAGTTTGGATCATCTACAAGGTCTTGATTATTCAGCCTATATTTTATTTTCTGATATATATATTTGTCAATATGTAAGACAGAGCATTTATTTGTTGAGATTTGAAGTTGCCATTTGCTTGACCATTCTGATACATAGTCAAGGTTGTTTTGAAGGGTAGCAGTATTGTCTGTGGTGTTGAATAGCTTTACATCATCAGCGAAGAGAATGCAGTTGCTCTTGATATGATCACAGAGGTCATTTATGTAGAGTATGAAAAGAGTTGGTCCTAGAACACTGCCTTGGGGGACACCACTGTTGATAGGTACAGAATTTGATAGGACACTCCCAATTTTGACCATTTGTTGTCTGTTTGACAGGAATGATTCTATCCAGTTATGCAGTTGTCCAGAGATACCGTAAGATTCTAGTTTTAGTAGTTTGTCGTGTACCATTGAATCAAAGGTTTTACAGAAGTCTATGTAGATTGTGTCTATTGCTTTGCCCTGATCAAGTTGTGTAGTCCATATGTTTTTGCAGTGCAAGAGTTGCAGATTACAGGATAGGTTTTTCCTGAAACTAAATTGTTTATTAGAGAGTAGGTTGTTTGTTTCTAAGTGGAGGATGATGGATTGGTCAACAACTGAATCCATGACTTCACAGGTGACGCAGCATAAAGAGATTGGTCTGTAATGTTCAACTAGGCTGGGGTCTCCCTTTTTGAAGATGGGGGTAACCGTGGCTTGTGACCAACCTTGGCAAGGAGCTGCTGGTCAAAGATTTTTCAAAGATTGTGCTTAGAGTTTTGGCTATGGCAGTGGACAGCTTTTTTAAGAAGTAGGAACATATTTTTTAAAAAGTAGGCACATATAAGATAGTGAGACATAAAAACTGATTAAATGTCTTTGGATGTTCTTCCTTCAGTGTCCCTTCAGGTATGTTGTTTTCTGACTTTACAGATTTCTTCTATTTTAATATTCAGCAAGAATACAAGGGTTCATTGCCTCTGAAATATATTTTCAACTTTTCCAAATTTGGAATGTTTATCTCCTGGAGGCAGATTTTATCATCCTTTCAGCTCATGGAGAAGAACTTGCCTCAGCCCAACGGAACAGTCTGGTTCCAAGCCCAGAGAAAAACTAGAAATAAAATGGAGGCTGACTTTGTAGGAAAGAAGGTCTCTCTTTATTTGGTTTCCAGAAACTTCAGTGAAAGCAGCATGTTTCTGAGGTGGCTGACAAATGGCTGAATGAGTGGATGGATCTGGGATTTGGTGACTGAGGTGCTCCAGGGGTTGTGCAATGTAGTGAGCCTTGTGACTTTCACTATTCCAATGGTGATGGATTAATCCTAGTATGTCCTAAAGGTCATGTCCTGTCCTTATAATTTGGGTGGGGGAGATGAAAATTCTTAATCCCATCAGGTCCAGCCCAGGGGAGCTGTGGCTGAAGGCATTTTGTTTGTGAATAGATTGGCGCAGTCTTCCTGAATGGATATAAAATCTACATTCCTAAAGGCCAACTTCTTCAAGTTTCTTAACCTGGAGACGTTTTTCCTATGTCAGGAAGACTGGGGATGCTTTCTGACATTGTTAACATTTTGCTCCATTTCTCCTTTGGACATATATATTATTCTGCCTCCTTTTGATATTAAGAATAAAGAATATTTTAATCTGGGTGGGGCCTTTCGACAGGATTGTTGTAGGGAAAATAGGAGGATACAGTATTATATATAGCCTCTGTGACACAGTGGTTAGAGTGCAGTACTGCAAGCTACTTCTGCAGCCAGCTACCTACAATTTGGCAGTTCAAGTCCCACCAGGCTCCAGGTTGACTCAGCCTTCCATCCTTCAGAGGTGGGTAAAATGAGGACCCAAATTGTTGGGGGAAATATGGTGACTCTGTAAACTGCTTAGATAGGGCTGTAAAGCACTATGAAGCAGTATATAAGTCTAAGTGCTATTGTTATTGCTATATATGCTTTCCACTTTAAAATATTTATAAAAAATAATAAAAGGTATGCAATAAAAAATAAAGAAACAAATAACTGAATAATTAACATTAGCTGGATGTGGACTGACTGGAACATTTTTATGTCCCAAGAAAAAGATATAGTATTTCCTTCTTGCATTTGATAACCTGGTCATAATTTATCTGGAGGACACGTTTTCTGGCTAACTACAGATGTTCTTCCCTCAGTGCCCCTTCAGGTATGCTGTTTTCTGACTTTACAGATTTCTTCTTAGTTTCATATTCAGCAGGAATACAAGGGCTCATCCTCTCTGAGATATATTTTCAGCTTTTCCAGCTTTGGAATGTTTATCTCCTGGAGGCAAGCTGGAAGCTAATTTAATAATCCTTTCAGCTCCTGGAGAGAACTTGACTCTTTACTCTTGCACTTTGCAGCCTGACCATGTCTTCTGTCCCTTAAGGGCCTTACTGTCATTGCCATGTGTTCATTATAGTGCAGCTTTGAACCAGAGATGCTTTTTCAAAAGGCAACTAGCATTTCTTTGTTTTTTCTCTTGAAGACGTTTTGTTTCTCATCCAAGAAGCATCTTCAGTTTGGCAGAACTGAAGATGCTTCTTAGATAAGAAGCAAGTGTATTCAGAGCAAAAAAAAAAAAAAAACCTAAAGAAAGTCCAGTTGCCTTTTGAAAAAGCACCTTTGGGACAACCATGACCTGGGTGACTGACAATCTCCATTGCACCTTTGAATGTCCTACTTCAAATTTACTTATTCTTTCTTTTCACTTGCTTTGATTGTTTTGTATTGAGTCCACAGATTGTATTCCTGCCACTATTACCTCAGTTGCTGTAAATATTTTAATCAAAATATTTATTGTTATTTGTAAGTTCTATGCATACTTCCTAGTAGTTTGACAGATCAGTTTTGAAACTATGAATAAGCTCTTATCAGTTATTTAATGCTAGATGCCCACTGATGTGTGATACATTTTCTTTTATAATAATATATATTTTGGTTACTACAAAGATCTTCCTATGGGGAAGCACTTATTGTAAAGGTAAGCTGTCTCAGCAATCTTCCCTCAACATTTCTAAATAGCATAAATAACTATACTAATAATCATTTTTGTAGACATGTCTAATTGATGTGTTCTGCATTTCAGACCTAAATGCCTTTAAAATATGCTTATTATCCTTACTTGTTTATTTTATTCAGTTAATGTTCACCCATTTCAGTTCAGCAACTCACACACAATACAAACACACACACACAGAGAGAGAGAGAGACAGAGAGAGAGAGACAGAGAGATAGAGAGACAGAGAGAGACAGAGACAGAGAGACAGAAAGAGACAGAGACAGAGAGAGAAAGACAAAGAGAGACAGAGACAGTGAGACAGACAGATAGAAAGAGAGAGAGGCCTCAGATATGAGCACAGAATCAGGCCATCAAAGCTTTATGGAGGATCAGAGGATTGGAGCCAATCTAAATTCAGGATGTTCCAAAGGATGAGCATAACAGCAAAAAAGACTCTTCTTTGGGGCCCAACCAACTGACTTTACTTGACTGATGGTACTCACAGCATGGGTCTCTGCCATAGACAGGTAGAGAACTGAGATGACATGGTCCCATAAACATCTTGGCCTCTAATTATGTAGGTCTTTAAATTGACTACCAGATCTTTGAACCTTACCCAGAAGCAAGCTGGTAACTAATGTAGCTCATAGTATCATAGTGTCACATGTGCTAAACCAGCAGTGCCATTAACTGCCTTCATTCTGCAGTAGCAGAAGATTTTAAATGATCTTCAAGGGCAGATCACATAAAGTTCCCAGTCAGAGCTCATGAGGATGGTCCCTGGTCCAGAAACACACACAACTGACACACAACACAAAGCTGTGCAAAGGGTCTCCTAGCATGACTGGCCCCTTGCTTTTGAACAGGCACTTAGAGTGTAGGAGGACCCCAAGATTGTGTGCTGGTTCTGTTTGACACAACCCCATTCCCTCCTGAACCAAAGATAGACAACGGCCAGAACCAAGAGGTCTAAGAACTCAAAGCCACTTGGTCTTGCTTAGGTTGATCTGAAATAGTTCCCCATCCAGCCCCACAGCCTCCAAGTACTGAGATAAGACTTTCACAACATCAGATGGTGGAAGTGGAGATATAAAGGTGAATATCATCAGCATATTGATTGATAGTATTAAAAGCCACTGAGGTGTCAAAAACAAGGCTGGACGTATCTACCTCATCCAGCTTCTGAAAAAGTCATCAAAAAATACAACATGCCATCTCAGGCCTGAACCCTGACTGAAAGTAGTCTATATAATCCACTTCCTCCAGGGTCCTCTGGAGTTGAAGGACAGCCATTTTCTCTACAACTTTCCCCTGGTTTTTAATTCTAAAGGTCTTAACAATGAACAGGATAAGAACTATTTTATTTTATAATAGGTCACTTAGCTTTATGTTTAGAAACTCCATCCCTAATCCCTTGTACATCTTTCTACATAGCTTTTTGTAAAAGAATAGGGATAGCTGTTCTACTTTCAGGAATCAAATGTCATCAGTAAGTTGAATCTGAGTTAGTTATGCTTTATCAATAAGAAGGAACACCAAAGTTGAAGATTCATTTTTTTCACTCCATAAATTTGCCAAAAATGAATCCTTTTTCTCTTCCCTTTTTCTGGGAGAATTTCATGTCACTTCAGGGCAATGAGAAACATGTAGTTATTAGATGCTAGCATATCTGGTTGGACACATACTTGAAAGATTCTAGAAAAATTAATCAATAGATTAATGCGAGAGGAAGCTGCATTTTTCTATCATCATATCATAATATTGTGGGGCTACAGAACAATCACTTAACATTGACTGTTTTATTCATTATAACCTATCATTTCTAAATGTTAAAAAAAAAAATCCCATACAAAGCTATTTTGTTCTCTATTTTACTCTGAGTTTAATTACCTGGAAGAGTAAGGAGAGAGCTGTCATAAGTATGGATATCTGCAAATGACTTTGCATAATGTCTTTTAATATGTATTATAGCTTTCAATTTTTCTTTATATAGGGATTTCAAACTTCATTTATAACATCCCACAATGTGATCTAGAGTCAACTAGGGATTTTATGTTCCTTGAAATCAATGGAAATGAAAGTCTGATTTTATAAGATTAACAGCTTTTATCTTTGGAAATATTTGTGTACCTGTGTTTAAATATACTTTTGAACAATTTTAATTTGCATTATTAAGAGCTACACATTTAAAACATATTTCCAAATACAATAATGCAGTAACAATGGCAATATATGGGTAATTCAACTTCTTGTTCATGAGCCTCAAAAGCACGTGGTTGGCAAATAATATTTTAGGACTGAGAGCTTGTTCTGATCCACAAAGTTATTAAAATGTTCTTATATAGATTTATATTTGACTTTCTTAAACTATTGGACAGAAGAAAACACAAACTTTAACCGTAGACTGTCTATTATTGACCTCACCCCTTTCCTAAGAGGTCTGTAGGGGGCGTGCATAAGTGCACCAACGTGCCTACCATCCCTGTTCTATTGTTTCTTTTATATATTTTTTTTATTTTTCTTATATGTATCCATGTATTCATAACTATGTTTTTACTTATACCTATTATCTTGTAAGCAATTGACAAATAAAAATAAATAAATAAAAATAAAAGTTGTCCTAATTTGGTTAATCCTCTGAGTTTACATGTTTTTTCGGGTGAGACTGGTCTATCAGGACAAACTGGTCTACCCAAATATGGGATGGAACATACTGCTTCCACTTTCATCTTTCAGCCCCAATTCAGGAGCCTTTGCAGGCAGTCATTTTCACCACAAACTATTTTTGGTAAATATAAATTCAGCCTCTGAGTTTATGCTTCCCATTTGAACTGATTGTGGAAGTTAGATTTGAAAAACCTAGTTTTCTTCCTTGGGGGGAAAACAGAGAAAGAGTGGGAGTGCCAGAGAGGGAACGGGAGAGAAGGATGGAATGAAGGTAGAGAGAGAGGATAATCTAAAACCATTCCAAAAAACTTTGTATTGATAGACTGGTCTTTTCCTGTTGTTTTCCAGTTCCTGATAAAAAGAAAAGAATTCTTAGAGAGTTGAATCTTTCATGAGGAGACCCTCTAAAGCAGCAGTCTCCAACCTTGGCCACTTTAAGACTTGCGGACTTCAAATCCCAGAATTCCTCAGCGAACCATGCTGGAATTCTAGGAAGTGAAGTCCTCAAGTCCTAAAGTGGCCGAGGCTGGAGAAACCTGATCTAAGCAGCATCTCTCAGCCACAGCAGGTTTATGATTTGTTTGGCATGTGTGGACTTCAACTCTCAGAATTCCACACACTGAAGTCCATACCTGCTTAAGGTGCCAAGATTGAGAAACCCTGTTCTATAGGGAAGAGATTGAAATAGTCAGGCTGAGTTTGATTTCTTGTGAATCTAGACTGGAAACAGAAATTATTTGTGCGCTATGAATCTGTCTGTAATTGAAATGCAAAAAAAGTGATGGCTGAGAAAAACGCAAATGTTGCATTATTGCTAAAGTAGGTGCATTTTGAAGCAGTATATGTATATAATATGAATCAGTCCAATCCATTCCTGGCATTTGATTGAACTTGGATTATTGATCCAGTTTAAATCAATTCAGAATGTTGAATATATTAAATGCAAAAACATCTCATCTGATTATTTGATTTCTCTTTCAAATTTGGTTTATAAAAGCAATTTGATTTAGAGGTTTAGTCAGACTGACTCCTACTCATTTTAAACCTTAAGGTTTCTACAGTACATTTATGTTGTTTCAAATGATCAGTTTTCCCCGGTACAGTTATGAAACATTGCCTGAAAAGTCTTGAAGCTAAGGCCCCTGTTTAATACTTTTATAAATGGACTGGAGATTGAAATAAGTGGAATATTCATGCAAATTAAGGAATTCCACCATTCACCTAGGTAGGAGTGTTAGAATTTTCTATTTCTTCTGAAAGAGTTTCCTGTATGGTTTTTAGATTGAAGAATGTGTATTTTATCTCTGCCAGTAGCTGACTTTATCAGGGACTGGAAACTAAACAGGTTCAAGTCTGGTTAGTTTTTAGATGGAAGTCCCACAGGAAACTCCAGATTTTTGGAATGGATTGGAAAGCTGAAAAATAATATCAGGGAAGAAGGGTGTAATGGGTATTTCTGCACTATTGATATCTCTATGAAATCATCAGTAATACAATTCAAGCTGACAGAGACTATCTGTTGCTGCCTAGTTTTTGGCTCCGTGTTTCCAGCTTCAAAATAATGAAAAATATCCCTGTCCTATTGTTTCTTTTATTTTCTTTTATTGTTCTTATATGTATCCATGTATTCATAACTATGTTTTTACTTATACCTATTATCTTGTAAGCAATTTACAAATATATATATATATATATATATATATATATATATATATATATATATATATATATATATATATATATATATATTTGTTTTCTGAGGTTCTCATGGGTATTTATATGTAGATCTTTGGTTGTTCGGTTTTCTCCGCGTAAGATTTGAAGTATCTAGGCAACGTTTCGATGAAGTCTCATTCATCATCTTCAGGCTTCTGTCTCCAGCTCTGTGCTTCTCAGAGTAATGGAGATTGCAGCTGCTTCCTCCTTTTAACTGCCAGTGGGGTGGAACTTGATTGGGTGGGGGCTTGGCTGTGTTCTGATTGGGTGGGGGTGTGTTCTCATTGGTAGGGGGTTTGGCTGTGTTCTGATTGGTTGGGGGTTAGCCATGTTCTGATTGGTTGGAGGCGTGTTCTGTTCAGGAGGGGCTTGGTTGTGCTCAGGTTAGTTTTAGTTGCTGGGGATTTGAGCTGGAGAGTTGTGATCTTGCTGTTTGGCTTCTAGTTCGTGGTCCTGCTGCATCTTCATAGTGGGTGTTGGTTTGCTTCATGTATGGCTCAGAGGGGTTTGAAGTGGGTAGTGATGCAGCTGCAGTGCAGCTTCTGGTACATGGTCGTTTCTCATTTTCTGAATGGGTGGGAGTCTGTTTTCTACATGGAAGTGTGGTGGTGGCATCTTGTGTGGCTCTCATGGGTGTGGGTCCAGTGTCCTTCTTCATGTTAGGTACTGTCTGTTCATGAGGGCGGGTTTCCAAATGGCTGGAAGGCGGGAGGTGTCATCTCGTTTGTTCATGCTGTGTGGGCGTTTTTCTATCTCTATGGCTTCTCTGATAATTCTGCTGTTGAAGTGTTCGGTTTTGGCGATAGTTCTGGTATTTTTAAAATCAATTTCATGTCCTGTGGCTTTGAGGTGTTGGACCAGGGAAGAGGTCGTTTCTTCTTTTTGATTGAGTTCTTATGTTCTTCAATGCGTGCGCTTATTCTTCTGTTAGTTTGTCCAATGTATGTGTTAGGGCAGGCTGTGCAGGGATTTCGTATACTCCTTGGTTTTCTAATTCGATTTTGTCTTTGGGGTTTCTTAGGATGGTGGATATTTTTGTTTGTGCAGAATGCTGTTTTGATGTTGTGTTTTTGGAGGATCTTGCTAATTTTGTCTGTAGTGCCTTTTATATATGGGAGGAGGGCTTTTCCGTTTTCTTGTTCTCTGTCTTGGATTTTGGTTGGGGCTTCTTTTTGGATTAGGTGGGTAATCTTCTTTCTTTGGAATCCATTGGCTGTAAGTACGTTGGTGAGAGTGTGTAGTTCGGTTTTTGGTGTTGTTCATCGGCTAAGCATTTTGTTCTGGAGATGAGTGTCTTGGCTCACGGAATTGATCTGTGCTGGGTGGTGGTGTGAGAGTGCATGTAGATAGCGGTTGGTATGTGTTTTCTTCTGGTAGATGGTGTGTCCTAGGAGCCATCGGATCTTTTGTATACCAAGACATCTAGGAAGGGAAGTTGATTGTTGGCTTCTGTTTCCATGGTGAATTGTATTTTGGGGTGTAGACTGTTGAGGTATGTGAGGAAGTTGTTCAGTTTTTCTTTCCGTGTGGCCAGATTATGAAGGTGTCATCTACGTATCTGAGCCAGAGTTTGGGTTTGTGGTCGTATTTTTCTAGAGCTTGTGTTTCAAAGTGTTCCATGTAGAGGTTTGCGATGACAGGTGAGAGGGGTGATCCCATAGGTGCTCCTTCTATTTGTTTGTATTTTTGTCCATTGTAGGTGAAGTAAGTATTGGATAGGCAGTGGTTGGTTAGATCTAGGATGTGCTTGGGGGTTGTATTTGTTTTGGATGGCTGTCAAGGCTTCTTTTATTGGCACTTGGGTGAAGAGGGATGTGACATCGAAGCTTACTAGTAGGTCGCTAGGTTGTAAGTTTTGTTTCTTTATGATCTCGATGAACTGGAATGAGTTTCTTACGTGTGAGTTGATGGATTCTGCATAGGGTTGTAGTTGTTTGGCAAGAAATTTGGCCAGGTTTTGTAGAGGTGAGCCTATGGAGCTGACTATTGGTCTGAGTGGGGTTCCTTCTTTGTGTATTTTGGGAGACCATAAAGCTTGGGGCATCTGGATGATTTTTCTCTGGGTATGATTCCTTGCTGGATTTCTTCACTGATGGGGAGGCTTTTATTTTGGATTTGGTAGTTTTTTCTAGGTAGGTGGTGGGGTCTGTCTTTAGGGGTTTGTATGTGGGGTCTTGGAGTAGGTTGGTTAGCTTGGTTTGGTAGTCAGATGTGTTCATTACCACTGTCGCATTGCCCTTGTCTGCTGGTAGGATTATTATGCTGGTGTCTTCTTTCAGGTTAAGTAGTGCAGTTTGTTCTTCTTTGGATAAGTTGCTTTTGGGTGGTTTGCTAGTGCAGAGGATGTTGGTGATTTAGTCTGATTTTGTTAGCATCATCAGGGTTGGTTTTGGTCAGGCTGGTTTCAACTCCACATATGATGGTTTCTGTGGGGATGTGTTTGGGAGCGGACAGCAAAGTTGAATCCTTTTGAGAGGATCTTGGTTTCAGCTTCAGTGAGGATCTTGTCTGAGATGTTGTGCACTGTTTGTTTCATGTGTGGCTGTGGGGGGAAGAGTTGGTTTCTGGCATTGTTGTAGAATATATATATATTTTAAAAAAATATATATATTGGATTGGGAAAACATTGGCAATATTCCAATGAATGAACTCAATTTGGTCTTTATCAACCAGCAGTACCACATCAAAGCCTGACTCTTCAATATTATTATTCTATCAATGATAGGATATTATGATTCTATCAACAGAAATCTGACAAGGAAGGTAGCAAAGTGATAAATAATGTCTGCTGTTTAGGATCAGTAGTAAAAGACTCAGCAGCCAAGAAATTTCGTGGATTAGCAATTGACAGAACAGCAGTGAAGGCCTTGCAAAAGATATTCAGGTGCTGTGTTGCATACAAAGGTCAGAATCATATTGACGATGTTTTTCTATGAAAATGAAAGTTGGATCTTGAAGAAGCAGATAGGATGGTTGTCAGCATTCCAACTAACAAACTCCAACCCTATAATCTCCAAGACAAGCATATTCTCAAATTTACACTTTATTACAGTTGTCATGTTAGCACATCTGGGAAAACCTGAATTTGAGAGTTTCGAGTTTTCCCTTGGTAATTGAACTTTCCAAAGCCCATCTCCTTGCACCCATCAGTCCATCACATGGCCCAATCACCATTCATCCCAACTGCAGACCTTCCTCAAACCACTTCTCTTCCAGCTGCAGGATGACATGTCCTTGACTGAGAATAAGAATGTTGCTTTGACTAACTACCTCCACTCTATGAAATCACCCCTACCAATTTCCCAATTTCCCAGAAGCATCGTGGAAGCTTCTGAGGCTAATATGGCTTCCAAAGCTGACAAAGGTTATTGATGCTTTTGAACATTGATGTTGGAAAAGATCCTTTAGAATACCATGGATATCCAAGAAAATAAATAAATGGATCCTAGAACAAGGAGCAGGGGGTTAAAAAGATAAAATGATATTTTTGCAAAAGTCAAAGTACTTTTTTATGCATACAACAAAATGCAACGCTCTGTTTTGACCACCCTATGGATACCATGTTAGTTAAAAGCGGACATGATTGACCATCAGGAATGAACCAAATGTGGGACTAATCAGCTTTTTAATCTCACGTCCATTTTCCTTTCTTATCCACTTGAATCATAAGTACCCCCGGGGAGGTCTGTCATAACTTCAAATAGTCACTAAGCAACCAGTCGTAAGTCAAAGACTACCTGTATCATGTTTCACTTAGTTCTTCCCACAGAAGAGTAAAAGACCTTTCATGAGGTCAGCCTGGCATCAGCACCACTAAGGAGCAGAATAAATGTCTGAGTAATGTTTCTGGCTTAGTTGTTTCTTCTGCTATTCCATCTGGAAAAGTCTGCCTGTGCACATATATCCAAATTAAAACAAAAGCTAGCAGGGTCTCCCTTAAGTACAGCCTGTTATAAAATAACCTTTTTTAAGACTCTATGAATCTGTACAACTTCCCTTTCTTCTGTTATTTAACAGATAACAGATAATCAGAGTTGGAAGGGACCTTGTAGGTCATCTAGTCCAACCCCCTGCCCAAGCAGGAGACCCTACACCATTTCTGACAGATGGAAGCCCAATCTCTTCTTGAAAGTCTCAACTGATGGCGCTCCCACAACTTCCGAGGGCAAGCTGTTCCATTGGTTGATTGTTCTCACTGTCAGAAAGTTTCTCCTTATTTCCAGGTTAAATCTCTCCTTGTTCAGTTTCCATCCATTATTCCTTGTCTGGCCTACAGGTGCTTTAGAAAATAGATTGACCCCTTCCTCTCTGTGGCAGCCTCTCAAATATTGGAAGACTGCTATCATGTCTCCCCTGGTCCTTCTCTTCACTCAACTAACCATGCCCCGTTCCTGTAAATTTATAAGGTAAATTTATAAAGTTCCTGTAATTTATAAGGTGACATTGGCATTTGAGACCAAATAGGTTTAATGAGCAAATAGCTTCTTTTCTCCTGAAAAATGCTGGAAGCTGTAGGAGAAACCCCTTGTGCATAATAATGTAAATGGGTTCATTTGACTGAGCAGGGACTGAAGAAGGCCTTTAAGTCGGTCTTCTCAGTGAATTTGTGCAAGTGAGCCTGTAAAAGGTGGGAATTTACTGATAAAAGCACTTCAGTTGTTGGTGGGAAGAATAAAATCTCTTCAAACTCAACTGCAGCATGGCCTTTTAATGTAGTTTTATTATGCTAATCTCATTCACAAAAGCCAAGTACAAATGCAGGCATTGGCTTGAATGGAATAATGTCACTTGCTTAATTAATCCAATAACAGTAAACAAAGCAAAGAAAGATCATACAGCATGGCTTCTTGGATTATTTCCAGCCTCTTCATAATGCATGTCATCCTTAACAGGTAGTTTTTGACTTACAATGGTTCATTTGGTGACTGTTCAAAGTTACAATGGCTCTGCAAAAAAGTGACTTGTGACCGTTTTTCACACTTACGACCAAGAGTGATGTGATCAAAATTCAGACGCTTGGCAACTGGTTCATATTTATGACGGTTGCAGGGTTCCAGGATCATAGAGTTCCCTTTTGCAACCTTCTGACAATCAAAGTCAATGCGAAAAACAGATCCACTTAACAACTGGGTTACTAACTGTGGCAAGAAGAGTCATAAAATGGGGCAAACTCAGTTAACAAATGTTTCACTTAGCAACATAAATTTTGGG
Source organism: Pseudonaja textilis (assembly GCF_049901715.1). NCBI lineage: Eukaryota > Metazoa > Chordata > Lepidosauria > Squamata > Elapidae > Pseudonaja > Pseudonaja textilis. The sequence continues at coordinate 80,566,672 of NC_141993.1, forward strand.
CTCAGTTGTGGTCGTCATTCGAGGACTACCTGTATTTAGCAACCACAGTTGGGACTGGCAGTTTGGCATTAAGCAAAGCAGCTGTTAAGTTAAACCACAACTGTGCTTATGATCTGACTTCAGTGTTCCTTTGCTTTATTGATCTGTAAAGGCCATAAATGCAAGGGTTAGTTGTGAAGTGACTTTTCCCTCACCTTCATAACTGAGAAGGGTTTCTAAATGAAGTATCCACTAAATAAGAGCTACCTATGGCAAAAACTCTAGGTTTTGTGATTGGGAAGAGGATACATGCACATGTATTACCTCACCTGTGAGAGCTGCGATGGCTGCTGATTTGCTTCCGGGTGCAATTCAAGGTGCTGGTTGTCACCTTTAAAGTCCTTCATGGCTTGGGATCAGGCTATCTGAGGGACTGTCTCTTGCCGGTCACATCTACCTGACCCATCAGAACGGGAAGACAGGGAATGTTGCGGGTCCCATCCCTGAGGATACACCATCCTTGAGGATACACCATCCTTGAGGATACACCTGGTAGGACCCAGAAGAAGGGCCTCCATGGTGGCCTTCTCCATGGTGGCTCCCTCCCTCTGGAACATCATTCCCCCAGAGATTAAATTGTCCCCCACTATGATTCTCTTCCGGAAGGCGTTGAAGACCTGGTTCTGCCAGCAGACCTGGAGAACCCAGAGCAGGATGGAGCCCATTAAATGGCTCATGTAATCTGCTGTCACTGGGGAGAGGGTGTGTGTGATTTTATCATCTTAATTTATTTGATTTTACAAGTTTTATTGTTTTAAATTGTGGTTTTATACTGTATGTTGTAGGCTGCCTTGAGTCGCCATGGCGAATAGGCAGCAATACAAATCTAATAAATAAATGTGGACTCAGAACCCAGCTGACAACTGCCAATCCAAGGTACTTTTTTTCTCTAGTTCCTGGTCTATTTCACCCCATTTTCTTATTCAAAATTTCTTTTTTCAACTTCTCTCAAACACCAAATTTAATATCACTCTGTTCAGTTTGGTACAATGGTTAAAGCACCAGGCTACAAAGCAGGAAACCATGAGTACTAGTCCTGCCTTAGACATGAAAGCTAGCTGGGTGATTGTGGGCCAATTATCACGAGACCATGCATTCTAATCCCATCTTAAACATGAATCCTGGCAGGGCTTTGGTTGTGAGGAAAATAGGAGGAGCAAGAAATATTATATATGCTCATTGCCCTTGACTTCTTTAGAAAAATAATGAAGGTGAAATATAAATAACATAAATAATTATACATTTACACAGAATTATTATGCCACGCAGCCAGTCCCATCTGCTTTTATATCATTTATTTCCAATTTGCCATTTAATCTGAAAGTATAAAAAGGAAGGAAAAATTTAAACAAAATAACCTGGAATAGTATTTTTTCTTTTTAAAAAAATATATGCCATATACCATTTCTAGCACTTGAAGAATTTGTATATGCTGATGAGACACAAGGTTGTGTGCAGAGCTCTGATTTCAAAGGAGAAACAGCAATCTGGAACACGCACATGAGAGAGCACATCCTAGCACTCAGGAATATCATAAGCAAATGCTCCTTTTGTTTCACATCAGCTGAGGAAGGGTATATCCATGCAATCTCAGAAAAGACACAGCTGCTTTAATGTGCTTCTGAAAGATGCTACAGGCATTCCCACAAATTACAGCTTGCCCTCTGACTGTCCTCACAGTCCCAGTAAGAAGAACACAACAGAAAACAAACTTGTACTTTCATTGGAAAGGAATCCACTGCTGCTTCCTTCAGGGAAATAATCAACAGACTGCAGAACAAGGGAAGGCAGCAAGCTCTACTGCCTGCCCCTCAATTACAATATTAAATTAAGTGTTAAAAAGGTATTAGCAGCATGGTCATCTGCAAGAACCATCCTTGCATCCAGCCTGAATTAGCATATAGATGAGCAGAAAGTTTCTGAGGAAACGCAGCCTGTATGAGTTTTAATATTTCTCGCTTAGGAAGGAGGTGCTGTCAACAGAACCAGCACATGCATCATATTTTTCTATACTTTGGTGCCCAAGGGAAGTATCCATGAGGGATTGAGCAATTAACAGCAAAGGAAGGACTAGGTCACACCATCATTTTGATTATTTGAGGAGGAAAAGAAAAGGGAGACATGTAAATATGCTTGGTAATGATGGCTAGTGAAGTTGAAAGATGCCATGTGTTTTCTGCAGACTTGATGAATGGGAAGAAATGGAGGAGGTGGTCACTGTAGGATGTTTGAACATCCTTATTGGAGCAAATTTATGCATTTATTCCCTCCAATAAGGATGTTCAAACATGACATTTCAATTAAGAAGGTCTAATCCTCCAAGAGAAAATGAGAGAGAGGGAAGGAGGGAGGGAGAGAGAGAGAGATACAAGAAGAGGGGTACAAGAAGTAAGGGATGGAAGCTTATCAAAGAGAGACTCCCCTAGAATTGAGAAGAAATTTTCAGTCAATGAGAATAATTAATCAATGGAACAACTTTCCTCAGGAAGTTTTAGTACACCATCACTGGAAGTTTTTAAGGAGAGATTGGCCATCATTTGTCCAAATAGTATAGAGCCTCCTGCTTGAATAGGAACTTAGACTAGAAGACCTTCAAAGTCCCTTCCAGCTTTGATATTCTGTGTGTGTGTATGAGAGAGAGAGAGAGGGAGGGAGGGAGGGAGGGAGGGAGGAAGGAAGGAAGGAAGGAAGGAAGGAAGGAAGGAAGGAAGGAAGGAAGGAAGGAAGGAACTGTATTTGCATTGAATGCTTATAAAGCCCTTAATCTTTTATTATCCTTTAACTAAGAGGTGCAGTGTCTTAGTGGCTTCATGATGCTGGAGATAGTCTCTGCTTCAGAGGTTCAAATCCTAGCACTGTGTGTCGGGGTGAGTTGCCATCACTCGCCTCAGCTTCTGTACACCTAACAGTTTGAAAGCATGTTCTATGAGAGCAGATAAATAGGTACCACTTCAGTGGGAAGACAGGTTGGTTCAGGCAGTTAGATTCCTGCCAGTTTTGTATTTTCCTGGCTGCAGCAACTATTTGTGAGGCAGCTCTGAGAAAGGAGGGGACCTTGGATGATGCTGGAGGAAGAGCCACTCTTGTTTTTTCCTAGTGCAAAGCCAGGTTGCCTCCTGTGGCATATCTTGGAAACCACATAAGCTTTTTCTACAACAGAGCTTGTAACTTGGCAGTCAAACTATTACTCTGCAATAGCCTGGAGGTCTCCTGGCTGATGTAACAATGCCATAAAGTAATAGTAATAATAATAATAATCCTTCAACTGAAATCCCATAAAGGTTTCATTACTCTAAATCCTCCTCTAGTTGCATGGCATCTTCACCTTAGAGTCATATTAGGAATGTTTTTTTTTCCTCAAAGTTATACATCAGAAATGAGGCTGGGTCAGAATAAACACTAAAATGTGATTTGATTTTTTTGATTGCTGGTTTTATTTTATAAAAACTGTTACCATTGTTTTTCTTTTGTTGTTGTGAGCTATCAATAGTCTGTGTAGAATCATGACAGAGTTTAAAAAAAGTGATAAATACACAGTCATTTCCCATGTTTGTATTAGTTTATCCTATGTTAAGAATTTTAATTCAGTGCTAATCCTTGAGGTAAGTCCTTTTGCTGTAGACCTGTGGTTCTCTACTTTTTCTTCACCAAGGAGCCGCTTTAAATGACTTTTGTGGTCATGGACCATGGTCACTGACCCTCAAGATGTAACTCAAGGTTTGAATCATAACATTTCTTCAAACCTTCACAACCCCCCTGAAGTGACATCATGGCCACCCAGGGGTCCATAAACAACAGGTTGAGAACCACTGCTCCAGATTCAAGGATTTGGGCAGCACAGATTGGACAGCACCACTTTATCTAATGCACTTTCCCTTGGTATGTGTGAGGATTACATTTAATTGACTAATTCTGGACTCCTTACACAACTGTGTTTAAATTGCATGCACCCTTACATGTGTGTTTGCATACAATTCGTGCTGAAATATTACTAAGCAAATAGTATAGATAGTCCTTGATTTACATTTAGTAACCATTTAAAGTTACTACAGCAAATGTAAACACATTTGCCTATTACGTTGAGAACCTCTTCCAATAGTTGAAACTGAACAGAAGCTGCTTATTAGTCTGAGCCATTTGAATAGAGAAGTGTGTACACACAACACGCACACACACACACACACACACACACACACATTAAAGAAGAAAGCTAATTGAAAATTAGGTCTTATCCAAACTCCCCAAAATTGATAAGATGCAAACCCATTTTAAATACCTCCTTCCTAGGAGACAGTGGCAGCTTATTAAGATTCCTGGAAAGTTATAATTTTTCTCTATTGCAATTATAATTGCATGCATCCAAATCTTATTATTGAAATGCAAGGCTAAATCAATCTTTTGATCAATTAAATTCTCCCAAGATTGGTGTAAAGAAACTCACCCGCCCACAGACTCATGGCCATGTAACACACAAAAGATGTTTCAAAGCTGGCACTAATTTAATGGAAATTAAAACCAAAGGCTTTACTTATTGGCTTCAGGCAGGGCCCTGGGCGAACATTGGTGTGCTTAATCTTCTGAGCTGCTGAAATAGGGCATGAAATTTTACAACACCGCATTGGCTGAAAGTCATGGGAACCCAGATCAGGTTTAAAAAAACATCAAGATGCATTGCCAGGTCCACTACACACACCAGGGAATCAACAAGAGACCTGAAAAGCTAAAGCTTCTATTGAATTTGGCTATAATGACAGGACCTTGCAAACCTGGTTGTGCTATGCCTCCTCTTTCTCCCCCTTATACTTCTGTGAATTAGGGAGGCATCTGCCTAAATCACCTTCCAATATTATCTTGCTGTTTTGGGCTTTAAAAATGTTTCTGCCTCTTTCCCCTAGGCAATAGATCTTGCACGACTTTGTCAAGGTCATCTACCTTATTCCCTAGACCAGTTTCTTTGAATCAGAATAGAATAGAATAGAATAGAATAGAATAGAATAGAATAGAATAGAATAGGAGCTGGAAAGGATCTTGGAGGTCTTCTAGTCCAGCCCCATGTTCAAGAAGGAAAACCTATATAATATCAGACAGTCTCTTCTTAAAAACCTCCAGTGTTGCAATGCCTATGATTTCTGGAGGCAAGCTGTTCCACTGGTTAATTGTCCTCACTGTCAGGAAGTTTCTTCTTAATTCCAGGTTGCTTCTCTCTTTGATTAGTTTCCAACCATTATTTCTTGTCTGCCCTCTGGTGCTTTGGAGAATAATTTGACCTCCTCTTCATGGCAACTTTAAGATAGGCAGCTCCCCATGCTACCTGGGGAATTCTGGGAATTGAAGTCCATACATTTTAAAGTGGTTTCCCAAGATTAAGAAACACTACCCTGGACATATAGGAGGAAGAGGCTCTTTTCTAGAGGACAAAGAGCTAGTGGGACTTGGAATGTTTAGTAGGCAGGAAGAGGGCAAAGGTGGACCCATGCTATCAGCAATTCATGGATTATATGTAATAGTTATGCAGATAGTTATACAGGTTACATAAAACCTGGCTCAAAAACAGTAACTGTGAGAGGGACCTTGGAGTCCTAGTGGATGGTTACTTAAACATGACCCAGCAGTGTGCAGCAGCCACTAAAAAAGCTAATACAATCTTTGGTTATATAAACAGAGGCATAGAATCAAAATAATGTGAAGTATTAGTACCAGTTTATAAAACCTTAGTAAGACCACGCCTGGAATACTGCATCCAGTTTTGGCCACTACATTACAAAAAAGATGTTGAAACTTTGGAAGAAGAGCAACAAAGATGATTAAGCTGCCACAAAGAGGTGGTGGTCAATTTATTTTCCAAAGCACCAGAAGGCAGGACAAGAAACAATGAATGGAAACCAATTAAGGAGAGAAGGACCCTGGAATTAAGGAGGAAGTAATAGTGACGACAATCAACCAGTGTAACAGCTTGCCTTCAGAAGCTGTGGGTGCTTCATCACTGGAGGTTTTTAAGAAGAGGCTGGACAGTCACTTGTCTAAAATGCTTGAGCAAGGGGCTGCTCAAAGTCCCTTCCAGCTCAATTTTGCTTTAGTTTGGCAAAATTAACATCCAAAGAATCAAGAAGGACATATGGAGCTACTTCTGAGAACAGGTAGCCCTCAACTTGCGATCAGTCACTTAGAGACAGTTCAAAGTTATGGCAGATCCCCCAAAAGTTACTTAACCTGGTTCTAAAATTAGAGCCACTGAAGCTGCCCTAATATCATTTGCCCTTATAAGCAATCGCAAGGATGCTGCAGTGCCTTCCATCTCCCACCCACTGACCCCACATTAGGTAGGCTCCATTATTTAATGAGCAGAGTCCATTGTAGTCATGAGTCAACCTGTGGTTTTTTAAATTGGTGTTTGCTACAAGCAGAATCTTGCCAGACTACAGCAACTACCTCCTTAACTGTTAGATATACCATGAATTTCTTGGGAGGGTCTGCCTTCACCCTCTTCCTGCCAACCGGACATTCCATCTATCTTCCATCTTTTTGCACTATGGGAAAGAGCCTCTTGCTCCTGCAACTCTAGATCCCCTTTAACTAGCCTGTCACTAAATAATTGTACAAACTCTTCACTCTCCAGTCTTCTGAATGAAAACAGTAGGAGAATACATGTCCCAAACACTCATTTTACTCACTCCTTTCTTTAAAAAAAATGTCAGTCTACAAACCCTCTGGAGTGGGAAGGAATTACATGCTGTTCTTGCCATTGCCTGCAGCCTTTAATTGGTTCTGTGAGGCTAAGTGAAGTCAAAAGCCATTTTCCAAGTAGATCAACCTATTCAAGCTGTGTACCAACAATTAGCAAACTAAAAGGTCTTTTATCACTATAGCTGCCACCATATTTCTTTTGTGATTCACAAAGGGCCAAAGATTGATTGATGACACAAACATCTCTCTTCAGGAGTGGCCAAAAATACCTTCTTTCCAAATCCTAAGTCAAAGAAAGAGTTTGCAATTAACACTGGTTTGTATTAATTGCTAGATATTTCTCCTGCATGCAGGGTAACAAAGAGACAGTTTGACCCTTGAACCATGGCCATCAAAATGAAATTGCTTTTGGATAATAAAAGGAGCTCATTTAACTGTATGAAATGTTTGCTTGGCATGTTAGCTTGTTTTTCTGACTGGGCCCTCTTGTCTTTGACATTCTCACAGCAGGCAAAAATTCAACAGGTCCACCTCTTTGGCATGAGCAACCATAGCACAGGAAAATGCTGTACTGAAATTCTACCCGGCATTATGGCCCTTCTAATTTTCTTTTACTTTCTTTTCTTTTTATTCTTTACTTCCCACTCAAACAAAAATTATTTAGAAAATAATTGAAGAAATAGTGAATAATTTCTCCTCAACCTCTTTTTTAATCGCCTTAGTTAACAGTGCACTGCAATGTATCTATTTCTACTTTCATCACTGCATTCATAATCATACCTTCATTTTGATCATACTTCTAGGACTGCTAAATTTCAATAAAATACCGATCAGTAGGGATAATTCTCTTGTGAAATTTCAGTGACATTCTATTAGGAATCAAGTGTGTATCCTTGTACTTATATATTTACAAAGTAGGGTGATGGTATGTGTGAACTTCTTGTCTTTTATTGCGCTATCATTTCTCCAATGGCCTGCAGCTGTCTTTTCACACTTCTGTGATATCCCAAGAGAACACAATGAAGAAACTCTTCCAATAGTGTGGGGTCCCTCCCCCATTTATCAAGTCCAATCCTTGAGAAATGGTTGAGTATTTTCTTTTATTTCTTTTATTTACCCAGAAATTTAGTCAAGAAATTAAAAGGGCTATTGCAATAAAGCTTTATTTCTTATGTTTACTTTCATATTCTGAAACATGTATGTATATCTAAAATATACTGCATATACAGAGAGAGAGAGAGAGAGAGAGAGAGAGAGAGAGAGAGAGCATATGTTAGTTTGGTGTTGTGATTAAGGCATAAACCTAGGAATGAGGAAACTATGACTTCTAGTGTCAACTTAAGTACAAAGCCAACTTTGGATGATCTTGGGCCAATAACTTTCTCTTATGCTTTAGGTGAAGTAGGTAATAGCAAACCACTTCTGGGAGGGGGGGGAAGTGCCCCAAAAAATAAAATAAAGGGACTTGTTTAGGCAATCTCTGAGAATTACATACTGAATAGAAGAAGTAAGTGTATCTTTGCTAAGGCTTTAAGTTTTGCATTGTTTTGAAAATTATCATTCTATTGATTCCATTTTTATATCTTTACTTGCACATTTGGGTGATGATACTAAAGGTTTTAGCTACTCAAGAACTACTGAGCTGTGATGCCTCAAAATGAGGAATTGCAAGTTAATTCTGCCCATTGCCAGGAGTTGGATCCTGACTGGCTCAAAGTTCACCTAGCCTTCCATCCTTCCAAGGTTGGTAAAATGGAAATTCAGGTTGTTGGGGGCAATATATTGACTCTGTAAACCTCTTAGAGCAGGGGTGTCAAACTCATGTCATCACAACACCATCACATGACATATCACTAAATGATTACAGACCAGTTGCTCTAACATCTGTAGTTATGAAAACCTTTGAAAGGCTAGTTTTGTCCCACCTGAAAACCATCACAAATCACACCTATGCAAGGGTCCTCTTTGTAGACTTCAATTCAGCATTCAATACCATCATTCCAAACATTCTTCTAAGTAAATTAAACCAGCTAGTGATACCCGAACACACTTGTAAGTGGATTATAAGCTTCCTAATAGACAGGAAGCAGCAGGTGAAGCTAGGCAGAATCACATCTGATACCTGTACAATTAGCACAGCCCCCCCCCAACGCTGTGTGCTTTCTCCACTTCTCTTCTCCCTATATACCAATGACTGCATCTCAAATGATCCATCTGTTAAAATACTGAAGTTTGCAGATGACAGAACCATGATTGGTCTCATTCGAAACAACGACAAATCTGCATACAGACAGGAGGTTGTACAACTTGCCCCATGGTGTAACCAGAACAATCTGGAACTGAAATGGTGGTAGACTTTAGAAGAAACCCTCCCATACTACCACCTCTTACAGTTCTAAACACCACAGTATCAACAGTAGAGACCTTCAAATTTTTAGGTTCTATCATATCCCATGACCTAAAATGGATGTCTAACATCAAAAATATTATCAAAAAAAGCACAACAAAGAATGTTCTTTCTGTGCCAACTCAGAAAGCTCAAACTGCCCAAGGAGCTGCTGATACAGTTTTACAGAGGAATTATTGAGTCTGTCATCTGCGCCTCTATAACTGTCTGGTTTGGTTCTGCAACCCAACAGGACAGACACAGACTTCAGAGAGTAATTAGGACTGCAGAAAAAACAATTACTACCAACCTGCCTTCAATCGAGGACCTGTATACTGCACAAGTCAAAAAGAGGGCTGTGAAAATATTTACGGACCCCTCACATCCTGGACATAAACTGTTTCAACTTCTTCCCTCAAAACGACACTATAGAACACTGCACACCAGAACAACTAGACACAAGGACAGTTTTTTCCTGAATGCCATCACTCTGCTAAACAAATAATTCCCTCAACACTCCCCAACTATTTACAAAGTCTGTAGTACTATTACTATTAATCTTCTCCTCACTCCTTATAACCCATCCACTCCCACTTGTGACTGTAGGACTGTAACTTTGTCGCTTATATCCTTACAATTTATATTGACTGTTTCCTAGTATGATTTGATTGCTTATTGTACCCTATGACTATTATTAAGTGTTGTACCTTATGATTCTTTACTCTTGATGAATGTATCTTTTCTTTTATGTATACTGAGAGCATCTGCACCAAGACAAATTCCTTGTGTGCCAATCGCACTTGGCCAATGAAGAATTCTATTCTATTCTATTCTATTCTATTCTATTCTATTCTATTCTATTCTATTCTATTCTATTCTATTCTATTCTATCAGGACTTTCCCCCTCTTTGCTAAACCGGGCATGGGTGTATGATGCATCCATAGGACAGGAGTTTGACAGCCCTGGCTTAGAGAGTCTGTAAAGCATTATAAAGTAGTGTACAAGTCTAAGTACTATTGCTATTGCTATTATTAAACACTTTTTTCTTTCTTTCTCCCTGACATTTTTTTGTTAATTGAAACAAATAAGAGCCATAGCTCTTATCATTATTAGGGTATTAAAATTATTAAAAATATTTAGCACAATTTTGAAACTGCCTCCTATCTTTAATATGTTATATATGTTATCTATGTGTCTATATACATACATACATACATACATACACACACACACACACACACAGATGAAGCTCTGGGGGAATATTTATTTATTAAAATATTTTTGTCCTTTCTCTAGTAATAGCTCCCAGCATCAATAAAAAAAATAGAAATACAAGACAACAAACGAACAGAGAACCACTATATACAAATATGATTATATTTCTTATACAAATATATATGATCATTAAAAGCATATTGATTACAAAAAGCAATAGAATTATATATTGAAAAGATAAATGTGATATTTTTTCAAGGTATTCTCTGGGTGACTTTGTGGGGTGAACCTAGTAATAGTTTTCTTGACAGCAATAAAGAAGTATGCTTTTCTTTGGTTTCTTCCAGGATGTCTTTCCAACTTCCCAGTTTAACTTACAGCTTTGCCATTTTGTGATGGCCTCCTAGGAAAGAACTGATAGTACTTGATCCTGCTTGTCTGTTTTAATATAGGTTAAGAAATGATTTAGTATGTTCATGGATGATTATTTAATGCTATTATACCATCAGTATTCATGTCCTTTAAAAAATAACATGGTAGTAATTTTGATCAGGAAAATGCCATACAGAAAGCTCAAGGACTTTTTTCACCATTCTTCCTTGATCTTATTTCACACACAGAGCTACTTTGCAGTTTTGCTTTCTTGAAGCTGCAGGATAATTGTTCATCCCGGATGTCTGTTTGTCTCTTGGTTGGTCAACAGTGCATAGGAAATGCTGGGTTTGGCACAAAGAAAACAAACAATATTAGAAAAGGAGGTTTGGGCCAGTTTCAAAGATTCTTACCACTGGTTCAGTGGGCATGGCTTGGTGGGCATGCTTTGTGTGCACATGCATACCAAATGCACAGAGGTGTTTTGACTCATCTTCTGCAAGCTGCATGCTCCAGGTCACTTCAGCAGCTGCCACGTGGGAATCTGCTGTACCGCACAAAGAAACTGTGCTTCAAAAGCAGGACATAAAGGTTAGTATGGGGGCCCAGGTGGGTGGGTGGGCGCAACAGCAGAGTGGCAGAGAGAACCAGTTCAGTCTCTACTGCTCATTGGTGCTACCGGCTCGGCAGAACCGGGCCAAACCAGTAGGATGCCACCACTGGTTGGGCTCCAGACTTAAAAGAAGATGGAGCATATGAATGTTGCTATCATCATCATCATAATCACCACCATGATGATGACAACGATGATAAGGATGATGATGACAGCAATGTTCTTGCCATGTTCTTGCCATCTTCTAGAAAAAAAAATGAAATTCTAGGATTGGACTCCAGACTGAAAAGAAGAGGGAATATATGAACATTGCTGTCATCATCATCATCGTCATTGTTGTTGTTGTTGTCACTGTCGTTGTCATTGTCGCCATCGTCCATCATATTTTACAAATCTTGAAGCATTGTGTTTTATTTCTAGTAGAACATCTGTATGGGTGGGGTGTCTATGTGGAAGCATTTTGTTTTTAGGTCTGCTAATTAGAGCAAGATGAGATTTATGCTGTCAAACTGAGGTCACAGGCAATTGGGTCAGCATGTGGTAACTATGCCAGGGTGACAAACAGCTCTCCAAGGAGTTTTTCATAGTTCTTCCAAGCTGGCAGTTCACCAGGCATCACAATCTTCCCAGACTGATGAAGCTCTTCTCAAGATTGCAACTGCTAATGAAGCTTGACTAGGAAGCTAAGTACCTACTGAGGATAAATAAACATATCCATGAATGATACCTTGTAGTCATGGGAAGCTGTCAGCTTCCTATAACTTTCAGCCAGTTCAGATAGTTAGTGATGATTCCATGTCAGTGGTTTTCATAAGCATCTCTGCAAAAGATTCAAAGAAGTAAAGGAAAATATTGCCCACAATAAGTTCTACTTGCTCTTCGCCTCAAAGGATTTGGGGAAAGAAATAACAAGAGTTTAAGCAGAGCTCAGAAAAATCCCACTTTAATTTTTTGTCCTTACATATTCAGGCGGAGGAAAAAATTAGAGTATTCTGGATTTTTGATTTATGTATTGTAATGTAACATGAAATTTGCTCCCTCTCAGCTCTCTTATACCCTGTTACATCAAGGGATGACAGTTGAAATCAACTCATTTTGTGCAACTCCTGCAATGATGCCAAACTAGGGAATAACATTTGCTTGCAGCTTTGAAATATCTTTAAATATAGCTGGTTCTAATTGATGAGCACTAGATGCATATTCCACCTAACAAAAATATTGATATTGAGAGTTTTCTCATTACAAGAATATCAAAAGGGTGACAGTTTTTGGAGCACCCCAACCCTTTTTTAAAGTCTGCCCCCAATTGGAAGAAAATTGCACACCCATGCTGAGGAAGATGCACAGTTTCTTTGTAATAGTGCTAAAGTTAAAAAAAAAAAAGGTGTAAAAAAGTTTAGTCCTTACAGGTGGAGATAAAGTCAGTTCCCTGTCCCATCTGGTGACAGCCCCTTACCTGCCTGATAGCCTTATATTTTCAACTTCTTGCTGGCTTCTGCCCTGACTTTCTTTCTGCAAGCTGCCCAGAATCAAAGTAAATGAAAAGGCTGGCAGGTATTCTATGAAGGAGAGGAAGAAAGAAACAGTAAGAAAAAAATATGAAAGGACAGAGGGAGAGAAGAAGAAGAAAAGAGGAATATTTATTATATTCTTTCTCAGCTTCCCACAAAATAACTCAGTGGGGACAACAGCAGGAAGTCAAAAGTTCCTCCCAGTCTCATTGCTTTTTTTGTCCACCCATAGTCATTTCATTTCTCTGATTAAGAAAAGAAATATCTCTGAAATGATAAAATGATACACAGGTTGTCTAGTGCAGAACTATTTTTATATCAGCATATGCCAAAAAATGAATAGAAATGCTGTAAGCTGCATAAGTAACAAAAATGTAGTTCTGATTCATTTATCATCTGAACTAACTTGACAGACTTCCTCTGAAACACTCCAATAATGGTTCATCAAACAACAAGTTCCTTCCTTTGACTATTAGATGTCTTTGCTTCAGTTGGAACCTTCTGCATCCACCCTATTGATTTTTCATAAAGCAATAAAATTCTAGCTTCTTTGAAGAGTCTTGTGAGTAAGCTGGAGACCAGAGGATTCTCCTGATACTTGGCTGTTCCTTCAGATGTACTTATTCAGTTTTTGCTTATTATGTTTTTCATTTTAATTTTGTTTTGATAAGTTGTTTCCACAGTAGCATATAAACTATATTAAAATATTAGACTGAGGATTATTTCCTTGCAAAAAATATAAAAGACCTCTGTTATGAGGTGGTTTCCATTGATCTTGATGGGGGTCTTTCATGCCTCAAAGGGGACTGGTGCACCTCACTGAGATGAAGGGGTGACAGGATCAGCCTTGGCAAAGCATTTTCTGCTTCCTTGCAGGCTTTTTTGGCACTTAAAAGCCAGAGTAGACTTTTGATCTACTTTAGGGAATTGTCAGATGAAGTTTATGTGCAATGCATAAACAATACCTTTGGTCCAGCTGTGGCCAGTATCAGTGCAGGGAACCAGAACAGGGAGACCAATGCAACAGGACCAGTTCATTCTTACAAGCATAGTAGAAAAGCAATTTTGAATCTCTCCTCTGCCATAGCGGAACCCTCTAAGCATTATATATGAGATATCATTCAGAACCAACTCCTTACCAAACTGATGGTCCTTAGCTATGGTCATCCCTATCTTCAACAAAGGTGACCCCAGCCTGGTTGAAAATTACAGACCAATCTCACTGTGTTATGTCACGTGCAAAGCCATGGAATCAATCATTAACCAATTCATCACTCTCCATTTAGAGTCAAACAATCTGTTCTCCAAAAAACAATTTGGTTTCAGGAAAAAAATGTCCTGCAATCTACAACTCCTACACTGCAAAAACATATGGACTACTCTACTTGACCAGGGTAAAGCTATAGATGCAATTTACATAGACTTCTGCAAAGCCTTTGATTCAGTAGTACACGACAAACTACTGTTAAAATTAAACTCTTATGGCATTTCTGGATCCCTCCATAAGTGAATTACTGTGTTCCTGTCAAACAGGCAACAAATAATAAAAATCTTGCTCCAATTAACAGCGGTGTCCTGCAAGGCAGAGTTCTAGGACCCACACTATTTATACTCTATATAAATGACTTTTGTGATCATCTTATAAGGAACTGGGTCCTCTTTGCGGATGACGTAAAACTATTCAACACCACTGACAATGCTACTATCCTTCAAAGTGATCTTGATTATGTGTCTGAATGGTCAAACATCTGGCAACTGCAAATCCTGACCAACAAATGCTCTGCTCTACACATTGATAAAAATAATCAGTACACTGGAAGGCGGAGCTTCCTTGCTGATGGACCCTAGATAGTGACTTTCTGCAGCTATGGTCCATGCTCTTTCGTTGGAGAGTCCTGATTATTACGATTAGGGTCTGAAGCTGCCTTGGAGGGGCAGCGTAGTAAGGGGAAGCCACAAGCCAGGTTGAGGGGAGCCGCATCTCCCCCCTGGGCTTGGTCTCTTTTTCCCCTGAAGACGACTGCAGCGGTGGTTTAAAATGGCCACCCTGAAGAGGAGGACTCAGCTGGATTAAGATTTGTGCAGGAGGGAAGAAAGAGGTGGATAACATCTGAACCAGGACAACTGGGCAATACAACTGAACAAAAGTACCCCAGGATTAAGGTAACGTGGAATTTTTAAGAAAAGAAAAGTGAGCGGTGAAATTACAAAGGGACAGGGAAAAAAAGAAAGAAAATATTTTTGACAGCTAAGCGGTGCTTTGAACCGGGAAAGGAAGAAGCTGGAACTAAAGATTTAACTAAATTGGACTAAAATATTTTGGGAATAAAGAGGCATAAAATAAAGCTGGGTTTAAGATTGTCAAATAATAATAATAATAAAGTTTACAAATTGGAGACTGGACTGTGCTGGAATATTGAGGTTCTTAAAACCCTAAATAAAAAAATAGGGGGGAAAGGTGAAGACTTTGTATAATGGAGAGTGCCACCTTTTGACAAAAACTTGAGATCACACAAAAGGGAAAGCATCCTGTTTCTGAATGAACTTGTGTGGATATAACATTAAAGAAATATTGAAACAAAGTAAGAATCTTAGAAAGTGAAACCAGAACCAGAATAAAGAAAAAAGCAAGGAAAGACTGACTGTGGGATTGGTTGATGTTTTTGGTATAGACCCTGGGCTGGAATAACTGAGAACTTTAGAAAATTGAAAGAAGAAAGAAGGAAAGTAAAAGTGTTTTTTTTGTGTGTGTGTGGACTTTAACTATCATAAAATATAAGAGTGTGTAATGATGATATCTCTTCGGGAATTCAAAATGGAACTTAAAAATATGGGAGAATTACTACAGGAAAGAGGCGAATCACTTTGCTCTGTGTTAGAAAAAAATGGAAATGGCGATTGAAGAACAAGAAGAAAGAGCTTCAGAGGAGGAGGAGTCGATTCAAGGAGAAGACATTTTAAATAAACAATTAACACAAAGAACGCTACAAAGAAGTGGGGAAAGAAGGAATTTTAAAAAGTTGAAATTTAGGAAAACAATCAAAAGGAGGAATACCTGTGAAATCAGGAAAGGCAGAAAGACCCAGCAGAAAAGGGGGAAAGGAAGATATTAAGAAAGAGAGGGATATAAATTGGAATGGGAAAAGATATGGGGAAAAGAGGAGGAGGAGAAGCAGAAAGAAACAGGTGCATGAAATAAAGAAATACGGAAATAGTAAAATGTTGAAAAGAAATTGTTTTTTAGGAGATAATGAATTAAAAAGGGGGTTGATGAATTAAAAAGGGGATTCTGCAGGGTGACAAGGGGTAATAAGAATATTTCTGCAATTCAAAATATTTAGAAAATAGGGTAATATAGATACTGATAACTCTTATTAAAAATCAAGTGGGGAAAATATGCTGCAGAATCCAAATGAAAAGATGGAATGATGATTATTGTAACTTCTTAAAAATAATGGTTTATTGGGAATCAAGATGAGGGAATAAAGGTATATTTTAATCATTGAGGTGTCACACTCAAAACAGTAAAAGGGAGGGGAAACCTATACTTTTTTTTTTAGTGTTAAAATTTGTATTAATCTAGAATTTCTAAAAAGAATGTGTAATGGAAAGGGAATATGACAGACTAAAGAACCAACTAAATTAATAAGTTAATATAGACTATTAAAAGCAAGGAGAGACATTGGTAACTTTATTATTATTATTATTATTATTATTATTATTATTATTATTATTATTATTATTATTCAAACACATATTGTTTATCTTTATTTTTAAAATAAATATTAAAGCATTATATTTGAAATAATTGAAATGAAACAAAAAGATATTTCGATTGAGATTAATGAAAGAGGCTAGAATTAATGTGTTTGTTTCTCTCCTTAATGAAAATTTGGAATGGAAAAGGTAAGAATAGAATTAAGTATGCATATATGAATGTATAATTTCTGTCATATTTTTATGTAAAGGTGATGACCTGGAAATATGTTGTCCACTAAAACGAGATTTTTGTTTTTAATGTGAAAAACTGAATAAAATTTGTTAAAAAAAGTCAGTACACCAAATACAAACTAGGTGGATATGACCTCCTTGATGATCCTCATTCTGTCACGGACCTTGGAGTTCTCATATCAAATGACCTAAGCACCAGAGCTCACTGTAACAGCATTGCCAAAAAGTATTCAGTTGTAAATCTAATCTTATAAAGCTTCTCCTCCAGAAATATCGAATTGCATACAAAACTTTTGCCAGACCAATACTCGAATACAGCTCATCAGTCTGGAATCTGCACTGCATATCAGACATTAATACAATCGAGCGAGTCCAGAAGTATTTCACAACAAGAGTACTACACTCCTCTGCTCGCAACAGAATACCCTATATCACTAGGCTTGAGATTTTGGGCTTGGACAACCTTGAACTACACTGCCTGTGGTTAGACTTAAACATAGCACACAAATTTACCTGCTACAATGTCCTACCATTCAATGACTACTTCAGCTTCACAACAATACAAGAGCGCACAACAGATACAAACACAATGTAAACCACTTCAAACTGGATTACAGAAAGTCCGACTTCAGCAACAGAGTGTTCAGTGCCTGGAATGCACTACCTGACTCTGTTGTTACATCCTCTGACCCCCACTCCTTTAACCTCAAACTAACCACTATTGACCTCACCCCATTCCTAAGAGGTCTGTAAGGGGCGTGCATAAGTGCACCATCGTGCCTACCTTCCCTGTCCTATTGTCCCCATTTATTCGTACCTATTTCCTGTATTCTTACTCATATTTATACTTATATCTATTACCTTTTAAGAGATTGACAAATCAAATAAATAAATAAAAATAAATAAATTGAAGCAGAGACCTGCCAGGCCTTAAAGAAGATTGAAAATAAATCATCTTCCTTCAAAACAATTGCCTGTTTCTCTCTGTAGTGTCCCTATGGACCTTTTACATGCTTTACAATTATAGGTAAGCATTTTCAGTCATTGAGGAAGCCATTTTTAAAAAATAAGTAAATAGAGAAGATCAGATTTGTTCTATGAATTTAAATTTCTTCTCGTCTCCTGTGTTGGAAAGGAAAATCTGCAAGATGGGTGCATTCCATAGCAAAAAGAATTCCCATTCCTCCAATATCTGCTTCAAGAAAATAAGATATTTATAATCTACTATTTAAGTTGTCATTTTAGAAGCTGTAAGAGACAAGTTGTAGTTAGTCCTTAGCCATTATAACTCTGTCTCAGTCCAACACCCTTTAGGAAGTCGTTGTATGAAAGGAAAGCAAGAAATGAGAAAACTACACATATCTCCTAAACTTTTTAGAAGAACTTAAGCAAGCAATTAATTCATGGATTGATTAATTAATGTGTACATTTAAGAGCCATGATGACACAGTGGTTAGAATGCAGTATTGCTGACTCTGCTGACTGCCAGGAATTTGATCTGGACCAGTTCAAGTTTGACTCAAGGTTGGTAAAATGAGGACCCAGATTGTTGGGGCAATATGCTGATTCTGTAAACCATTTAGAGAATGCCATAAAAGACTATGAAACTGTACATAAGTCTGCTAAGCATATACAGACAATTCTTTTCTTACTGTGTTCTCATCTTG
Source organism: Pseudonaja textilis (assembly GCF_049901715.1). Lineage (NCBI taxonomy): Eukaryota > Metazoa > Chordata > Lepidosauria > Squamata > Elapidae > Pseudonaja > Pseudonaja textilis. Next base: position 80,585,111 of record NC_141993.1, read on the forward strand.
CAGAAAATACAGAAAGTACAGCATTTTGCCTGCATATCTTTTGGATTGTAGTATTTTTGGAAAGAGCTGTAGTACCTGAATATTGTTATAAAATTCAACTGTTCCATTCCTTACCTTCCTTCAGCTTTATGTAAATTATGCTTCTGATGCTTCTCTTGGTATTTTCCAGGGTTTAATAAATTAGAGATCTGATCACTATGTTTATTATGGTCTCCCATCTAGATTCCTGAACTTATTTAATTCAGCAGTGTAAAATATTAAATAGAAGCCATTAGCTTCCCATTTGTTTTGTGAGTCATATCAACCATTGTAACCTCTGCAATTCTGGGTCATGTTTATCTCTTTTCCTTCTATTTCCATCCTGCCTTTTCTCCTGTACTGAAGCACCGCATAGAGTTTAGTTTTACCAGTCATCTTGTGTCCATTTTCTATTTCTTTACTCCATTTACAAATAATTCCCTCAACACTCCTCCAACTATATACAAAGTCTGCACTACTATTACTATTAATCTTCTCATCACTCCTTTTCACCCATCCCCTCCCACTTGTGACTGTATGACTGTAACTTTGTCACTTGTATCCTTACTATTTATACTGACTGTTTCCTAGTATGATTTGATTGCTTATTGGAGCCTATGACTATCATTAAGTGTTGTGCTTTATGATTCTTGACTCTTGACGAATGTATCTTTTCTTTTATGTACACTGAGAGCATTTGCACCAAGACAAATTCCTTGTGTGTCCAATCACACTTGGCCAATAAAAGAATTCTAATTCTACACCATAGTTAAAATTGCCTAGTGACAAAAATCACTGGAGGAAAAAAAAATCATAAAATAAAGCTAAACCAGCTAACTTCTGACTTTGAAGAATGTTTTCAATTTGGAGCAATAAAGTAAAGTCACCTTCGAATCAAAGTGAACTTCTAGTAATTCACATGGACATATGCTTGCTTAGTATGGAAAGTATTTGCTGCTGTCTTTTTGTAAGATGTTGTTTTGATGTCTGACTTCCAAACAGCACTTCTTCCAAGTACTAACTGTGTAGCAACTTGCTTAGCCTTTGTGATCACCTAAGTTCAGCAAGGTGTTGCTAATTAATGATCCTGTATTGATCAGGGTGTTGGATTAGTTGGCTTCTAAGATGCCTTCCAACCCTATTATTTTGGAAAGACAAAAACACAAATGACTGGCAGGTCTGCCAGAGTTGGTAAAGGAACACAAAGAAAGAGAAGGGAGAGCATTCACATAGTACAACAATAGCTGTACAGCTTGCTAGGTTTGATTAGTGTTAACCTTGGTTGTTTCTTATTATTTTTGCTCAACATGTTCTGTGAATCCAGAAACCAGAAAATGCAAACTAAATGCAGAAATGAATTAATTCAGAAGTTGGATTGAATGCAAAATGCAAATTCACTTCGACATTTTGGAAAGTCTGACATGTCATGATCAGTTTTAAACTCTCAAAAAGTCAAGGATTTCCTTAGTGCTGAAAACTTTGGAAGGAGCCAATTCCTTTTTAAAACAAATTAGCTGACCTTAAAACATCAGGTTCCTATTACCCATGATAATTGCTGGCATTAAAAGAAAAAGTAAATTGGACTACAGCTATTTGGGCAGACACCTGTAAGATTGTGCAAGGCAAACAACTCGTTTTGATCCGACAACTGCTGAATTATTTAATGTCTCCCTTCAAAGATTTGTCCTGGTGATTATGCAAAGATAATTGTGCTGGGTAAGCTAACAGGAATAAAAAAATGTGCTAGGGTGAATATTTGTATTCTACTAACCAATCCTTAATCTTCTCTGCAAACTTTGTTTCATAACTCAGACTCTGCAAGTCAACTTTGTGAACATGGAATATCGAGAGCACTATACCACCCAATATTATTCCAGCTTGAAAGAAGAATGTTTCAAATTGAACTGAAGTAGGATCAGACACTCTAGTACAGGGTTGTCAAACCCTGCAGGCCATGCCACCCCAGTTCTGTGAAAAGGAAAAACATAACAAGCCATCACATGACGGCAACGTGATGCCGCAAGTTTGAAACCAATGCTCTAGTAGATTATCTTTCTTGGAATCTGGATTCAATACCATTGTTCATTATCTGATTCTAAACTTCCAGTGAAGGCCAAAATTTGGAGGTACCTTCTGATGGTTCTGATCCTATCTTAGTAGGACGTACCCGTGTCAATAATTCTATTTGTTATTACTGTGGAGAAGTTGGGAAAGGCCATCATTCCTTCACTGTAGGATAATGCAGGGCTTGGTCATTTCCCTGTAATATCTAATGCCTATATGAAATCCACTGGGAGTGGTCATTCATTGGTTAGGGTATTAATATAGTAAGTAAGGTAGATTCTCACCCAACAGTAAGATTTTCATGGGACCATCTTTAAGAACTCAGAAGTGGTAACAACTTCATATTCTCATTTTTAGTACCCCATTTATCTCAATACTCACCAAGGCAGAACTCTTTCTTTCTTTCTTTCTTTCTTTCTTTCTTTCTTTCTTTCTTTCTTTCTTTCTTTCTTTCTTTCTTTCTTTCTTTCTTTCTTTCTTTCTGGCAACTACTGTGCTGAATATGAAGTGTATATAATTTAATCAGATAAGGGAGAAATCGCCAGACATCCTAAACTTCAACGCTTCTTAAAATCTTTCCTCAACTTAGATATTATATAGTAGAAGACGCTCAAATGTATTGTATAGTTTCATTCCCAGGAGCAGTACAAGCCAGCTGAACCATATGAGTCAACTACAGTTTGCAACCTTGACTGATTGGTGATGTGTTATCAATTTGCAATTTGTTTCAGAAAGCCAAAACCATTAGATATAAATCATATGTTTCACTCTGCTCAGCTCCAAAAATTGATCAGATTGCACATATGCATCAACAAAATTCTTTCTTTCAAATTGAATCAAAGACACTCAGTTCACTTTTGACACATCTATTAGATTCAGGAACTCAGTTCACACATTCATTTTCAATGGGTTGGTGTAACCAAAATGGCTTCAAACTGTATTCAGATCAAAGCTTTGCTCAAATGTGTAAAACATGATCCATAGATTGGGAAATGATTACATTTGGTCAATCTGATTGTTAGCATTTCAACATCAGGGTTTATACAGCCAAATACTTCTCAGGTCTATCTCAAGCGCATATCCACTTCAGATGATTGAAATAGTTTCTCTGAAAATTGTCTTTTACATATTTATTTGAAAAGTATACTTGATACTTTTATTTTTTTTCCAATCAAATGATAAATATCTAATCATACCTAATAATTTATGTCTGACCAATTGTCATGGACAGATAACTTTTCCCAATTGCAAGAAAACCTGAATCAAATATTTTTAAAAATGTTATGCATTTGGGGGATAGATAAATGTATCATTTTCACAAATTCTGAGATCTTTTTGGATTGATTTTAATCACCCATCATTTTTTTTTAATTTTCTGGAGATAAAAGATCTACTTGCTCTATTTTCCTGACCAGAAACCTTCCTACACTGTTAATTTGGACATTATATGCATGTAATTTGTTCATATTCTCTTCAAAATCTGAAAAAAAAGCCTTTCTTTATCACACATAGCCTTATATAGGGAAGTCTTGGATTCAAAATATTTTAAAACCAAAATTTGCCTGGCAAATTCTAAAACATATTTGTACTTTACAAATGCTAGCTTATATTTTTCAATTTAGTTCTCAAGAGGCTGGAAAATTTCTTTCGAATTTCTCAATTTCTTTTGAATTTTTTTACTTTAGTTAATTCAATGGATATGCATATTTCCATCATTCTGAGCCCTTCCTGGCTACCCAGATTTCTGAAAAAAGCAGGACTTCCCTTATGATATTTTCTCAATCTGTGTGAATAAAATTGATTTCAGATCTGTTTGATTGGCCTAATTGGCCTATATCCTAAGCAAATTAATTAAATTGAATGTATCAAACTGATTTGGATCAATTCAGTCACTTTCTATGTATAGAATTTATTTTATATCCCACCATTTTTATTTTTACAAATCCATATCAGTTATTATTATTATTCCAAATTATTTCAGCAGTTCAGATCAGAATGATTTTTTAAAAAACTGTATGTTCAGACTGAATCTGAACCAATTAGTATATCCCTAATATTTCCTTTGGAATTTGAGTGAAGCAAAGAAAGCTGCAATCCAATGGAAACAGATTATATAAGAAAGGTTGGGATGTTCAAATATATCCTTTGACTGCATCAATGAGAATTTCTGAATTTCTTCTCATTTGAAACAAAATTCAAAAACAGTTTTTTTCCCTCAGATTGAATGAGAAATTATGTGGGAAAAAAGTAATGCTAGTTAATTTTTTCTGATTGGAAAGAAATGAAAAAAAATCCTTAGAGAGTCAAAAGCCCTTTCCTAAATTTGCTTTTATATAACACTTCTGCACACTCATTTTATTTTTTAACCTGGTCTTTCTTAATCAATGGCATCATCTGGGCACTTACCAGGTGCAGGCAATTAGAGTCAACCATGAATAACTTTAGCCAGCAACTTTATTGACTTCTACCCGTGTTACAAGAATCTGCCAAGATTACTTGCCTTCTCCTGGAAACAGACGAGCTTTCATGTATCTTGGGGGAGGTCAGACTTATATCTCTTGCAGCTGTGCAAGGACACTAAGGTAAGTTCCTGCTTGACCCCTTCTTCCAGTGTGACTGGCAGTGTCCCAACATCTCCTCACATTATTGGAGTCAATAATTCTCTGTATCCCACTGACTTTACGACAAGACCTTAGTAAGAACAAACTCCCAGGTCTGCAAACCAAAGAAGATACCTTGTTGGCCTTAACATTCAGTTTAAATATGGATTTAAATGGAGATATAGATGCTCATTTGAATCTGAAAGTGTAAAAGATTAACATTTTGAAGAGGGGCATAATAAAGTTCCTGATTACAAAAGTTGTTTTGGCCTTCTAGCATTGCTGTAATTTTCTATGTGCTCCTGGACTGGCAATGAGAAAGCTTTTGAGAAACATTATTATTGGGCAGTAATTGATCTATTCCTGCATTGAGGATGATTGCTCGAGCCACTGCCTTGCTTTTTCGCAAAGCACAATTTATCTCCCACTGTAATTCATAATTGTTGCTTTCATTTCATAAGCATCAGCAGATTGCTTAACCTTGAGGTTAGTTTCTGTGGGTTATGTTGGTGTCTAATAAATGCAGGATTTTATAATGCAGAGACTGTATGTGCAGCAAACTACCTTCCAGATTATATTTCTGAAGAGGTAAAGCCAAGTGCTCCAAGCTATTTACAGGACATACTATATTCCTAAAAGGATGGTACAAATCAAATTCTGATTAATGCAGGCCATGTGGCATATTACAAAACATAGAATAATAGAGATGGAAGGGACCTTGGAGGTTTTCCAGTCCAACCAACTGCTCAAGCAGGAGACCCTATAATATTTCAGACAAAGGGCTGCCCTGTTCTCTTTTTGAAAACTTCCTGTGATGGAGCAACCACAACTTCTGAAAGCATGCTGGTTAATTGCTGTAACCATTAGGAAATTTCTCCTTATTTCTAGGTTGAATCTCTCCTTGTTCAGTTTCCACCCATTATTCCTTGTCTGGCCTTCAGGTGCTTTGGAAAATAGCTTGACACCCTTCTCTCTGTGGCAGCCCCTCAAATACTGGAATGTGGTGGACTGACATTTGAAATGAGACGCAGGGAAAACGTCTGAGCAGATGCCAGCCCTGAGTAGACCCAGGTACCAGCTTTTATTGAGAACAAAATGCATATACAGAAAACAAGTGACCTCAACAGGATGTTATTTCCACAGGATATATAGGATGAGAACAAACAGGATGAGAATATACATCTGCGGAAATTCCCATGGGAATGGCTCAGCTATTCCCTTGGGAATGGCTCAGCTATATACTATGACCTTTCACCGACATATCTGGTCCTCTAAGCTTCGCAGGTCCTAACAGGACAAAAACACCCATAGCAGGCGGAAATGCCCCCCCCCCCACCAGAGGCATTTTTTAGTCCCTAGATCTATGCAAAGCTATACAAGGACCCACAGAATAAAATATATTACCACATTCCCTCCTTTTTTATTTATTCAAAGATAGGGGGTGTTTTAGTGGCATAATACACAGTTCCTTCGCGACTTTCGCGACTTGGTCCCATACGTTGAAAAGCTGAGGTACACATTTGAAATAGATTAGGAATACATTGAATACAGCAACATAACATAATAAGTATAATAACAATTGTCACAACTAATTGAAGCAATGAACGTAACCATGAGCTGTCAGGAAGCCAATCCCATAGCAAAGCCCAAGGTGACTTATCAAAGCCATCTTTTCCTGCTTCGTGTTCAGCTATGCGGTCTTCCATATCATGAACAGTTTTTGTAATGTTAGGCTCATAATTATGTATAAAAATACAACAATGTGAATGAATTAAGGCACAAACTCCTCCTTTAGCAGCTAATATTATGTCTAAAGCATAACGATTTTGTAAAGTAATTTGGCGAATTTCAGACACTTCTTCATTTAACATCTTAATGCTCTTAACAGTATTATTAAACATAGCAACAGTGAAATTATTTAAAATATGAATATCTCTATAGTTCATAGCTATTCCCAAAGGTGGGAAAGAGAGTCTGTGTAAGGAAACTTAGGTAACTCCAATTGACATCTATATTGTCCATAGTCTGAAACAGAAACATTAAACAGGATCAGAGTTGTAGCACAGGTTGAAGATATAATATCCTTATCAGGTCCCGAATAAAGAATGTCTTGACCCTTATGCCAGGACCAATATGCTGGAAAAATCAAAGGATGCCGCTGTTTGCAGATCAATTTAGTCTGATTCCCCAAAGGAACCTGCTGCATACAAGTTGGCAATCTCAGATAAGCAGTCATCTTTTCCCAGCCTTCACAGCGCCACGCCTGGACTGCCGGCATCAAGAGAATCAGGAACCACAGGTACGGAATCAGGAACCACAGAAATGCCATCCTGCTCCTCTGAAACCTCCTTCACTGGCACCTGCGAAGGCGCTTGCGAATGATCAGGCCGAATACATCGACCAGGAACCCAACGAATTTGACCAAGATGTTCTACTGCTGCATAACCACGTCCCCACGTAATCAGCTCAGCGGGAACCCATGCCGGATCCGGAAGGAATCGCACCAACACTCGAGGCCTCACTGCATCTGTAGAAGGAGAAGAAAAATGCCTGCTGGCCGCGCTCGCAGGGGGGTTACCAGACAAATTTAAAAAAATTTAAAGTATACAAGGCTAGATTTAATTGATCTTGAATTGCCGGAAGCCCCAGGAGCTTCCCTCCTTTTTTATTTAATTTAGCTAACATGTTCTTGAGCGTGCCATTATAACGCTCCACAATAGCCTGTCCTGTGGAATTGTATGGAATTCCAAATTTATGTTCCACAGACCATTGTTTGCAAAACTGATCAAAGACTGTGCTCCGATAAGCTGCACCATTGTCTGTTTTTAAAGTTTGAGGCGTACCAGCAACTGAAAATGTCTTAATGCAATGATTGATGACATGTTTAACCGCTTCACCTCTTTGAGGAGTAGCCATTAGGAATCCTGAATAAGTATCCACAGTCACATGTATATACTTCCAAGGTGCAAATGATGGATACTGAGTAACATCCATTTGCCAAATCATTGAAGGTTTCAACCCCTGGGGTTGACTCCCATAGGAATAGCCGTGCCCTGTTTTGAACAAGTTGGACATTGTTGAATTATGGCAGCAGCTTCTGCAGCAGTAAGCTTGAATTGATGTGCCAATGCTTTAGCATTTTGATGAAAATAACTATGGCTGTCCCATGGCTGGACAGTGAGAACTGAAGTTACAGCACTGTCAGCTTTGGCATTGCCTTGTGATAAAATTCCAGGTAAATTACTATGGCTACGAATATGGACAACAAAACACACATTCACACGCTGCTCCAAACATCCTTGCAACAACAAAAGCAAACGTAGAATATTAGGTGATATTCCAGGAGACAAATAAGAACCTGCTACAAAGGGTAACAAATTATATACATACAAGGAATCCACTATTAGATTAAAATCCTGATTTTGAAAATTTTGAAAAGCCAAAACTACAGCAGCAAGTTCTGCCTGCTGGGCAGACTTCTGCTCTGATGTCACTTTTGTATGCCAAATTCCAGATTTATCTTCCCAAACACAAGCACCAAATAAAAACAAAAAAAATGTTTCTCCATCAGTAAAAACTTTAGGAGCATCTGATATACTGATTTAGGTCACACTCTGTCCCATTGATCTCTTTTTTTGCTGACTTTGACCCCCTCCAGGAGCCCAACATTGCGCTTTAAAATGTCCAGGCTTCCCACAATTGAAAAAAGTTTCTTTTTTAGCATTTCCTGCCTGGAGAGCCAGAGCTAAAGTTTCCATGTTAAAAGTCTGACTCCCCACCTTCCTACATGCGTTTATCAAATCTGTGATCTCTCGCTTTCCACTCGCAATAAGTGGATTAAGGATCTTTTTGCGATCTACATTAGCCTGATCTACCGCTAACTTCAAAAGCAATTCATTCCGGGCAAATTGATTGTCAATTTGCCTTTCAATAGCCACTTTCAATCTGCTAATGAAATTTTCATAGGGTTCATTGTTCCCTTGTTTGATGTTAGTAAAGGTCTTCTCACCACCTTCGCTGTCAGGGAGAGCCCCCACGGCTTGTAAATTTAACTGTGGGAGAAGAACGAACCCCTCCTCAGGCATTCTATCTCTCTGTTGATTTAAAGCAACATCCACACCAATTTCTACTGGATTAAGTTGAATCTCCACTCCAAATTCTACCAAATCATCTCCTGATAATTCCCCTCTGTCTGTTACGTCTTGAACAGCTGCAGTAACTGCATCTACTTGAACTCTTAAAGGCAAACTCTTCTCTTCTGACAAAGTATTTTCAGTGCCTGACAGTCCTCTGGATTTATCTGGAGGTGCTGTCGGTGGCAATATACGTACCGCATGGTAAGGCGGCAAACCTTCTTCGGGGGGTGCTAGGAGCGGTTGTTCATGAGTAGCTAATGCATCCATAACCATCCTCCAGGTTAACAAAATTGAAGAAGGGGCACGAGGCTCCTCGTGCAAAAATTTCCCTATCTTTCTCCAGCACTCTACTTTAATACTACCTCCCTCTGGATAACACGGAATATGTTTCCAAACATACTGTAATAAGTCCTCAATTTCTTTCTTTCCTACTGCATGTCCTCTACTATGAACTCCAAACTTAAAACTATTCCCAGTGATTTCTCTCATTTCCCTAAAATGCTTTGTCTGAGCTTTCGAGAAATCTCCCCCCATACTCACGAAAAGAATCTGTCTCCGTCCAGCGAAGAAGATGAGGGCCCAGTCGACGTCCGCGACGATGAGTATAGGATGCGGGAAACGTATAGCTTTTCAAAGCTATCACGTCGGAACGTATAGCTTTTCAAAGCTATCACGTCGGGGTCACCACTTGTGGTGGACTGACATTTGAAATGAGACGCAGGGAAAACGTCTGAGCAGATGCCAGCCCTGAGTAGACCCAGGTACCAGCTTTTATTGAGAACAAAATGCATATACAGAAAACAAGTGACCTCAACAGGATGTTATTTCCACAGGATATATAGGATGAGAACAAACAGGATGAGAATATACATCTGCGGAAATTCCCATGGGAATGGCTCAGCTATTCCCTTGGGAATGGCTCAGCTATATACTATGACCTTTCACCGACATATCTGGTCCTCTAAGCTTCGCAGGTCCTAACAGGACAAAAACACCCATAGCAGGCAGAAATGCCCCCCCCACCAGAGGCATTTTTTAGTCCCTAGATCTATGCAAAGCTATACAAGGACCCACAGAATAAAATATATTACCACACTGGAACACTGCTATCATGTCTCCCCTGGTCCTTCTCTTCACTAGACTAGCCATGCCCAGTTCCTGTAACCTTTCTTCATATGCCTTAGTCTGCAGTCCTCTAATCAACTTGGTCGCTCTTCTCTGTACTCTTTCTAGAGTCTCAACATCTTTTTTATAGTGCGGTGACTAAAACTGGATGCAATATTCTAGGTGTGGTCTTACTAAGGCTATATAGATTTTATAAAAATTAATACATTTATATATTTATTGAATTTATATGTCATCCATTTTCCTGATAGGGTGTCTGAGTAACTTACAAAGATAAATATGAAAGCAATTAAAAGTTGAAAAGTTGTATAAAAACTAATGCCAGTAAGATAGATGGTCACGGATGAGATCTTGTTATTCCATCAGCCACCTCCGATGATGGGCACCTCTCTTGGGAGCCCAAGCCAACTGACAAAACTAAGCTTTGGTACCCTTCCAAAAGATCAAAAGCACAGGAGCAGTTGTCACAGCCAATGGTAGAGTGTTTCATAGGTCTGGGGGCACAGGGGAGAATAAATATAAGATATAAAATACATAAATATACATAAAAGTTAAATCCACAAAACTTTATGCTTCCTTCATTGGGGAAATTGTGCTTAAGAATGAATTGCAGAAAACTCATTTTGTGAGCAAAAACACTATTTTTTTCATCCAATTTCTCAGAAGACAATTCTCAAAGCAGCTGAAATTTGCATTCCACGTTGCATCCATTTGATATAAATTTTTCTGTTATATATGTTTCTCCAAAAGTAGTCCAGCACTTCATTTTTCTTGTAAAACTGCTTCAATCCTATGTTTTATGACTTTCATTGCTCCTCTTCTGCTATAAATATTAGCCTTAAATATTTCTTTCATGCAAGTTTTCCAAAATTCACATCTCTTGATGGCTGTCTTATCAGTCCTCAAATAGCAGTAATATTACCAGTCTTATGTCTAGGTCAGAAATAGAGTACAAGTTCATATGTATTTCAGAAGAACAGAATTGGAAGGAACCTTGGAGGTCTTCTAAACCAAACCCTGCTCAGGCAGGAAACATATACCGTTTCAGGCAATCTCTTCTTAAAAATCTCTAGTGTTGGAGCACCCTCAACTTCTGGAGATACATTGAGCTGACTCAGCAGCAGTTTGCATTCAGAGAGGCAGAAAGACAGAAAAAGACAATTCAAAAACAGAGTCAGGTTCCTGGAAAAAGAGTTTTGCTAACCAGTAGTTTTAAAGAAGGAATTCAGAAAACTATTTTATAATGGTGATTTTTCCATCAACTTTATTGAATTTAGTTCCCTTATATCAAAAACCTCTAACTGCACCAGCCCACAGCTCAAATCTTGCTTTAGATTGTAAGCAGCAAAGAATGTACCACAGAATAATCTAAAAAGCTGCTGGAAGAAAATATTTGTAGCTAAGGATTGAATTGTGGGGTCCTTGGTGTTCTCCGAGCTTGGTTTGTTTTCATTTCATTACCAAACTTGGTAACATTGTGAGTGTTAGAAGGGACTGGTCTTATCTCACTTTATATATTAGTGGATTGCTATGTCCATGTTGGTAGGAGTGTTCTTGTTGCTTCCTTAAACAGGCTATTGTTTACAGTTTGTCTGAATTGGTAGTTTCTTGATGGGCATTATTTACTTCTTGTTTGTTACTCTAGTGCTACTTTTAAATCTCAGTTTATTGGAAGTTGATTGCTGGTAAAGACATGTTTTCACCTTTTTGTTTCCTTTTTGACTTTTTGATTGTCCTGTTTGAATGGTATGTAGATGTTATTTATGTCTACATGCCCGTCGATGACTGATATGTCTGAGTGGCAGGCTTTCTGGAATTCTCTAGCATTTTTGGATATGGCATGATTTAGAATCCTCACACTTTCCTAGTTGAAACTATGGCTGTCCATGTGTAGTGAAACAAAGGAATTTTTATCCTGTCTTCTGATTGCTAGTTGGTGTTCAGGGATGCATTCTGCTAGTCTTCTGCCTGTTTGTCCTACATAGTGGCTACCTATTGGCACAGCTTAAGATATTCATCTGTCTCTGTCTCTTGCTTCACTCTCCTCAAATGCTAGAAGTCTTGAAGACTGGGTGGAAAAGATTCAAGCCTAGTCAGGTTCAGAGCCTGCTGAATCTTAAATAGAAATATTGTTTACTGCTTCAGCCTTGTTACAATTGCTTGCTCTCATTTAAGGAAGGCTCTTATGATTAGTCTGTGATATTCAAATGTATACTGTCTTTTCTTTATCATTCCCAAATAGATGTTGATTTCTGTAAACAAAAACAGTAAAATGGACTTCAATTTTTGCAGCTATCCATGGTGAACTCCACATTTCATTTTTTGATTGGATTTTCCTTCCAGTACTGATGATGTGGCCCTGTTAGATAATGCAATATCTGCAGGAAAACAACCCAACTCAGAGAGCACCAAGGATCCCGCAACTGGATTTATTCTAGATTTTTTACCTTCCTTCTTCCTTACACCATAGGTTGCCATATTAATGAACAATTTTCTTCATTTTTTGTAATGTGATGAGGATTTCACAACAGCCTGTCCTATGTTGGTTTCTGAAGCAGGAAGTGTTAGAAAAGCCGATGATGACAGTTTTCCCTATTTGAAAAGAAGAAAGTGTAAGAATGTTTAACAGGATATTTTAAGTGTCTGAAGGAGTTGGCTGTATAAAATATCACCACTGAAAATTGGTGATGGGAAAGACATTTATTTATTTAATTTCTCATGCTGAATCAGTAAATAAACCAAATTAAAACATTTCAGAACGTCACTGTGCTGCTAACCGTTTATGTGCACACTCGCACATACATACTATACAAATACACAAATCAGCAATAGCTCCAAAAAATACTCATATTGATAAGGAGAATCTTTGTAGCTCAAGGTTGAAGTGAGAGCTTTCTGTGCTTTGTTGTTTTGTTGCAGATGTTTCATTACTCAATCTAGATAACAGCATCAGTGCTTCTAGGGAATTGAAACATACGCAAGAAAACACCAAGCTCAGAGAGCACCAAGGACCCCACAAAAATTCATACATTCGTGAAATAATGTTCCAAGTATGTTGCATAATGAAATACTGCAAAAAATGTGTAAGCCCATTGAAAAATGGAAAATTTGGGGGAGAAAGTGCAGTAGACCACAAATACATTTTAATATGAATTTAAAAGAAATTAACCAGTTTACCAAAACAGACTTTTCTGGGAGAGGACTTTTTCAACCAAGCCAGAGCTTATGATATACTCAAATCAGTTCTAAACATCTCTTTATCACCACAGCAGAAATAGTGCAATGGTTGGGATCTTTAGCATAGAAAAGATTGAAACTTGATGTAAACATGTGTTCCAACTACAGTTTTGGTCTTTCTTAAGGCAAACACCCTTTTATTGTTTTCCCCGACCCCAGAGGTAGAAGGGTTTCATTTAACTTCTAACTAGACTCTAAAATTGAGGACTAGAATGAGAGTGACCAGAACACTTGCAGCAGTCTTTGGGACCCTGCAAGGCATCCTGCTCCAAGAGACTCATTTCTAGTGGAGTTTGGGGGAGAGAAAGAAAGACTTCTGCTGTTTCTGCTGCTTTTCTTCCATGAAGCCAAAAGTCTCTCTCTCTCTCCCTGTGAGAACAAAGCTGGAGAGAGTATCCTGCGATCCCAAATAAAGAATGATCGATCGGTAGGAAAACGGGGTTGGGAATTTTCCTGCAGACTTTTTTTGGGATTTCCTCAGGGTCTCTGGTCTGCGGGATTTAAAATTATGAGTTTGATGGTCCCTGAGGCCCAAAAGGTTGGCTACCCCTGGATTAGAGGACGTCCAAGGCCCCTTCCAACTGTGTTATGCTGTTACCCTAATATATAGAGAGTAGAAATAAAAATGTAATTCTATATTTAAAATAAATGAATTGGAAGAAACTGTTACATTCTCTTTCTCATACACACTCACATCCACAAGTATGCACACATACATCCACACACACAGAGAGAAAGACTGCATTATCTTCCTTTAATTTGTTTTCAAGGGCAGTTTGACATTCTCTCCAATATCAAAATAAGCAAGGAACTCATTTCCAGATTGAAGTGATCCTTACCTCATTCATCTGATATCTTCATTTTCAATTGTTTTTTTGTAGCCTTAGGTGTGTTTTTTATCAATATTTCAAAAATCTCATGCAACCTAAGACTCTGCTGCTCATAATAAACAGCTGATAGAAACAGCCCTTAATCTCTGATTAAAGTTTATCAGAAAAATAAATGTAAAACAAGTAATGGGTACAAAACAAGCAATGGTTTTTAAAAATAAAAGGTGACATGATATGGAAATACTTCATTTCATTTTCCAACCATTTCCATTTTCAGCCTTAGGTGCTAATTGCTAGTGTCTTTCTTATCCTGAACTCCAATAATTAGACTGAATGTAATTAAAAATGAAATAAAAGGGAATGTAGTTTAGTTTGGATGAAACAGAGGTTCCAGTATCTCTTATTTACTCTGCAGAAAATGAATATAACTTTTTTTGTTGTTTATGTTAATCCAGTAGCACTGATTTCCATTCCAAAGCTGAGAAAGATCTATGACCTTAAAAGTTAATTCTTTATTTCCTGTTTATTCAGTTATCATACAGAAAAACACATTTGTGGGAAATGAAATATTTATTCTTGAGTATGTTTATATAGACATTATTAGCCAACGCTGAATACTAATGGTGTGCTCATCTATTGATATGCAACTCTATTCTCAGCTCTGATATAAATCAGGGCTTTGAATGGAAACAATTGACTGAGAGCAATTGCACGTTGTTCATGACAATTATTTTTGCCTTGGGCACCGTGGTGGTTTCATTGGGCATCTGCTGAAACAATTTCCTCCCACGGATTTATTTCTTTCCTGTCCAAATCTTCTGTCTCATCAAGACCACAATTTTAATTAAACCTGCAAATCAAAACTGGAGGTGACTTAAAGAAAGTTTTTTTTCTCTGTACATGCTATCATCACTTCCATCCAGTTAAAATGGAGGGGAAGAGTGGGTATTTATCATTGTGAATAATGAATAATGGATGGAAACTGAACAAGGAGAAATTTAACCTGGAAATAAGGAGAAACTTTCTGACAGTGAGAACAATCAACCAATAGAACAGCTTGCCCTCAGAAGTTGTTGGAGCACCATCACTTGAGACTTTCAAGAAGAGATTGGACTGACATTTGTCAGAAATGGTGTAGGGTCTCCTGCTTGGGTGGGGGATTGAACTAGATCAGGGGGTCTCCAACCTTAGCAACTTTAAAACTGTTCACAAGTCTTAAAGCAAAGCTGGCTGAGGAATTCTGGGAGTTGAAGTCCACATGTCTTAAATTTGCCAAGGTTGGAGACCCCTGGATTAGATGACCTACAAGGTCCCTTCCAACTCTAATTATCTGTTATTATCTGTTATTAATTAAATACCAGCTTGGAAGATGCAGTCCTATAATGCAATACTTCAGAGTAATCTCTGAAGTTGCTTTTTTAATATGTCCGTATATGTCTATGTTTTTATGCTGAGTGATTTAAAAAAGAGAATACAAGCTAAAACAAACTAATATAAAGTAAGCAAAATGAGAAGAAAGAAAGAAAGAAAGAAAGAAAGAAAGAAAGAAAGAAAGAAAGAAAGAAAGAAAGAAAGAAAGAGGAAGGAAGAAAGGAAGGAGGGAAGGAAGGAAGGAAGGAAGGAAGGAAGGAAGAAAGAAAGAAAGAAAGAAAGAAAGAAAGAAAGAAAGAAAGAAAGAAAGAAAGAAAGATTTCACTAGACAAGATTTTGCTTCTTGAAAACATTTGAGTGCATATTATAGATTTTTGGCCTCTAATCATGAAAATATGCTGTCATCTAACCTATCATATACTTTGATAGAAATCTTGTTTTTACCACAATGTGCACTCTTTAGTACCTGTTTGCTTTAAAACATGAAAGAAACATATGAAGACATGGAACTGTTATTGAAGCACACCCAACTCACCAAATACAACTGGAATATCTGTGGAGATTGCAAAGTAATGACTCTGTTGCTTGGAATGCAGCTTGGATATACTAAGTACTGTTAAGCAATTGGGATAGCCATGTAAGAAAGTTGCATTATAGCAATAGCAATAGCCCTTAGACTTATATATCACTTTATAGTGCTTTACAGCCCTCTCTAAGTGGTTTACAGAGTCAGCATATTACTGTGTTTTTTTTATGTTAAAAAGCAATGGCCACTCTGAAAGAATTTGATTCCAGGACAGAAAAAAAAGTGGCACATGAAACACTTGTTGACCCAATAAAGATATTTTTGCCTCCACTTCACACAGAAAGCAATGAATTGTTCATTTTCAACAAAAATGAAAGTTTTTGTTATTTGAGACAGATGTTTCCAAGAATAACTGATGTCTAGATTAAGGAAGGCATATTTGTTGGTGCATAGATCAAATATATCAGGGGTGTCAAACTCACATCGTCACGACATTGTCACATGACGTATCAGAACTTTTTCCCCTTTGCTAAATCAGGCATAGGCATGGCCCAGCATGTGACGCTTCCAGCCTGTGGGCCATGAGTTTGACCCCCCTGATATACACTATCATTGACAAGCAGTTTGAAGATCTGTGAGTGGAGCCATACAAAAATCCTCTGGAAAGCATTTAAAGATATACTTGAGAATTTTCTTGGCAACTACACAGCACCAAATTACATTCAGCTGATTGGCAAACTTCATACAAAATGCAAGTTCATGAAGTGCAACATGTCACTGAAGCTTCATTTTCTGCATTCACATCTTTCCCAAAAATCTGGGTGTGGTCAGTGACAAACATGGTGAACAACAGGTCATTGGAACAATGGAAAAACGTTATTAGGACAATTGGAATCCATCAGTGCTGGCTGACTGTTGTTGGACACTGCAGCAGGTTGCATGGGACAGAGAGTACAAATGAAAATCAGCAGCGAAACACTTTTAGTCCTGTTGAATTCATTATGCCATTAAATATATTATAGTCATTAAAATTTCATATTTTTCAAGATTATTATATGATACAGTTATTCTTAAATTATATTTTTGTTCAGTTTTGTTTGTCATAATCACGAAAAGTTTTTTCAGGAAGCAAAACCTGAAAAAAAATGGTTATCCATTCTTTACAGAAGTTATAGGTGCAATTGTAAATTTGCCTCTTATTCTATGGTTACAACGTGGCTCTCTCTGTTCCATTATCTATCCTATCTAATGAACAAAACCATAAATTATAAGTTCTTTTTTTTGTTTTATGCCAGATATCCAGTCAATAGTAAACATAGATACTATCTTTTCTCCTATCAAAGAAGTCAATTCAGTCAATTTAGTTTAAGAGAAAGGAGGAAAAAAACAAATAAGAAACATCTTGGCATAACTTCACACATTTTTTCTCTTAATCAGTGTTAATTTTACACATGGATAGTTTTTAGCATAAATCCTAGATTACATTCTAATACTGATGACACAGAATGATTGTAGTTTCGTAGGAAACTTCTGAAATGCTACTAGATGGTGGCAAAGAATTAAGCATTTTCTGCATCTCTCTGTTGCCATCTATTGCTTATTTATGCTACCCAGATATGGTGATCCTATTTTTATGGAAGAATGTTACACTTAAGGTAAGACTTCTATACTCCATCCTATATCTGCATAATTTAAAGCTAAACATTTAAATTAAGGATCTCTCACTTTCAAAATAATTTGTATTTCCTATTCCAGAAATGTAACATTAATTTGAAAAGGCCATCAATCAGTCCTCAATAATAATGATGTCAATTCATATTTGTATCCTATCTCTCCTCCAGTGAGCACATTCTAAAATGAGCAAAACAGAAATGAAGTAGATTAAAGTAGAGAAAGTGAGGTAGATTAAATGCAGAGAGTAAGACTAACCTCTTGTCATTCATTTATGCATAACGATGATTTGAACTCTAATGTCTTGGGTCTCAGTCCAGCATTTTAACTATTACACTGTACCGGCTCATTCCATGCAAAACAAAATGAAGCAGAAATAAAATAGCATGAGTTAATGGCAGGCAGCCCTTCTTATATGCTAAACATTGGCTCTTGAGAAAAAGGATGGATATTCTAAGTACTTTAAACGTACTGATTATTCTTCACCCTTCTTCAAAGGTTAATGATATCTCCAGTTTTAACGGTAAAACATCACCCAATAGACAGGGACCAGGCTGTGGGGGGTGTAGAGTGGGGGATAGAAATTTGATTATTAGTCTAATCAAGGTAAAAATCCAGTTTCACAGGGTGAGCTTGATTACTGAGGTGATGAAAGAACGATATTGGTGTCCAAGTAGCAATTGTCTCTGTGCTAGGATGAATTATGTGTTGTGATATAGCTGCGGCCTTCCTGTTCCCCTCTATGTTAGGGTTGAATTGCAATTGTGTGGGAGATTGGATTTCCTCTCTCCTCATAGTTCAAGGATCACAGGTCTCTGGTTGGGTGGGATTTTTTTTGAAACATAATGAGAAAGAAACAACTGTTTTACTCCTTTGGAGTATGTGAAGGAAGTGGACTGCTGTTTGAATGGAATTTAGTGACATGATATAACCCCATCTGCTCCTAACTTTACTACATGTTTCAAGCATGTCCAACCTGCAACCCACAGGCTGAATGCAACCCTGGACAGCTATTAATGTGGTCCTACAAGATTGTAAAAATATTAACAAATAAAGTTCATTATTTATATATATTTATTATATTATATATTTTATATGCAGCCCGAGGCAATTCCTCTTCACTCAATGAGGCCCAGGGAAGTCAAAAGATTAGACAAATGTGGTGTGATTCCTGACTGGCTAAGAATGCTTTACTAACTCAAATATAATGCGTTATGTATTTTGATTTGCATTGAATTACCAGCCAATAAAAAATCCTATTCATGGAATCTGTTGCAATAATGATTAAAGGCAAATAATTGGGACTGAACTTTCAATAGTTCCATGAACCAAATTATTAATTTAAAGTTGATCTGCAGAAAACTAAACAAGATGAAACTCCTGGATATTGCATCAGACTACATTTGTAAGACACAAAACATGCAGACATATATAGGAACTAAAACTATAGGAATCTAAAACTATAGGAATCTAAAACTGAGATTTCCTGCATTCCCCCTCCCCCCACTTTCATTTCTTTCAAAAGTTCTCAGATTATCTAAACGATCCAGAAAAGAACTAAATAAAAGATCTCCCTTCCTTCCTCTTTCTACTTCCTAGGAAAGTAAATTAATAAAATATTATGTTTATTTAAAACAATAAATAAACCTCAGGCTGAAGTATCCCCAAATTCACAACAAACCGTTTTCCT
Organism: Pseudonaja textilis; assembly: GCF_049901715.1. Classification (NCBI taxonomy): domain Eukaryota; kingdom Metazoa; phylum Chordata; class Lepidosauria; order Squamata; family Elapidae; genus Pseudonaja; species Pseudonaja textilis. Next base: position 80,604,379 of record NC_141993.1, read on the forward strand.
GATTAAGTTGTTAAAACCTGATGTCATGATTATGTTATAAGGGAATTTACAGTGGTGGGATTAAAGTTTTTTTACTACCGGTTCTGTGGGTGTGGCTTGGTGGGCGTGGCAGGGGAAGGATACTGTAAAGTCATCAGTCAGAGGTGGTACTTGCTGGTTCTCCAAATTACTCAAAATTTCTGCTACCGGTTCTCCAGAACTGGTCAGAACCTGCTGAATACCACCTCTGGAATTATAGTTTAACAAGTGAAAGTCTACTCCTGACCACTTAGTTCTGTAAAAGAGTGAATACCAAGAGCCAAGAGAACAGGAAGCTAATTCTACCATCATTTCCCTCACTTTTATTAAATTTACTTGGAATAGGGAGTTTTATCTCTCCGTGTGAGGAACAAGTGCTGACAAGACCTGAGGCCAAACTTCATTATGAAGTTCAGATCATAATGAAGCAAAATGTTCTGAACTAGTGGCATTTAAATTCCTCCCCAGTTCTGAGTCAAACTCATAACTAAATGAAAAAAGATGGAAAGGTTGATCACAGCCTGTTGTGTCTCACTGTCCCTCTCCCACAAACTTCACTCCAGATTCCACATAATGATCTGGAAGAACTCAACCATATGTCTACAAGTTGAACCTGAGGCCACACATGGCTCATCAAGGATTCAAATGTTCCACTAATCATTGGCAAAAGCTACCATACCATAACACCTCCGTGTTTCAGATTGTCACCATTCCTGTGTCCATCTATGTGTACCTTTGCAGCTCTAGGGCTTTGCATTTTGTATCCCTATGATAAGAGGAATCCTTTGCAATTGATAAACACGGTAGACAAATGCATAAGATATCAGATTCCATAGTCAAATCTCCTTGGACAAGGTTACTGGCAAGGAAATGGTTTTTGTGCATCCACACAGCAGTTCAGACACATATTCTCAGGGTATCACTGGGACAGAAGCAGACTGAACATTCTGTGCAGCCTGGATCCTTCTGTTAAAATACACTGAATTTTTTTCTAATAGTATTCAGTATACCTGTCATCACTTTGCCAAGGCAAACATTTTCTTTTATCTCTGAGGCAGTATGGGAGTTTTTGCACATGCAATTTTTATTTTACTGCCATTAAGCACTAGCAAAAGGAGTTTACTGTGCAAAAGTTACTGTATCTGCCTTATCCCATTGGTGTGCATTTTGTAGCATATTAGAATCATAAGCGATATGGTCCATTTGGGTGTACTTTGTTGTAGCCTCATTATCTTATCTATTCCTGATAGTAAATTCCATAAAGCATTTGCCAGCAGACTCCTAGTTGATCAAATCATGGAATTTATCACTTTCCCTCCCCCACTTTTATAATGATTCAATTTCCCACCTTCTTCTCCCCTTAATGATTAAAAAAACACCACCAGCTGCTTGGTATAATGACCATCATCATCTTGTCCCCTTTTCTTGGCTGCCAAAATAGCTTTGATTTCCATAGCAGTGGAACAGTCGAAATGTCTGTGTGTTTCTGTGTGCATGTGCCTACATTTAATTCTTATATTCCCCAATGTTTACAGGAAACAATAGCTGTTTCCACTATTCAGATGGGCTGTATTCCTCAGTTTGGAACACTTAATTAATGTAGACAACACAGGTAGAAACATACAGGTAGTCCTCAATCAACTAGACATTTAGTGACTGTTCAAAGTTATGATGGACCTATCTGGGGAGTGCTTAAAACCCAGATTTGATGTTACAATTGTTGCTCCCCCTAGCAGATGCTTGGCAATGGGCTGCATATAGTATCCTGCATACGACTCCAATTTTAGGATGGTTTTGCTGAAAACTGACATTTAGTTCTGCTTTTGGACAATCCCAGGTCTACAATACATCATCTATTGTCTTAACAACTGCAGCATTCAGTTAATGGTCATGGAAGTTGCTTAACAGTTGTTGCAAAAAAGGGCAGGCTCCATTATGACCATAAGAACCTGCACAAATGTGAAAACAATGCAATGATTAATAGAATGACCATGAATATAGAGCAGCACAAAAGGTCTAAATGTTGTGGGGTGGGGGAATCTAAAGATTTCTAAATCAAAAAAGGTATTTTTCTTATACAAGTACAGTTTCCCTCCCTCTTTTTCCCTCTCTTTCACACACACATAAATCCAGTCATTTGAAATTCATGAAAAGAATTACTTGATATTATTGTCTTATGGAGATTCTCAGTTATCCAGGTCATGGTTGTCCCAAAGGTTGCCCCAAGAGGCAACTGGGCTTCTTATTTTTTCTTTGAAGACATTTTGCTTCTCATCCAAGAAGCTTCTTCAGCTCTGAATGGAAGAAACTACTTAGATGAGAAGCAAAACATCTTCAAGGAAAAACCCGAAAGTCCAGTTGCCTCTTGAAAAAGCACCTTTGGGCTTGATATTATTCTATTCAAAAAGAAAATTCCACAACACAGAAAACTCCCTGCTTCTTGTTACCATCCATTTGTAACTCACAAGCAAGTGTCCTCATGATTGCCACCGACGTGTCTTACTTTAAAAAAGGATTCAGGTTTTTTGGGGGAAATTGTACTAATCTAGTATAGATTTTGGCCTGATTAAGTAAGATTTTTCTTATCTTCTTATGTTGCCATCGATCTTAGTGATCATCCTAGCTAATTAGGCCATCAAGTTCAACCCCACATTCCTTGCTCACTTGAGGAACCCAAATTAAATCATCCATGTCAGCTATTGTTTGAACATATCTGCCAGAATGGAAACTGCTTTTTCCTTTAGTAACTGATCCCACTATTAAGCCAGTCTGTTGAGAAATCTCTTTCAGCATTTATCCAAAAATCTGCTTTCTGAAAGTTAAGACTGTTAATCCATACCCTGTGGACTGTAGACAGAAAAGAAGACATAGTAATATTCTTTTCTATATCCTTTCAATTAACTGAAAAAAATCTGTCATAATTTCTCAAAAGTACAAACACATCCAGTTCCTAAAGTCTCTCCTTGCAAGCCCTTCTACAGTTCTCTGATAATCTTTGTTATCCTCCTTTGCACTTGTTATAGTTTCTCTGAGTCTTCTTAAAATGTGCTTTCCGGAATCAGACCCAGGACTCAAGAATTGATGTGATCAAATCAAAATAAATCCTCCTTCCTGCTCTTCTCTTCTTGACACAGCCTCAAATTCCATTGGCCTTTTTTAAAACTTGGTGATTAAAACATTGAAACACTGTAGTCAGGTATTCAACTTGCAACAACTAATATATCAATTCCTTTTCACAGGTAGCTATGAAGGCAGGAAGTACCACCAAGTACTTTTCATTCTACATATTTTTTCTGTGTCTGATGTATTTGTTTGCTAATGGCTAGCTGTAGTTTTAGGGTTCTCTTAAAGAACTTGACTCTAAATAAAGTAATATTCTTCCAGGCAGAGTTGGTGAACTGTCTGGGAATTTTTCTGGACAGGTGGCATCTGCATGGAGGGCAAGTGTCATTTCTGCCCAGGCGGGTCTTTGAAGAATTGTATTGTTTGTATCAATTGTCTATTCCTGGTGAACAAGGTTACTCCTGCCATCAATAGGCACATAGACATAAACAACATTTACATACCATCTAAAAGAGACAATCAACAAGCCAAAAAGGAAACAAAACACATCATCACCAGCAATCAATACTCGGATGATGTAGAGTAACACCAAGTAACATCGAGTAACACCGAGTAACATCAGACCAACAATCAAGGTAAACAATACCCTGTAGACAAGGAACTGTCAGACAAGGTAACAGTAAATAGTCCAACCAAAGAAAATACTACATGACTTGGGACCAGTTTACTTGTGGATCTCCTGTCCAGGATGGTTTCTGCCCATCCCACTAGATTAGACAGAATGAGCGTGCTCCGGGTCCTTCTGGGTGAAGTCATTTCACTTGTTGCATCCTAAGAAGAATGCTTCCTCTGTCATGGTGCTTGCCATGTGGAAAAACCTCCCCAAATCCTCCTCTCGATAACCCCAACCATCCAAAAGCCTGTGAAGACACATCGTTTCCTAGGCCTGCTGTTCTGTCCCAAATCTTGTTCCAAGGAAACAAACACAAACAGAGATAACAGCAAAACCTGTTAATGATTCTTTACAAATTCCATTCCTTCACAGTTAAATGGCTGTTTCAAATTAATTATCTCTGATAAGAACGAGCCTTGCCAAGGTTGTGCAAGGCTGCCAAGAATACTAGATAAAGTTACTAAGAAATATTTCAAACACAAAGAGTCTCCAAACACCAACCAAGATACTCCGAACGTCCACAAGGCTTGAGTGCAAAAACTTCTTTGCTTTCTGCAAAGAACTCCAGTTTCTCAGCTGGCTTTTATCTCTTAAAGGAGGGGCCATTACCTTGCAGCCTTATTCCCAAGTCACCTGTGCTGCTGCAGCTGCTCTTTCCTTTGAGTAGCACTGTGCGCACGTGCACTGGGCACAGGCTCCTCAGGGACCTCTTCATCCCTGCTGCCAGCCTCCACAATCTCCAAAGGCAGCATTGCACTCCCTGGTAGTCCTGGCCCCACCCCTGCATCACATGCAGGCCCCTCATCTGAGTCCTTGCTCTCCAAGACCTTAGTGGTCCACACTTGCTGCCAGCGAACCAAAACACCTGGGAACCTGAGCTCTAAATGGTGCACAGATGTGGGTGTAGGTCTAGCTGCTGTTTTGTGAGCTTTTTAATATATGCCACCATCTCCATGATAGGGCGACTGTTTAAGTGGCCTAAACTGCTCTTTTTTTAAAAAAAGTAATAATTTAAGATTAAAAAAATCTGTTCACCATCCGGAGTGCCTATGGTAGATAGATGGCCATGTAAATGCTTTAAATAATATAAATACCTTAAATAAATCTATGCTCAGGTTTCATTCTGTTTTATTTTTTTCTAACTGGTTTGGGATTTTATTTCTGTCTTTGCAGTATCTCAACCAGTTCTGATGCATTCTGCAAATCTGATAACCATTCCGTCCTTGTTTTTAAATGGGGCATTAATGATGATATAGGGCCCAGGATCAAAACTTGAAGCGCCCTGCTTGCCTATGGAGATTCTCAGTCACCCTGGTCATAGGTGCTTTTTTTAAAAAGGCAACTAGACTAGTTTTTTCCCTTGAGAAAGAAGATATTTTGCTTCCCATCCAGGAAGCTTCATCAGTTGTACTGGATGGTGCATTACCTATCATCACGACCGACTGTATCTCCAATATACAGTACAATCTTTTTTGGTATTTCCAAGAAGATTCCACAACCATTTGCACTCTGATTCAGGTGAACCCGAGGTCAGAGATAAATTCCAAGTAGCCTCAACAATTCTCAGGGAGTGCTAACAACCAGATGACTGCAAAGAAACACATTCCCTTACCACCTGTTCTGACCAAGGCTTCCTGAGACAGTAACAATCACATGCTGTTCCCAAAAACCTTTTATTTAAATTATTTCAATGGCTGTGAATTATATGCATTCACAGCCCGTAATGAGTCCCAAACAGTCTATGAATAGTCCAGCAGAAGTCTGTCAGTCTTTCAGGATAAGGTTGATAAGCACCCACCTTTATCTCCCTTGAAATGCTGCCAATGACTAAATTGCCAATTAGCTGTACAAGGCCAGACAGAGCACAAAGTCATCACAGAGCTTCAGATTTTAAACTGACCAGAATGAACAAAATTGCTTCCTGCAAAGACTCATGTCCCTTTGCTCCTCCTTTATGTCTTATGGGAGGGACCAATCATCTCCAAGCTCTTACTCCTGAATTGCCCCTTTTGTCTTAAGTGTTCTTGCCTTCTGGCAGCTTTGCACAAGCATGCACTGAGAACAGGCTTCCCTTGTTCCTCTTCCTCACTGATATCAAATTCTGGAGTCTCCAGAGTCAGCACTTAACTCTCAGTTGGCCCTGGCCCCATCTCTATGTTGGATGCAGATCCCTTGTCCGTGCCCTCTCCAGACTCCAGGACTGGCCCATGTTCCTCCCCACTGTCTGACTCTGCTGCCAGCTCCACAGGCCGCCAACAACACCGGCGGACAACACCACCACCATCATATCAGAACCATCCCCCATCATCTAGTCTCAACTGTCAGTACCTGTCATTCTATCCCCCGCTCACCCTCCACCCCACCCCCCAGTACAACTGATAAAGTTCTCTGGATGGAAAGTGAAATGTTTTCTGCCTCAAGGGAAAAAAAAAACAGTCCAGTTGCCTTTTAAAAAGCACTTTTGAGACAAGCATTCTCCCTGTTACATCATATGACATTTATTGATTAATGTCATATGCATCTTTATTGATTAATGTGACTGCTGGAATAGACTACCCTGAGTTAGACTTATTCCTTGCCAAAAATGTGGACATATATCATGCCAAAATAGGATGATTGTACAAAATTGCACATGCTATTTTAAGTAGAGACAGAGGGACATTTAGAAATAATTATTTTAATTTTACTATTTGGTACAATTCACCATACCACACCCATGTTTTAGCACTGAAAATACTTAAAAAGAATACCTTTGGGATGTGCAGAGTAAAACAACCAAACAAATATGTAACATTGGAATCCAAAATGATTTTGAAGAGGAAAAAGAAAATGGTTAGTCAAAAATACACCAGAGGTATTTAAAACAGACTGTAAGGACATCTGAAAAACTCAGAATATTTTTTTTAATAAAGTTTGACATAACCATGCAAAAATCCAAATTGGCAGAGGCTTTTTAAAGTCTATCCATTTATGCCTAATATAAACTGTACTCAAGCAAAGTCTATTCAGTGGAATTATTAGCCTATTCTCATATATCTTAATATTTAACTCAAGAGTTCTAGCTTGCACTAGTCTTACTGAAAACTTTCTCCTTTAGGAACTGAAAGAATGTATTTATTTCAGTAAAATAAATCAATAGATACATATCCCGCCATTCTTCCTTCTTCAAGTTTTGTCAGTGATTGACCCAAAGTCACCCAGTGAATTTCCATGCAGATGGTAAAACTGAACTTAATCCTCATTCAAGCTTAACCTTTGCATTAAACTGAGACTATACAAGGCAGGAATGTTAGTCAACAAAGTAGAACCAGCAGAAGCTTGAAGGAAAATCATGACCATGTCATGACGGATTTCTGGATTTTAAAGAAACTAGATATGTGAGTAGTCAAACATGAATCTTGGATTTTAAGAAAACAAATCTGAAAAAGAGAATACTGATAAGTCAAAGTCTAAAGCAAAGGAAGCTAAAAAGCTGAAGAAGCTTCTTGGATGAGAAGGAAAATATCTTCAAAGAAAAACCAGAAAGTCCAGTTGCCTCTTGAAAAAGCACCTTTGGGACAGCCATAACTTAGATGACTGAGAATCTCCATAGACAGGAAGCTAAGAAAGAAAAATCAGAAAGATTCAATTCCCAGATTGATTCTGCAATGTTTTTTTTCACTAAGGGAAATGTAGAGTTCCATTGCCTATGCAATTTTTATTCATATATTACTACGACTCAGTTGTGTTTTTTATATGTGAGAGTACACAATTTGTTTTCTTATATTTACATATTGTGATTCTTTTGAAGATGAGGATGATTACATTAAGAAAAGGATAAAAAACATATCAAGAATTTAGGTAATCCTCAATTTAGAACTATTCATTTAGCAATTCTAACAACAGCACTGAAAAGGGTTAATGGCCTTAAAACTGGTCCTCACACTTACACTCAATGTAGCATCTCCATTGTGATGTGATCAAAATTCCAGCATTAGCAACTACCAGTAGCGACTTGGCTGCAGCATCCGAGGATGATGTGATAAACATTTGTAACCTTCCCAGCAGGCTTCCAACAAACAAAGTCAATAGAGGAAGCTGGATTATTTTAATAACTGCATGATTCACTTAACAATTGCAGTGATTCACTTAACAACCATGGCAAAAAAGTTTATAAATTGGACGTGATTCACTTAACAACTGCCTTGCTAATTGTGTTTGTAAATTGAGGACTACCTGTAGAACAAAAACAGAAATAATTCTACATTTTTTTTTAAAAAAAAAATCATCTTTCTTCATTTAATCACTTATAAGAACTGTATAATATTTTCATTAGGGCAGGGGTGGGATTCAATTGGTGTTTGGTGAGAGTGCATTTTGCGCGTGCGTGTATCGCATTTGCAAAAAAAAAAAAAAATAGCTGTGCCACCTGGACAGCTGACAAGTGTTTGAAAATCCCCTTTCCTGCTTTTTCAACCTCAGCTGTGCTGCGCAAAAGCAGCTGAGGTTGAAAAAGCAGGAAATAAAGGACAGCCAAGAGCCCTGGCAGGCGGGTGGGCCAAACAGATGATCAAAAGGTCATAGCAGCAAACCAGTTTGGTGTCTGCTGCTCTTCAGAGCTACCAGTTCTATAAAACTGGGCCAAACCGGTAGCATCCAAACCCTGCATTAGGGAATTTTTTTTTTTTTAATGACTGCAAATTAGGAAAAAACTCTAACTGTCAAAACAACAGATCTTGGGTTATTCCATAAGACAATTGCAAACAGAAGGATTAGAAGTAGAACTGAAGTTTATGACTGATAGAAATATATCAGAGAGTATCTATTTATTTTTAATCTCCAGGACCAAATAACATTCACCTTAGAATATTGAAGAAGTATATTGATGGTATATTTATGAGCTATCTCTGAGAAATCCTACAAAAGAAATGAACCAGAAAAGATAAAGTTTGTCTCTATCTTCCCCAAAAAAGGAGGAGCTAGTGAATTATAGGCGAATTATTCAGACAGGGATGTATGAGAATATAATAAAGTTATTGATTTAAAATCACTTTGAAAACAAGGTCATTATTACCACATGGTTTTGGCAAGAATAAATATTTCCAGAATAAACTCATCCATTTTTTTCCATTAGATAAGTTTCTTAAAGATTTGTACAAATGCTATGGACCTGATATCTTAATTTCAGCAGCTCATCTGTTAAATTCACATTTTGTAAGCTAGTCCACTGTAGATTCGATGACTTGGAAATATGTCTGGCTTAAAAATCTTACTCAAAAATGCTCATCGAGAGTTCCTCATCAAACGGAAGTGTTTCGATTTTTAAAAAGTAGAGAAACAGGAACAGAAGCAGAAAAGGGAAACAACTCGGTGCCATATGTTTATTTTGTACTGTTTTAATTGTTTTCATGATATATGCTGTCCAGACTTGTTGAGACGGGCTTCTGTAGAAATCAAATAAATAAGCAAGGAGGAACTACTATAGTCCCATAAAGATTGAAGAAAATGGGAACACTTTATCTTTCAGGGAAAAAAAAAAGCAGATAAAATATCACTTAGGAACACTGAATATCAAAATATGTTCTTTTTGTTTTTAGAGTGCAGGATGCTTTTTTTTTTTTTCCATTTCACCTCTGTCTTACCAAAAATTACCAACATTTCCAGGATTTTGATGATTGCTGATCTGCACATTATGAAAACATGTGACTTCTCATTTTTCATTCTAGCCCCTCTGAAATAGTTTAATATTTCAGACAAGGAGTGAAAGAGGGGTTGGATCTGTTTTGGGAAGGGAAAGAAAGGGAAGGGAAGGGAGAAGAGAAGGGAAAAGGGAAGGGGGAAGGGAAGGGGGAAGAGGGAAAGAAGAGTTGAAAGGGACCTTGGAGGTCTTCCAGTCCAACCCATTTGCTTAGGCAGGAAACCCTATACCATTTCAGACAAATGTTTATTCAATCTCTTCCAGTGTTGGGGCATTTATAACTTCTGGAGGCAAGTTGTTCCACTGATTAATTGTTCTAACTGTCAGGAAATTTCTCCTTAGCTCTAAGTTGCTCCTTGATTAGTTTTCATCCATTGCTTCTTGTCAGGTGCTTTGGAGAATAGCTTGACTCCATCTTGTCAGAGTGCACACAGTGTGATTAGGTGAGACAACCCAGGAGCAAATACAGCACACAGGTTTGTATTTACATATAGTGGTTTTATCCCTACAAAAGCATATATACATACAAGTACTTTGATACAGGCCTTGAACAAACAGCAGTCAGTAATCAGCTATACCACAGAAGCACACAAGCACACGCACGCACATGCGCGCACACACACAGAGGGATACACCCTCACAGGGTCTCTCTTATATTACAGTCTCTTAAAGTGGTAGCAGTCAAATAACCCTGCTAATTCATCGCTATCATTGCATCATCATTACACCATTACAGTATTACATTACAAAAGCTAGTCAGCTATTAAATCATCATTACCCTGACACCTCTTCTTTGTGGCAGCCCCTGAGATATTGGAATACTGCTATCATGTCACCCCTAGTCATCAGACTAGACATACCCAGTTTCAGCAACCATTATTTATATGTTTTAGCCTCCAGTCCCCTAATCATCTTTGTTGCTCTTCTCTGCACTCTTTTAGAAGAATGACAGCTGTCCCTTTGTTCTCCTCCTCACATACTTTCATCCCCATCTATTCCCCACCCCACTTTTATTCCTCAACCCATTGACCTAGGAACATTGTGGATCTTCTCAAACACATATGAAATATTGTTCTCTTATTTCAAATAGAGGAAAAGAAGACCTTGGTGACTTTTATACACAGAGAGAAGAACACACCCAAACAGACAGACAGACAGACAGACACACACACACACACACACACACACACACAAATATTTACATATACACAGGGTGGGATTCTACTTGTTCGAGCCAGTTCGGGCAAACCGGTAGTTTCAAAGATCAGCTGTGAGTGAACCAGTTCGCTCCGATGATCAGCTGTTGAGCCTGCCCACCCACCCCGACTCTAGTCTCTGCTTTATTTCCAGGGTTTCCAGCTCAGCTGCTTTGCACGGCACAGTGGATTGCCTCAAGTCAGCTGTTTTATACACAGGACTTGCAGCAGAAAGCAAGTTGCAAATGCTGCACATGCGCTCTCCGAACCAGTTGTTATACCAGCTGAATCCCACCCCTGCATATATGTACCAAAACATTTATCTACATGCACATATTGTATTTATATTGTGTTTTAATGTCTGCTAGTCTCCCAGTGTCACATTAGTGAGCTGGTTGGTTATATAAATAAATAACATACTGAGCCTTGGCAGTTTGTTTATGGTGGGGAGAAATGATTGGTCTCTGAAAGCATTTGTGCCCTGACTGGCAAAGCAGAGACTGATATCTTACACAAAAGGAGCATTTTGTTTCTTAGTTTAGTGGTTTATTGGATTTTTTTATGTGGTCGGATCACTCATCAATAAGAATTTATAGCTGTGGGTATTAATAGTGTTCTTCAAAAGGGGATAACATTTATTTATTTATTTATTTATTTATTTTTATAGAAGGGTGATGGTTGAAAGATCTTAAAAGTGCTTCAGAGATTATTGATGAGTTGCAATGGATTGGAGAAATTTTCAGGGGGAAAAAAAGCAAAACAAACTGTACCTGCACACAACACAGCTTGAAATAAGGATGCATCAGTTCAATGTCTATGGAGGTTCTCAGACATCCAGGTCACAGTTGTCCCCAGAGTGTTTTGTTTTGTTTGTCATAAAGGCAATGGGACTTTTTCTTTGCTTCATTTCTTGAAGATGTTTCACTTCTCACCCAAAAAGCTTAAGTCAGAACTGAAGAAGTTTCTTGGATGAGAAGTGAAACATCTTCAAGGCAAAAAAAAAAGAAAAGAAAATCCAGTTGCCTTTCAAAAATAAAGCACCTTTTGGATAAGGATCCATCAAGTTTGCCAACAAGGAAAAAACAAAAACAGGTAATTGGGGAAGCAGATAGTTCTGAATTTATGACCACAACTGAGCCCAAAATTTATGTAAACAAGGCAGTTGTTAACAGAGTTGTGCCTCATTTTACAATTTTTTTGCCATGATTGTTAAGCAAATCACTACAATTGTGAAGCATGAAGTTGTTAACTGAATGTGACTTTCTCCCATTGACCTTGTTTGTCAGAAACTCCCTAAGAAGGCTGCAAAAGACAATTCCAGGACTCCAGAGGTTGCGACCATTGTAAACACATGACGGTTGCCAAGCAACTGAAGTTTGATCATGTGGGGATACTGCAGGGTTTTGGTGCCATTGAAAGCTACAGGTCATAGCATCAACTTCAATGGCACCAAAACCCTAGCCACTATAGAAAACTCCAGATACAGAATTATCAGAGAAGCCATAGAGATTGAAAAACGACCTGAAAGCATGAATAGAAGAGATGACTCCACCAGACTGTCAATTACCTGGAAGCCTGCACTCTGTCAGTGAAGATGGCAGATGAGATTCTGCCAAAACATCGCTACAACTTTAAAAGCACAACTATAATGACGTGGGAAAATACCCAAACAAAGCTGAATACCACACACACACACACACACGCACACTTGATTATTCAAATGATATTAGAAAAACAAAGAATATGGTAAACTAAAAGAATATGTTTTTTTTCTTTTTCTTAATCGTATACATATTATATTAGACATGAAATAGAAAATGTAATTGATTATATAAAGGATATGAGAAAACAGAATATGGTAAACCAGAGAGGATTATATTGTAAAGTAAAGTATTTGCAATGAGATTATTATATTATGATTAAAAAGGAGGGGAATGAAAACTTAATAAAATTTCATAGTTAAACCTTGGCTAAGTGGAAACAAAGAGAAAATATGAAATGGTTATATGAATATATCTGGAATAAATATAAGATTTATTGTAGATTGGGGAAATACCATGTGGATCCTGAATATATTAGTTTTATTTTATTTTTATTCTAAGATTATAAACTAATGAAGATAACAGTATAAAATAAAAAAGGTGGTAAGCTGGAAATGGAAATAATAGGGGATAAAAAGTGGAAAATACATGAGGGTGAAATGTTTTTGATATTGAATTTATGAATTGAAATATAAAGTAGAATAGATAATGATTTGATATGAAATTAGATAAGAAAGTTGAAAATGTAATTATGACTATGTATGAATGCTGTAACCTGGAACCACATTGCTCACTTGAAGAGATATGTAAAAAAAAACAAAAAAAAAACCTTTTATTAAAAAAATAGTAGAGACCTTCAGGTTTCTAGGTTCTATCATATTTCAAGACTTAAAATGGACATCAAACATTAAAAATGTCATCAAAAAAGCACAACAAAAAAATGTTCTTTCTGCACCAACTCAGAAAGCTCAAACTTCCAAAAGAGCTGCTGATTCAATTCTACAGAGGAATTATTAAGTCTATCATCTGCACCTCTATAACTGTATGGTTTGGTTCTGCAACCCAACAGGACAGACAAAGACTTCAGAGGATAATTAGAACTGCAGAAAAAACCACTGCTACCAACCTATCTTCCATTGAGGACCTGTATACTACATGAGTCAAAAAGAGGGTTGTGAACAGACTCCTCACATCCTGGACATACCTGTAAATTGTTTCAACTTCTACCTTCAAAATGACACTACAGGGCACTACACACCAGAACAACTAGACACCAGGACAGTTTTTTCCCGAATGCCATCACTCTGCTAAACCAGGGGTCCCCAACCACTGGGCCCCGGACCGGTACTGGTCCGTGGATCATTTTCTACCAGGCCACCGGTTTTCTGGGCACCGCCATCTTGTTTCAACAATAAAGTGCTTCCAGGTGAGCTTTTCCGGTTGGAAAGCAGTGTTTGGGTCCTGAAGGAATCCTCGCGCCTTAGTTTCATCAAAGGGGGGGCGGCTTTGAACGAAGAGCCGTCCCGATGGCGGAGGAGATTAAGAAAGCACAAAAAAGGTACAAAGGAGGAGTTGAAGGTGGCGGGGAGAAGTGGGGGACGGCTGGCTGGCCGGTCGCTCAGCTCGCCTTGCCTTGTCATGCGTGCTGATGCTGGTACCGGGCTGCAGATCATTTTGTGATGCCGGTACCAGGCCGTGGCACAAAAAAGGTTGGGGACCACTGTGCTAAACTACTAATTCCCACAACACTGTCAACTTATTTACTAAGACTGTATTACTATTCTTCTTCTCATCCTTCCTAGTGTCTATCTCTTCCCACTTATGACTATAACCATGTTGTTTCTATCTTTACAATTTATATTGTTTTTATTTGTTTCCCAGTATGATTTGATTGCTTATTAGTAACCTATGACTATCACTAAGTGTTGTATTTTATGATTCTTGATGAATGTATTTTATTTTTTCTTTATGTACACTGAGAGCATATGCACCAAAGACAAATTCCTTGTGTGTCCAATCACATTTGGACAATAAAGAATTCTATTCTATTCTGCAATTCTTGAAAGTCTTTCTCCAACCATCTCAAGAACTTATTGGATTGGTGCTGCCCTAAAAGCTAGCAAACATGTTAATATTGTAAGCCACTAGATTTGCCTTATGGCAAACAAGTTTAATAAATAAATGCATGCATAAATACATATCCATATGACATGTATATTGGAACTTGCACACCTACTCCAGGGCTAAATAAGCAATGTGCTAATGCATTAGTGCTTCTAAAATTAACCTTACAACAGCCTGGCTTACATTTACAATGTGCTGCCATGGCAATGAGTATGATATAGAGGTTGTCACAGTAAGTACAGATTTTTCTATTAATCAGGAAGGTGAATAGACTTGTAACAGCAAAGCAACTGTTCAGTAAATGAATTGCAAATGAGAAGTGTTTCCATTTGACCTTGATAAATAGAACTATTTTTTCATAAAAGAATTGGAAATCAACTCCCCAAACATCAAACAATGTTTTTTAAAAAGAAAAAAAAATCCATGAAGGTCTGCTTAGGTATTTTGAAATGTAGAGGTTTTCATCTTTTCTTTAGTTTAGATACAGTAAAGTATAAATCAAAGATAATTATGCAGACTTGGCTATTCTGACTAGAACATCTTTGGTAGAATCAGATGTCAGATATTGACCAGAATGTTTGAAATGTCTACTAAATGTCTACTAAAGAGCCACTTTGATCTAGTGATTAAGGCATCAGGCTAGAAAGTGGGAGATTGTGAGTTCAAGTCTCACTTTATCCATGAAAACCAGCTGGGTGATCTTGGGCCAGTCACTCTCTCACAGCCCAAACTACCTCACAGGATTGTTGTTGTGAGGAAAAAAGGAGGAAGAAGACAATGTTTGTTTCCTTATTTGAAAAAATAATAAAAGTGGGAAATAATAAATAAACAAATAAAATATAAGTCTAAATTATTGTATTTATCATGTGAGGGTTTTCCAGAAAGTTTTAGAATTTTACTTTCTGTATTTTCCTAAAAATTGCACCAGGGAATGCCACTTCAATATATGTGATCATGTATAAGTCTACACACAAGTTCATGGCATGATTGTGGAACTGGTGATTGATAATATGTCATCTTTGAATTTGAGTCTTGTAATACAGAATTTTTTACCTTTGCCTTAAAGCAGGAGTGGGCAATTTATAGCCATGTTTGTAACAGCCAGATTCCCAGGAACCATGCTATCAAAAATTGGTGGCAAAATAATGACCTTTCAAGAGGTATAACTTTTACTTCCCACCCCATGGATTAAACCCTGTGATAGGTGCATTGATTCTATTTGTCTTTTAGAAAATCCCTTCTTGGATCTTTTAAAATATGTAATTAAATGTACCTCTAGACTGAAAACAGTTGCCTGTCCCAACCATAAAAAATTACAGAAGTTTCAAAACAACTTTTAATTGCTATGTTAAAAACAGTGGTGGGATTTTACTGGTTCGGCCTGGTTCATGCAAACCAGTAGTAAAAAATGGTACAGTTCAGCCAAACCAGTAGTAAAAAAGCAGTTGAACTGGTCTTTCTTTTTTTTCCTCCCGGCAATCAGCTGTTCTGACAATCAGCTATGCCAGGATCCCCTTCACTGTCTTATTGCTTCATCCAGAAGGCTTCCCTGAGGCCCAGGAGGCAAAAGGGGGCATGCGGGGGGGTGGGGTGCTGCACAAAACAGAAAAAGAAGAAGTCATGCCCACCCAATCACATGGCCTCACCCACCTAGCCACTCCCACCTAGCCATGCCTACTGAACTGGTAGTAAAAATATTTGCATCCCACCCCTGGTTAAAAATCACACAATCAATCAATAAATCAATCAACTAATCAGTGGCAATAGCAATAGCACTTAGATTTATATACTGCCCCATAGTGATTTACAGCACTCTCTGGGTGGTTTAAATTGTCAGCATATTACTGCCAGCAATCTGGATCCTCATTTTACCAACCTCAAAAGGATGGAAGATTGAGTCAACTTTGAGCCGGTAGAGACTGAACTCCTGGCTGTGGGCAGAGTTAACCTAAAATCCTGCATTCTAGCCACTGTGCCATAAGAGCTCTTAGTAATACAGACGATCTGAATTTACTGAACTTTTAGCTTTGGTTCTTTTTAGATTTTTATTTCAGTCATATGGTTGGTTACAAAAGGCAAATTATACTTTGGATAAACTTGACCAAGTTTATGGCCAGTGAACCTCAGAAATAAATTAACAGAGCTTCAGAATTATCTAAACCAGGGCTGTCAAACTCCTGGCCTATGGGATGAATCTTTCACACACTGGCCACGCCGACTCCTGGTTTAGTGAAGGAGGAAAAAATCTCAATACGTCACGTGATGCTGCCATGATGACATGAGTTTGACACCCCTGATCTAAACCACATGCCTGGAGAGAACCTATATAAGCTAGTTACAAATTCTGGTTAAAAAGACAGTGAAATATGGTGCATGTAGGGTGATAATCAGTGGTGGGATTAAAAAAAATTACTACTGGTTCCATGGGCATGGCTTGGTTGGTGTGGTATGGCTTTCTGGGTGTGGTTTGGCTTTCTGGGTGTGGCTTGCTTGGCATGGCAGGGGAAGGATACTGTAAAATCTCCATTCCCCCCCCCACTCCTGGGGAGAGGTTACTGCAAAATCCCCATTTCCTTCTCACCCCACTAATCCGCTTTCCAGCTCCGTTCTCCTGTGCAGGGCAACCACAGAAGACCCAGCCAATCAGCTGGGACTTGGGAGGCAGAGAATAGATGGGTGTGGGGCCAGTCAGAGGTGATATTTGCTGGTTCTCTGAACTACTCAAAATTTCTGCTACCAGTTCTCCAGAACTGGTCAGAACCTGCTGAATGTTAACACCTCTGGTGTTAATCCATGCCAGAGATTTCTACAGCTAAATCTACATCTTATCTTTTGGGGACCTTGTAATAAATTCTCAAGAAATCCAAGGATCTTGTCACAAAGTGTTGGACTATTTTATCATTCATTATGGGTGTTAGAATAGGTTAGATGTCTTCAGTTAAAATATGACCAGTATAAAATTTCATCACAGATGACTTATCTTTAGAAATGTACTAAATATAATTTCAGAAATCTCTCACCATTCTGGATTGAAGAAAGCTGTTCTAAGATATGCAAAATATTTCAAGACACTAAAGTAGTAGAGTACTAGAATTCTTTATTGGCCAAGTGTGATTGGACACACAAGGAATTTCTCTTGGTGCAAATACTATCAGTAGGCATAAAAGAAAAGATACATTTGTCAAGAGTCAAGAATCATAAGGTACAACACTTAATGATAGTCATAGGGTATAATAAGCAATCAAATCATACTAGGAAACAGTCAATATAAATCATAAGGATACAAGCAACAAAGTTACAATCATACAGTCACAAGTGGGAGGAGATGGGTGATAAGAAGTGATAAGATTAACAGTAATAGTAGTGCAGCCTTTGTAAATAGTAGGACAGTGTTGAGGGAATTATTTGTTTAGCAGAGTGATGGCTTTCGAGGGGAAACTGTTCTTGTGTCTAGTAGTTCTGGTGTGCAGTGCTCTATAGCATCTTTTTGAGGGAAGGAGTTGAAACAGTTTATGTCTGGGATGTGTAAATATTTTCACAGCCCTCTTTTTCACTCGTGCAGTATACAGGTCCTCGATTGAAGGCAGACTGGTAGTAATTGTTTTTTCTGCAGTCCTAGTTATCCTCTGAAGTCTGTGTCTGTCCTATTGGGTTGCAGAACCAAACCAGAAAGTTATACAGGTGCTGATGACAGACTCAATAATTCCTCTGTAGAACTGTATCAGCAGCTCCTTGGGCAATTTGAGCTTTCTGAGTTTGTGCAGAAAGAACATTCTTTGTTGTGCTTTTCTGATGACCTTTTTGATGTTAGGTGTCCATTTTAGGTCATGTGATATGGTAGAACCTAGAAATTTGATGGTCTCTATTGTTGATACTGTGTTGTCTAATGTTGTAAGAAGTGGAAAATCAATCCTATAAATATTTAATGAGAAATCAACTCCATGTTTTTGATCAATTCTAAGTCACAGTTATCCCAGATAACCAGGTATATGTAGGACTGCAGTCAGAAAACAATTGGCAAAGATCTGCCCTTTTTTGTATTTTGCTTTATATATATATATATATATATATATATATATATATAAGCATAGAAGCTGAGACTCAATAGTGTCATCAGAATAGTGGTTTCCTTTAGAGTGCTTTTTCATTTATTTTCTCTCAAAGGAATAGCCCACAGTCTTCTTGTTTGGACTGTCATCATACTTGCTGTTTAACATAACTGAATGAAATGTAATTTTTACTGAATTCATTCAAGTTGTCTGCATTCTGTAGATAGAGACAAATGCTTGGTTTGCGATTAAGGTTCATTATATTGGTTTCCTCAAGGCATTAATATAAAGGGTTTATTTTTAAAACTCAGGTTGAAATAAGTAGTGAATTTATAAATGACAGCTGTTTAACAAATGAGCTTCAACAGATACTAGAAATATTCATCTTACTCATTTAGCCATCTCCAATTACCTTGGAGAAATTAATAAGATTTCTTCCTATAATCTCTGACATATCCAATGACGTTCATTCATTCATTTATTTCTAGGCTGGAACCAAATTCAAAGTGAGCTTTATAGGGAAAACTCAATTAATAAAACCCCTGATTGAATATGCAGTAGTAAATATGAGTCAAATATATGATATCGCTGCTTTTAGAACAACAATTGTCAAATAAATATACTGTGATTTCTAAAATCTTTCACTGCTTTCACATTGACTTCATCAAATAGTGTAGCATTTTATATGCTATAAATAGACATGTTGCATATATATTGAAACACCACATTATTTGAAAAGGATCCAAATTATACCAAATCTCCAAACATACATCTTCAGACTTAATATATGTGCATTTTATCTGCACACATGCACACAATCTGAGTGATGGCTGTGAGAGGAAACTTTCTGGCTGCAAAGACACCATTACTCTGCTGCCTTTAAAAGCCTGTGATGGGATGGGATGATAACATGATGATATTTTTT